>NC_136268.1:157432414-157597972 GCF_964187855.1 Myxine glutinosa
TTGCGCCTCGGGCTGAATATGCTCCACCTGTCTTTTTGTATAAGGTTGAGGCTGCAGTATGGAAGTCACTGGCATATAAACAAAAGGGAAAAGGTTATACATTTCATGTCCTCTGAGTTGTAACGAGGCTAATGGCCGATGAATCTGATTCATTGCTGGCCTCATTACCTGCTTGGCTGGCTCCATTAGCAAGCTGAGCGCTTCTTCCCCCGTCTGTATCCCACCTTATTATTTCCAGTGTGGTTTGATTTAGACGTGATTTACATCATTGTTGATGGTTCGCTCGGCCGGTATGCTTGTTTAGGCGAAGCCAGATTTTTAATTGAGGTAAGCTCTTTCGCACTGCCAGGGCAGGCAGGTTTCTGGTACTGCGTTCCGCAGATAAGTGCTCCTTAACAGTCCAATCTTTCAATGCTAAGTACAAGTGAGGTGAAGGGAATGAGATGGATGAAAATTATTCCAGAGTCGAAAGAATAAGAAAGCACCCTTGCTAATAACAGATCTACTGATCAATCCACGATGCATACCGTCCGCAACTTAATGCGGTGTCACCACCACACCTGCCCTCAACCCCTCTGAGGAGGAGAACTACCTTGGTCTCAAAACGTCAGGCTTTATTGAAGAACTTGTTATTCTACTGCTCAGTGTGCTATCTTTTACTTATAATATGCATCCTGACCTGCAAATTTGCTGGCATTTAGAAAAATACATATATATATATATATATATATATATATATATATATATATATATATATATATATATATATATACATACACACACACACACACACACACACACACACACACACACACACACACACACACATGAAAAAGTAAGTACACCCCATGTAAAGTTTTGACTTTTTCAACATACAACTATTTGATCTTCATTTCAACAATATTGGAAAAGGCCTTTTTCGGGTACCGTGGTCCCATTTTTGAAGCAATGTTTTATGGCCTGATGCCCTTCCTGCCGCCACCCTGTTGGTCGCCTCTTGCGACACACAGGGAAACCCCCCTGGCGTTAATTCAGTGATCGACTGGGATTCGAACCCAGGATCCTTGGATCCCAAGCCGGCACCCAAACCGCTAAGCCAACACCAGGCTCGGTGACAATAAGACAATAAGAAAACAAAACGAACAATGAGAAAAGAAGAAAGTATGGCGATGTGCTTTATGTGTTCTTTTATTTAGCTCATGCTATGTTAACAGTTCACGCAGCCCTCCCATTCATAGTGAATAATTTTCCAATCACTGAAAATGTGCTGGTGCGAATATGAGAAAATATGCGAAAATTTCTCACGACCTCCTGAATGAATTGAAAAAAGTGAGAACTTATTCAAGAGAAAAAAGTCTTTTAACGCATCACCATTACGGAATCAACAAATTACCCTTGTTTCTGCTTGTTGAGTGTCGCATTAAATCCAGTGAAAGATTCGCTAATTGCCGAATTCGGGCCCATTAAGTCTGCCAGGCATATAACTGAAATGCGAACAGATTAATGATTGCATATATGCGAAGATACACCGATAGATATTGGCTAATTCATCTGTACAGGGGAAATTCATCTAAAATACATATTAGTTTCATCCAAAAATAAATTGCCTCGACATTTTTGCCAAGGTTATTTTTTTAAACGGCCAGATGGATTTAAAATTGAGCATGTCGAAGTCCGTAAATTTTTGAATGCCAGAGGGAACCACCATATATGTGTATGTATATATATATAATTTCAAAACACACCTGGTTCAAGGGTCCTCAGTCTAGGTCCTCAACATCATCCCGTTTCGGCCCTTCAACCTCGATACGGTCAGCTAAGGTGGGCCAGCAGGGGCACATACACCTGGATGCATACATACCCTCACCCCCAGTGAGTGAGAACACAGAATACAACAACAAAACCGCCTCCACTCCCAGAATCCACAGCCCCTCATATACTCATCCACCCTCACACACCAAAAAATAAAAAGTAAAAACCAACCGACCACCTACCCTTAAAACATGCACCACTCAAACAAAAACACATTCATGCAAAACCACACCCACTCCAGCAACACGTGCACACACACACACGCACACGCACACACACACACACCATTCACACATCTCCATTTCTCTTCTGCACTCAGTCACTACCCCCTTTAAACTGAAATGAACCCCCACCCACAACCTCAACCTACACTGTTTGACATGCCTTCATAAACTTCCTCCATATCCAAAATGAGCCTTTCAAGGCAACCTGGGCCACTCTGTCACACATCCTCCTTCTTTCTGTCCCACACACTCCAAGCCGAGCAAGAAATTCATAAAAGGAACTCCCTACACCCCACCTCAAATGGCTGACAAGAAACTCGCCAACCCTTCTCCCGACACTCTGCCTCCAGCTCACTGTACTTTCCTCTCTTCCTCTCGTGCACCTCCTCCATGTTCTCTTCCCAAGGTACAGACAATTCCCCGAAGATGACCTGTCTTGTTGCACCTGACCAGAGGGCAATGCCAGGCCGCAACCTTGTCACACAGATCTTCTCTGGGAATACCAATTGTGGGTTTAGATCTGCCACCACCTGCCAATCACAAGCATCTGACAGCCCTCTTGCTTTCCACCTCGTTCTCTTTCCACCTCTGAGCACTTGCCCCTCTTTGACAAACAACACCTCTCCCCCATCGGTCTCCTTCTCCACTCTTCTCCTTCTCCTTTCTCGATCTTTCGAACTCTCGATCTCTCTTGATCTCTCTCGATCTCTCTCGATCTTTCTCGATCTCAGCCAGCTCTGGTTGCACCATCTGCGCTACCACCGCCAGCACCTGATCATGCCGCCACTTGTATATTCCTGCTGCCAATGCTACTGAGCATGAATTCAGTGCATGCTGCACCGTTCCCAAACCTCCACACAAATAACATCTCTCCTCCTGCAACATCCCCCACAATCTCAAGTTTACTGGTGATGGAAGCACATCATACGTTGCCTGCAACAGGAATCTCAACAATGTTGGCTCCATGCTCCAAATCTCTTGCCACTTCAATGTCCTCACCCTCACACCTTCCCACCGCGTCCAAGCACCTTGCTGTGCCTGTCCGACTGCTTTTACAAATCTCCCCTCCCCCTCCTTTCTTCTCACCTCCCTCTCAACCATCTTCCTCTTCTCTTTCACATTATATATGTATTGCTGTGCCAATTCGGAAATTTGTATAATGTAGAACTGATAACCGATGAGAAAAAAAACAAAGCCGTCGATTTATACTACCGATTCCGATTATAAAATAATTAAATAATGACGTCATTTCATGACATTAAGTGATTATCGTGCTTGATCTGTGCCCGGATTGACGTATTGACGTTACTTAGTGGCTGTGAATCGATATGTTATGCGCTATCGGTAGATTTGCGCTATCAACCGATCGTAGATGGCGCAGGCATCGTTTCGCGCCATCAATGGATGTGTATCATCGCTGGATAGCGCAGCGCCGTCGATCGATTTGCGTCAGGAGGGGAGTGAGAAATGGTAAGGATTGTTTGGAGGAAATATCGATCGATATCTAACCCTGATCGGTCGATAGCGCAAATCTACCGATGGTGCATAACAGATACATTTTAAATCCGTTCTCTCATCGATTGGTTCATCGAAAAAAACAGCATTCTGTGTTTTTTTTTAAACGAACAATGAGGTACCGTGTGAGGTAATGTTCATTCCGATTAAGCAGCATTGACATTAATTGAAGGAAAGAAGGAAGGAAGGAAAGAATGAAGTGTGCTCATTAGATAAGTTATTGACGGATATAAAAGGAAGCATTTCCTGCTGGTCTAATCATGTGTAAATCAACTCGTGTCTATTCGTATTTAAATAAATAAATAACAAAAAATTAAAATGCAGGAACAGGAAGTCCTCGGGTTACAAAGGGATTCTGTTCCGAACAATTTATTAATTAAATAAATAAATCGTTCACCTGTTCACTCAGTGTTATAAATGGTGTTATGAGCGCATGAGTGGAGGCACTCACCTGGTGATTTCACAAGGTTAACGTGAGAAGAACCAAAACAAGGAAAATTCGGCATCCATGGAACTTGTACTACATGGTAGCCCCACCAGCACTGCTCAATATGGGGCTCTGATGTCCTCCCTTCTCCCTTCTGGTCTTGGTGATGGACTTCTGGTGTCTGGACTTCTGGACTTTCTCACAAATGTCTCCTGCTCTTTTTCAGCTAAAATTGGTTCATCTGATCATATGCTCGTGAAAGTCTGGTTATTCTCAGAGCTGCTTCACTGCTGGTGAGTCTGGCATTTCACGCAAGCAGGTTGACAGTGACTGCAAGCAACCATCTCTCTTCAGGACCGCTCTTCCATATCTACTGCCCCTGATGTTAACTCACCCTGGGAATTCTTCCACAAACCTGCTCTCTCTCATACACAGATTCATCCCGTCTCATCTTCAACTATTCTACCCTTCTTCCCGCCCATGGCAAAATGAATCCTGCGGTGAAGCAGTTTCTCTGAAATAACTTGCCTTCTCTGCCTGGAAGGATAATCCGACTGAAGACAATCTCAGTGCATTCCAAAAAGTCCACAACATGTGTATGTCTGTCCACTCTCGGGAGAACCACAAAAAACATCTGTCCAACCTCAAGAATTAACTTTCAAACTTGCCTCCCTCCTCTAAAACTTGGTGATACCTTGCTAGGTCTGTCTCTGGTGTATGCATCCCTTCCCCGTCCTCAAATGCCACCACAGCCGACTAGGATCGAGAAGGCCGAATGCCTCAATTCTGTGTTTGCTTCAAAATCCTGTGTCCCCAACCCCTCATTCTTGGTACTGTTACATATTTATGTGAATGTATGTGAATTACTATTCAGGTCTTTGCTTATCAATGTGTAGTCGATTAAGGGTTGTTGTGATTAAAGGGTCAGGAGCCCTTCTGGGAAAAAGGAGACCGGAAACGGAAGAAGAAAAGACACGAGGTCCGGGAGAAGCGACGATTCTTCTTCTTCCTCACCCAGCTCCGACGAGAGTTGGGATCGATATTGAGCAGCGTGGAAAAGCTGCGTTCCCAAGCCCGTCTGGCGAGAGGAGTTACCGGGACGTGTAACGACCCTTTTGACACGTCAAGTTGCCGTGGGGCCGTGCACAGACCCAGCGTCCGGCACCGTTCGCCGCACCGTCTACAAGGACGCGTACGTGTCGCACTTTGGGGCCTCGCGCGCGTTGCAAGCGGCGCTTGCTTTGCCCGCTTTGCTTGGCCAGGAGGTGTGCGCTGCAGCCGTGGTTCCCGGTACGGTACGTGCCCGGTGGAAGCACGTCCGCCCGGGGTTCGTTCAACCGCCCGTGTGCGGCGAAGCCGACCATCATCTTGGTCAGGAGGGGCCCAGAGACATTGTGAGGGACAGAGACCAAAGGGGTCGTGAGTACCCAAGGGGTCGGGAGTGGGGAAAGGGGACACACATATATAAGATGGCCATCTTAATCATCTCGGGGATTGATTGTTGATTGTGGATTGTTGATGGTTGTTGATTGTTGATTCCTTGGGGGAATATATTAATGATTACTCGGAATCCTTGGTGTGGGGTTTCTTATGGACTGGAATTCATCTTGATTGCGTTACGAAAGCATATAAATCATATATCTTTCTGGCGGGGTGCCTCCCACGGTCCGGGGGTCACCGAGACCAGGTAGTTACCGGGAGGACCACGTAACAGAATTGGGGGCTCGTCCAAATTACGATTTGCGGATTCGCAATTGGGTCTACGTCCGGGATCTAAAATTGTATAAAATAATAAAATAATTTTTTTATTAATTAAAATTTATTAATTAAGTATTAATTGGTAAATTTTGGCGGAAATTGGGGTAAAGTCTTGGGTGAAGGTTAACAGGTGTTAACGATAGTCACCATGGCATTTGTGGCACAGAACTTTGCGGTAACACCGAGTGAGGCACAGTTCCGAGCGTTACTAAAGTCGGACTTCTTGAAATTGGCCAAACATTTTAACTTGGAGGTCCGAACTAATGTGAGGAAGGCAGAGTTGCAGACCACGGTGATACAATCTATGGTGGGATTAGGAACATGGGACGAGTTAGCCTGGCAGTGGCTACCCGAAGAACCAGAAGACGTTGAGCTCCGGAAACTGGAGTTGCAATTACGGAGCCAGGAACGGATCAAAGAAGAAGAAAGGAAAGCAGAAAAGGAAAGAGCAGAAGAAGAAAGGAAAGCAGAAAAGGAAAGAGCAGAAGAAGAAAGGAAAGCAGAAAAGGAAAGAGCAGAAGAAGAAAGGAAAGCAGAAAAGGAAAGAGCAGAAGAAGAAAGGAAAGCAGAAAAGGAAAGAGCAGAAGAAGAAAGGAAAGCAGAAGAGAGGAGAGAAGAGAAACAAGCAGAGGAAAGGAGAGTGGAACGAGAACTCCAGGAAAGGTTAGAAGGGAGAAAAGCAGAGGAGAGGAGAGCTGCAAGGGACCTCGAAGCAGAGGAGAGAAAAGCGGAAAGGGAATTAAAGGAACATGACATGGAGCTTCAGCAAGAAATTAAATTCAAGGAGCTGGAGTTAATGAGAGAACGGGGAGAGGTACCACCCTTGCTGACGGGGTCGACACCCCGCCAGAACACCTGGGATGTGGGCAGACATGTGAGGCTGGTTCCACCCTTCAGTGAAAAGGAAGTAGCTAAATTTTTTCCACACTTTGAGAAAGTGGCTCGACAGTTAAACTGGCCGGAGGAGGCCTGGACCATACTAGTGCAAAGTGTGCTTGTGGGAAAAGCTCAAGAGATTTATTCGGTGCTACCAATGGACCAATGTGCAGATTATGAGGTATTGAAGAAGCACATCCTCAAAGCCTATGAGTTGGTTCCGGAAGCTTACCGGCAAAAATTCAGGAATGCCAGGAAGAGGGAGAGTGAGACCCATGTGGAGTTTGCCAGAGTGAAAGAAAACATGTTTGATCGGTGGTGTGAGTCAAAAGGAGTCGGGAAAGACTTCGAAACATTGCGTGACTTGATCCTGGTGGAGGAATTTCAACAGTGTGTCCACGAGGACATCAAAGTGTACCTGCAGGAAAAGAAAGTACCGAAGTTGTGGGACGCAGCCACCATGGCAGATGATTATGCCTTAACACATCGGATAGGGGTCCACGAACCTAACTCCTCGCCTAGATCTCCGCAGGGGAGGTGGGGAACAGCAGGTGCGGAGAACGACAATACATGGCGGCGGCCTCGAGATGATTATGGGGACAACGCTGATACCCGAACTGTTCGGAATCAGAGGGCGACGGGCCCAGGACAAACTTATTTTTCGGGGGGCGCGAGGCAGACCACGAGTTTTTCCTCCGGGCCTACTTGTGCTTTTTGCAAGAAACCTGGACACTTGATGTCCAGTTGTTACCGCATGAAAAGGGAAGACCCAGAGCGGAGTCCGACTATTACCACTCCGAATGCGATGGCAAGCGTAAGAAATCGCCCACAGAAGAGTTACCGACCATTTATTTATGAGGGGTTGGTCTCACTCAAGGGAGACTTGACTAACCCAAGACCGGTTAGGGTTTTGAGGGACACAGGAGCCCCTCAATCCTTAATGCTTGAAGGCATTTTGCCATTGTCCAAGAGTACCGCAATGGGTGATAGTGTTCGGTTACAAGGGATCGGTGGCTGTGTTAGTGCCCCACTTCATGTCATCCATTTGGAATCCGATTTGGTGTCAGGACCGGTCACCGTCGGTTTACAAGCCACGCTTCCTGTAGAGGGAGTATCTGTGATTATTGGGAATGATTTGGCCGGGGGGCAAATTTATGGTAACCCGAGGGTTGGTAAAGAGCACAGCAGGGAAAATAACACCCCACCAGCTCGGGATGGCGACAAAAGTTCCAAGTTATTTGTAGGGGGACTGAACTTCAACACAGAGGAAGAAGTTCTGACCTCTGTCTTCAACAGATATGGGCCGCTGGTGGAAGTGCGGGTGGTAAAAGACAGGGAAACGCAACAGTCAAGAGGGTTCGGCTTTGTCACGTTTGCAAGCACAAGAGACGCCAGGGAGGCAGAGAAGAATTGGAATGGTAAGGATTTGGAGGGTCGGACCATAACAGTAGGGAAGGCATTTCATTGGCGTCGAGAGGTCTACAGAAGAGGACAACTTGGCAGTAGTTTTGGGGTTGGCAGCAGCCGATATTACTATGGAGGCTCCCAGAGTTACGGCACCTCCCGAAAAAATGAATGTCAGAGCACTGGCCGAGAAGGAGACCGCCAGTCAGGTAACGGCTGGGACAAGTGGTCCCACCGTAACTGTTAGGAGTCTGGAGAAGTTGAAGCACTATATATACGGGGGAGCCGCCGAGCCGGGGCTCCTACACGGACTAACCGCGAACGCCACGTTCTTAAAGGCGTCCAGGTAGTGAACTTTCCTGCACGGACTAACCGTGAACTCCCCGTTCTTAAAGGCGTCCATATAATGAACTTTCCTCCCCGGACTAACCGTGAACTCCACATTCCTTAAGGCGTCCATGTAGGGAATACTCCGCTGGGCCTCCCGAAAAAGTGCTATAGAGAGGTTTAAATTTGGGGGCTTTGGTCACCACCTCTTAACCGTCATTCAAGAGAAACTAGAAGTGGTTGACGCTTGGTCCAGAGGGAATTAATCTAGGGGATTGTGTGAAATTTTGTTGCTTTATTTTTAAGTGATGACTGTGCCCGGGGGGAACTGATGAGTTGGGGGGGGGGGGGGGTGAGTTATCTGGTTTGTTTATCCAAGTTGGCCGGCAAAGAAAGTTTTCGCTGGGTTCAAACTTTCTTTCTTGAAGGGGGGGAGTGTTACATATTTATGTGAATGTATGTGAATTACTATTCAGGTCTTTGCTTATCAATGTGTAGTCGATTAAGGGTTGTTGTGATTAAAGGGTCAGGAGCCCTTCTGGGAAAAAGGAGACCGGAAACGGAAGAAGAAAAGACACGAGGTCCGGGAGAAGCGACAATTCTTCTTCTTCCTCACCCAGCTCCGACGAGAGTTGGGATCGATATTGAGCAGCGTGGAAAAGCTGCGTTCCCAAGCCCGTCTGGCGAGAGGATTTACCGGGACGTGTAACTACCCTTTTGACACGTCAAGTTGCCGTGGGGCCGTGCACAGACCCAGCGTCCGGCACCGTTCGCCGCACCGTCTACAGGGACGCGTACGGGTCGCACTTTGGGGCCTTGCGCGCGTTGCAAGCGGCGCTTGCTTTGCCCGCTTTGCTTGGCCAGGAGGTGTGCGCTGCAGCCGTGGTTCCCGGTACGGTACGTGCCCGGTGGAAGCACGTCCGCCCGGGGTTCGTTCAACCGCCCGTGTGCGGCGAAGCCGACCATCATCTTGGTCAGGAGGGGCCCAGAGACATTGTGAGGGACAGAGACCAAAGGGGTCGTGAGTACCCAAGGGGTCGGGAGTGGGGAAAGGGGACACACATATATAAGATGGCCATCTTAATCATCTCGGGGATTGATTGTTGATTGTGGATTGTTGATGGTTGTTGATTGTTGATTCCTTGGGGGAATATATTATTGATTACTCTGAATCCTTGGTGTGGGGTTTCTTATGGACTGGAATTCATCTTGATTGCGTTACGAAAGCGTATAAATCATATATCTTTCTGGCGGGGTGCCTCCCACGGTCCGGGGGTCACCGAGACCAGGTAGTTACCGGGAGGACCACGTAACAGTACCCATCCTTCCCTGTCATACCCAAACGCTCCTGGACTCTGTGTCATTTGCACCTGAGAAGGTAGAGAAGGGAATCCACAAAATAATGAAAAACCACAGATTGTCAATTTAAAATGTCACTTATCCCTCTAATCTCTTTCGTCTCAGTTCTTGTCAACCTGCCTGCTCACAATCTCTTTACCCTGCTAAGTTATCGTTCCCTCTGGGCCCCATGGTGTCCCCACTTACCCAGGCTCCAATCTTGGCGCCAGGTCACAAACCACAAAACCTCTGCGTGTCGCAAAATCCAACACACCAGTGACATAACTTGTGCCGAGACCCCTTGTGGCGTCATCCTTGCAGTCTCGGTGTCCCCACTAATCCACCCGATTGGCGAGGTGAACACCGTGCAAAATTCTCAACTCCCAGGCTCTTTTCTCCAAGGCTCTCCAAGGCTCATGCCTCCTTCCCCATCTTGCCTTACTGTCCTCGGCCCATGGTTTATCAAATATCGTCCGATCAATGCTGTACTCAACACTGCAAGAGGGCGAACCAGGAAGAAAGCGGGATGGCATGTGTTAAGTTGACGCATTTTTACCTCCAACACCGAAGGTGGATGGAGGTTATGTTTTCACCCCTGTCTGTTTGCCTGTGAACAAGATATCTCAAAAAGTTGTGGACGGATTCGGACAAAATTTGGCAGAGATGTCGCGAATGTGACAAGGATGAAATGATTCGATTTTGGTGAAGATACATAACAGGATATCTCAAAAGGTTATGGACGGATTCGGACGAAATTTGGCAGAGATGTAGCGAACGTGACAAGGACGAAATGATTCGATTTTGGTGAAGATCTGAATATGGATTCGGATACGATAATTATTTAATAAATAAGTGATTCTTCACCATTGAGTGATCATGCTAAAACCGATACATAGCACGATATCTCAAAATGTTACGGACGGATTTGGACAAAACCTGGTGGACAGATTGGGTGTGTGACATGGACTAATCGATTCGATTTTGGTGAAGATCTGAATGTGGATTCGGATACGAGAATTATTTTATTTTTATGTGATTCTTCACCATTGAGTGATCATGCTAAAACCGATACATAGCACGATATCTCAAAATGTTACGGACGGATTTGGACAAAACCTGGTGGACAGATTGGGTGTGTGACATGGACTAATCGATTCGATTTTGGTGAAGATCTGAATGTGGATTCGGATACGAGAATTATTTTATTTTTATGTGATTCTTCACCATTGAGGGATCGGGCGAAAAGTGATATATAGTGTGTTATTTAAAAAAGTTATGGATGACATGACTAAACTAGGTGAACGAGTTGGTTAGGTGACAAGAACAAGCCGATTAGATTTTGGTTCAGGTCCAAATCAAGATCTGGCCTATCAGTGGGATACAAAACATAACCTGTTCAGTCTGGCGAAGATATACACTCTACTGAGTACCGTTCTTGTTATTTTTGGGATCACCTAAGCTCAGCATGTGCACAACTCCAATGGAAAACAAGTACAAAAAGTTTTAATTAAAACAAAAGCCGCGTCGATGTTACACAATGCCTAGATGCAGCTGTGCCTATAACGTCGATGTTATAGGCACAGGACATTCCTATTGATTCGATTACTTGATGTTATTTTTGTGCAAAGTGAAAATATATCTCGGCAATTTCCCGTGTGTGGCGACGAATTTTTAATATATCTCGGCATTTTCCCATCTGTTATTTCAGGCGGTGTATGACTGACCATGCCGCGATTTAAAAAATATATATCTCGGCAATTTCCCGTGTGTGGCGACACGTGAACGAAGCTATGCTCCTCTCTCCACATTATTGTGACGACGTATAAATTAAATATTTCATCGTGACGATTGTCATCAAATGGACGAATTTTTAATATATCTCTGCATTTTCCTGTCTGTTATTTCGGGCGGTGTATGACTGACCATGCCGCGATTTAAAAAAAATATATCTCAATGGACCTGAAGTTACAGGCCTTTGAGAATTCATTTCGTTCTATAAAGGGCAACTTTCATCGGATTTTCTTCCCGTTTTTTTTCAACCGAGTCTAAAACTATGTTAGCGACTGTGAAAAATGAAATGATATATCGAATTTGATTTGAAATAAAACTGTGTGAGCGAGGAAGACACCACGGGCCTACAAAACAGGCCTCAAAGCTATGCGAGTTAATAAAATGGTGGATATTTGTTTATATGAAGGCTCTCCCAGAATGGGTGGAGCTATGGTTCCCAGAATGGGTGGAGCTTTGAGGTTTTGTCTTCTCTGCAAGAACAAGAAGAAGAAGAACAAGAAGAACAACAACAACAACAGCAGAGGGCACTCTATGACCAGCGTCTGCGACGTGGCTAAAAATATATCCCTGCACACGATGGAAAAAATTTTGTGCGATTGAGTCTTTAAAAGTTCTCACTTTGTTGCAGCTTCTATTGAAATGCGATGCAACGAAACGCGATTGAGTGGCGTTCAATAATTGCATATTATGCATTGTACTTTTGCCAACCTTTATGGGGTCAAAATAACAATGTATTGGCAACTATGGTTCAGCTGACTGTACCATCTTTTTGTGAAGCAAATAAATAATTAAATAATTAAATAAACATGTTACGTATTTTGGAGGAAATAATTGATGAATTATTAAATAGTCTTTTTGTATCCAACATCGAGGCTCATGGAGGAGCTACAGCACAGAACGAATCGGGATGTAAAGTAACAAAAATAAGAGGAGAAGGGTGGAGGGAGGGCATGGGCCGTTAAAGCCTAACCATTGATAGTGCGGAGACCTTTAAGTGAGCAGAGGCAGTGCATGAGACATGCTGATCACACAAGTCGGAGCATCAATTTAAAAAAATATCATTTTCCACTTTAAAATAATATTTAAAACATCTCGAGCTCAAAAATATTTGATGCCAATAATTTTTATTTTCAGTTTCAGTAAACTATGGTATTTGTGGTTTGCCAATTGTACCATTGTTATGAAAGGGTGCTGTATGCTTTAGAATTGTCAGCAGGCCCCAGGCATTGTACCAAAATCCGAAAAATCAAATTTATTGCACATTTGTGTTTTTTTATACAAGTTCTTCTTGCAACGCTGCACATGATTTATGGCAGTGTCATGAGACTGGCTTGCTTCATTGAGTGTAAATCTAACACCCACGATGTACATTGTTGGGCTGCAGCAACCTGACTGGAGCAGCTTCAACTGTTCCTTACAAGTAAAGTGTTAAATAGTGAAGTAAACGTCACAGTAAATGTCTGTGAGCCTGCCACAATGCTCTCCAAGCATGAAAAGGTGGACACAGAATGCAAGTCTGAAAGCTGTGAATGCATCTGAATGCTTATAGCTCAGTCAGAAAGTGGAAATATTGGTCTTTGGGACAACATTGGACATTGTTATTTGGGCCTTTGTGAGCTTGTCATATCTGGCGTTGTCAAGGCAGGTGTCCAACAAATAACTACTATTCTACAGCTACTCTAACTCCATCTGTGCAAAGGTCTCAATTAGAGCAGCATGTGTTGCTACATTTTTATCCCCAATTTTTATGCTAAATGTTTTATTCAGTTATCCCCCTCCGTTAGTGCAGCGGGGTATCACAAACCCCTGGTGATGCACCAACGGGGAGAGGGAGTTGGGGGGTTGCGTTGAGTTGCTGTGTTGTCTTCATTTACACCAATCATAGTACAAACATTTGTTTTGTACAAATGTATTTGTAATATTGGTGATATTATTATTATTATTATTATTATTATTATAATTTTTTTTGTATACTGAATCGAGGCTCGTGAAAGAGCTAACATTTATTTCACAAACAAATCAACCAGACAAACAAAACGCACAAAAAGAGGGAGCGGAAGACAAGATGGGGAGAGAAGGGGAAGCACACAACCACAACATTTGAGAGCAGGGAGAAGTGTGGGAGGGAGAGGACTTGGGGGCAGGAGGCGTGGAAGGGGGAGGGCGGGGGGGGGGGGGAGAGGTATAAAACACAAGGGGACCGAAATTAGCGGGGGTAGAAAAGATCAAGGTTTTGGATGGGGGAGGATAAGAGATGGTGGTGAACAGCTGTTTTAAAGACCTGGAGGGTGCAGTGGGATTGAAGAGAGTGAGGGAGTTTGTTCCAGAGGCGGGAGAAAAGAGGAATGAAGGAGTGAAGGTGAGCAGAAGGTCTTGATTTTGGCAGTTTAACCATAAGAGGGTTGCAGGCAGATCTTGTGCGACCTGTAGGAATATTTGGGGGACAGAGCCCAGAGAGGGCTGGGGGGGCAAGGCCAGAGAGGAGTCGGTAGAAGACGGAAAGACCACCAACCTGCCTGCGGTGAGTGAGTGAAAGGCCCTTGGAGTTAGCTTCATCGCGGGAGATTCCAATGATGCTGAACGCTTTGGTTTCAACAGCGTGAAGACGGGATAGGTGTGAGGCAGGAGCACCAGACCAGAGGGGAGAGCAGTATTCCATAGAGCTGCGGATGAAAGCCTTGTATGTGGTGAGGAGCTCAGGTGTGCCAAGGAAGGACTTCACACGACGGAGGATGCCCAGTCGGCGACTGGCTTTGGAGGCCAGATTTGAAATGTGGTTTAATTTATTTGTAATCAAAAAAGGTCCATGTGGTGTAAAGTGATAAAATGTCAAGGGCCCAAGCTGGACTAATCTGTCTGAAGGGTGTAATGGGTCTAAATGGTGTTACGATCGAAGGGGTCGAAAGTTACTTAAGGGGTGTAAAGGTTTAAAGGTCCTAGGGGTCAAAAGGATGAAATAATCTAAAGGTTTCTAAAGTACTGAAAGTGTCTTAAAGGTAAAAGGAGTCTTAACGGTCTTGGGTGTCTTAAGGATTGAAAGGTCTGATGGGCTTCTGGGTCTTCAGGGTCTTAAAGGTACTTCGGCTCTTTGGGGTGTTATTCGGTGTCTTTTTTCGGTGTTTGGGGTGTCTTATTTGTGTCTTTGGGTTCTTCAGGATTTTTAAAGTCTTATGCATCTAAAGGGTCTTTGTGGTCTAAAGGTCTTTAAGGATTTTCAGGGTCTTTTGGATGTTTGTGGTTTTAAGGGTATTTGGGGTCTTTTTGATCTTCTGGGAATTTTGCGTCTTCAGGATCGCTAAGGGTCTTCGAGATCCTTAAAAGTATTCGGGCAATTTTGGGTCTTTTGGGTATTCATGATCTTTTCGGTCTTCAGGGTCTTTAAGGGTCTTTGGACTCTTCTGGGTCTTTAGGCTCCTTTGTGTCTTTAAGGGTACTTGGGGTGTTTTGAGTCCTCTGGGTCTTTGGAGTCTTCAGGGTATTTAAGGGTATTCAGGCTTTTTGGGTCTTCAGGGTCTTTGAAGTCTTCAGGGTATTTAAGGATGTTTAGGGTCTTCGGAGTATTTGGGGAATTTTGGGTCTTCATGTTCTTTAAAGGTATTTTTGGTTTTTGGGGTATTTTGGGTGTTTGGGGTATTGGGGATCTTAAAGGGTCTTAAAAGGTCAAAGGGTACTCACCAGTCTAAAGGGCCAAAAGGCAGATTCTCATAGTACGTCATTGATAGACATAAATGTACGTGTAGTCAGGATGCAACAGATGTTCAAACTGTACGTAATTAATAGACATAGCCACACGGCACATATATAGATATATACTTGAAATATCAAAAAGCAATGTTAAGTTAAGCAAGTCAGGAGACGACGATGGTTCACGAGCGAGCGGTATTCAATGACAAAGGTCAAAACCGACATTGAAAATATATAAATAGGAATGTATTATCTGGTATGAGACTAGTTAGCTACACAATACCGAAAATTTGGTTCGATTCCGTCAACTTTGAAAATTTGACCTTTGTGACCTCGAAATGTCAAAACGAAGGTTACTGACCTTGAAATGACATAGAAAATAATGTATAATCAGTTATGGGGTTAGTTAGCTACACAATACCGAAAATTCGGTTCGATTCTGACAACTTTGAAAATTTGACCTTTGTGACCTTCAAAGGTCAAAGGTCGAAGATTCTGAAATTTGTTGGAAAACTTGTATTTCATGATGTATGTGATAATATAAAAACATGTACGACATTTCACCCTATCAGGAAGTGAACAATGTAATAAAACCATCAAAAATCGTCTTTTCTAAATTTCGTGACCTTGTGACCTTGACCTTGGGGCGAAAATGAAAAATCGAGCTCCGTGGGGCTAGACACATGACATTGGCCTAACCAAATACCGAAATCGCTGTCAAATTCCACCAAACCGCTCGGAGAAGATGTAGCTTGAAACCGATTATCCCCTAAAAAGACATCTTTTTCGGGCGTGGCTCCGCCCACAATGGACGCAATATGCCCACTCTCGGCAGGGCACAACTAGATCATGATATCAACCTCCCACCCAAGATTCATTAAGATCGAATGATATCATCGGGTAGTTATGCTGCGGACAGACAGACACACAGACACACACCCATGACGAATATAGTGGTCACTCTGATAACTCGTGAACCAAAAACTAAGCTGTATGATAAAAGAGATGTACTTCCAAACTGGCACATGATAAAGTTGTTGTTTGAGAGTTGAGAATAAGGTTCTTATCATAACATGCCATGTTTATCTGGTAACAGAGTGAGAAAAATGAATGATGCGCCTGAAAAGACAAGGAACTAAAACACACTGGTTATAATCTAGTTAAAATGTCAACAAGGGAATCAACATCGATTAACTAAATTAAGTTAACTCGTACAGTTCATCATATATTTCAGTTGTACATATTATATCTCACTACTACTTAATTGAGAAAATGATTATAATGCTAAAAAAAAACAATCTTTACAGGATATTGATAAGTATTTCGAGTTTGTATGATATAAATTTTACACAAATCAACCAGGTTTACCCAACTCGACCAGCGAACATTCAAAACCTGAAAGAGCGGATTCAAGCAGATTTTGGATAAATGAGTTGGGAATGCAGCAGAAAATGTTTTTGGAAATAAAGAAAGAAAGTAAATGAAATAGTTTTAAAGAAAATAAATGACACACATTGCTTGAAAATGATGGAAATTATGTCAAAAATCAAGACTAATTTTCTATACATCTGATTTCAATAACATTTGCATCACAAAAACTTGAAATATGTATCAATATCCTGTAACAAAAACTTGTTTTGATTTTGTTTCTCAGAAATATAATTATAGGGTTCAAAATTGTGGAGTTCACCCTGTACAACACACGTTATAACACAGATCTTTAGAGTTAATTAAGATGGTTTACGACTCAGTTGCCTCATAAAAAGTAAATTGTAATTTAAAGTTGCATTACTATCAATTACTTTCAAATTTTTCATCATTAATTCCTTCTATTTACCATTGGTCGATTGGTCGCACAAGAGAGCATGAGTAATATTCATTGTAACTATAGTATACTTTAGTGGGTCTGTTTACATGAAAACCACTTGGACAAGTAAAGAAATCCAAAGTCCTGTATTGCATTGTTTCGCATTATATAGTATTGTCACGTCGACGGCTCGCTGAGGCCGAACCGCCGACGACGGGTATTAATGATCAACTCCCGAAGATGGGCCGAATCACAAACCCATTTCAGCTCCATTGGGGTCATTTTGTTTGATCTTTAGCTCTAACTCACATCTGATTAAAAACTGCAACGTTTTGCCGTGGCACAGGTGTGTTAGTCCGTTTACTAACGACGAGTAGTTTTGGTGATTGTACAATGAATCGTAGTGTGGATTTGCTCAACAATATCGTTTTGTGTTGACATTTGGCATTTTCCTCACTTTATTGTCATTCTCGTTGCCCTTGCCAAAGGAGAGGGTATTGCATTTAAGTCCGTTTATCTGTTTGTCTGTTTGTCCGCACAGAATAAATATGATTTTCTCTGCAAACGTTGATCCAATTGACAGGAAATTTTCAAAATAGGTGCATCACCGCCTGTATAATTTTTTTATAATTATGACGTCATGGGTCACGTGGTTCGGCCGCCATCTTGGAAAAAACCGAAAACCTTTGCACCTTTATATCTCCGAAAGCACTAAATAGAAAAAATTGAGACATGGCAGTAGGGTAATAATGTTGCTTCTGGGACAGCCCGTTTAACATGGGAAATCCCTATCTAATGTCGTTTACCCCTATTTGGGAAAACACCCCTATTAATCCAAAAGACTATGGGCCCTTTGACCTTATGAATCATGAGTCAATTAATCTACTTGGGCTAATACATAATGAATATATTTTAATTGAGCTAGGGATGGGATTGGGTTGGGGGCTGTATATTATTATGACTCACACATACACAAAAGTTTAACCTCAACTTTAGTTGAGGTTTAACTTATGTGTATGTGTGAGGGATAGGGGTTCACAGATCTCTAGTGTGAACCTGTGATCCTTTTGGACCATGAGTCAATTAATCTACTTGGGCTAATACATAATGAATATATTTTAATTGAGCTAGGGATGGGATTGGGTGAAGGTTAGGGGTTCACACAAGTCCCAACTGGAAAGTTGTGGGATCCTTCTGACCTTATGAACCTTTTACTCTGATGAATATAACCCTACAAATATTTGTTTATGCGTGAGAAATATTTTAACCTCCCTCAATGTTCTTGTCTGAGCGCCTCCAGTGCTACATACCATTTTTAAATTAAAGTATATATCAAGGTTGATTACATGGTACTTGGTTCTATCATTTATATACTTATGGTAGCCCGTTAGCTTATCACTTATATACTTATATATGGATGGTTGTTGTTTAATGGCTTATCAGTTTTGTTTTTTGTAATTCTTGTGAGTAAAATGAACCCAATATTTCTTCCTCATTCATATCATATAATTTGTAAGTCCAAGGGACTGTATCCATTACATCAATGATTTTAAATAATTCACGAGTCCATTTTTGTGTATAACCTTTCTCAAAATGGCTTTTCCATCTGTATATTCTTACAATATCACCAACTTTAAACTTGGGCTTTCTCAAATTAATCTCCTTTTCATATTCTAATTTTGTAAATGTTTCTGATGGTTTTGATTTTGTTGATGAATGAACTGTATTATTGTAATTATCTACAATATCCTGAATTAAATAGACCCATTTTTGAGAACCGAGTTGTGTGAATTTTTTATATAATTTCTCTTTTAAAGTACGATTAAAACGCTCAATAACAACTGCTTTTCCTTCATTAAAGGTGCTGTATAATTTAATACCCTTCCCCTTAAGAAATTTCATGAATATTTTGTTATAGAACTCTGTTCCCTCATCAGTCCATAACTTCTTTGGTTTCCTTTTATCCCGATCAAATATTAGCTTAAAGGCTAACATTAAAGTATCACCCCTTTTATTTTTTAAAGGGACAACCCAGGCAAATCTACTCCTCAAATCAATAACGGTTAAAGCATACCTGTATCCCCTGTCATTATTCAATTCAATTAAATCAGCGGACCATATGTGGTCGGTGTATTTAGAATAAACCTTCCTTCTTTTAAACTTTGTGATTATAGGTTTGTGTAATTCTTCAGCCAAAAGCTCCTCAGTCTTGATTACATCATTGGAGTTTAATAGTTTTTTGGGAAATAACCAAGACCAAGTTTCAATTTAACACTTATCATTTTTTTCACAATAAACCTATCAACTTTCTCTCTCAATGTCGGATTTCGTATCAAAGACAAATTATACAACATTTCTCTGTCTGCTTCATGTTTTTCATCCAATGTGGTGGTATCCCCATAAGCAATATCATGCTTCATACACACTTCATCAACCCTATTTTTTGGTCTGGACCAAGGTTTAGGATTGTCAGTCTCATCTAATCTTTTATCCAAGTTTGTTCCTGGACCACAGAAAGAATACCCTGGAAGGTGTAGTTCCCCAGGAATTCCAGTTGTTGTAAATTTACTTCCTGACAAAAACTTTTGTATATCCCCTCCACTTTTAGGTGAGATGAATTGACACTTTTTAGAACCACACACTTGACATATTCCTTTTTGATAAACTCTATTATTTTTAGCTTTAACATACAATACACTTTTAGATTTAGTTTTCTTTTTACATTTGAGACAATAACTCATATTTATTTATCAGAAAAATTCCGACAGAGTATCAAAACCTTTTTGGTTTTCAACATATACATTTCAATCTTTATTTTTAAAACATAAAGAATCCTAAGGAATGCCTTCACTCTCTCCTCCATTTATTTACAAATAAAACTAACTAAAGTCAATACCACTTTCTCGTTTAGATCTCCTCCCTGAAATTGAACTCATCTCATCCGTTTTTAAAACCAATTTTTTCACAAGAGTCATTCTTTCTTTATTTTCCTCTTCGGTGCGTTGAGATTGATTTATTTGTTGTAATACATTTAATCTTTTACGAATCTCACTGATTTCCATCTCCCTCTCCTCCCTCTCCTCCTCCTCCTTCTCTTCTTCAATTCCTTCCTCAGCCCTTACAACCCTTGAGCTTGAGTCCCAAATAATATTATACATATACTCATCTGGATTTTGAGATATTCTTGTATCTATAATTATTTTTCTCATAATAGGATACCAATAAGATTTGTTGACGATTTCTAAAAGAGTTTTATATTTCATAACTTTGAGAAGTTCATTTTTATTTAATACTTTAAACAAGTCTCTATTTGTGGGTTTAACAATATCAGTATAAGGCCAGTTTTTAATGACAAAATTTCCATGTGTATGTTCCAATTCGTACGGTATGTAAAACCGAGCACCCTTTTCTTGTAGGTATCCTTGAATACAAAAATTATAATTCTCTTGTAGTCTTCTTCCTGCCATTTATGTATCAGAAATATATGTGAGATTAATATTATGACAGGTAATACCACCCCATCTTCCCACTACCAAATCGGTTTGTATTCCTCGGCTTTCTATCCTTATCTCATTACCTTCCTTCTTTGTCATGCGAACCATCGCAATACTATCATATATTTTTATTTTCTTAAAATCACGTATTTGTTGTTTACTAATTGTACTTCCACATAAATCCTTATCTTCACCAAGTGGATAATATTCTTCTTTACGAGACTGATTTAAATCATGTAGGTCTTCTAAGTTTATTGAAAAAGACCAATTATACCCTAAATCAGGCATATCATACCCCCATTTATTAATTCGCATATTAACTAAATGTCCTTCTTTATAAAATTCAATTGTAAGCAGGTAGTTAAATTCAATGAGGAAAGGTGTATGGTCAGTATAACCAGGTGTTGTGGTTGTAAATTTTACTTGTTTCACAAAACGTGCTGTTTTATTTAACAAGTGTGATAAATCACTGAATCTAATTAAGTCATTCGCATCTGTAGGGTTTGGATAATTGATTAATTTATAAGTATTCTTCATATTAATATTTTTACTTGTACTATATTTTTGTCGTTCAGCCTGTGCCTTTGTATAATAATTTGATAAATCAATATCCTGGGAGGATTTTCCAAAGATAGAACCATCTTTTCCAACATAAGTCATTTATATTAGATTAAAAATGATATCATAAAAATTTTCATTATTGTTGAGTTGAAATAATACATATAAACATAATTGACCACAACATTTAGAATTAATTTCTTGAACTTGAAATGTTTGATAAACACCATTCTGTAAGAATTGTATTACTTCAACAGGTGGTGGCATACCATAACTATCAAAATAATATTTATCCTGACTATTATGAATACAAACCCAATGAGAACCATTCTGTGTGTCTAAATTCATAATAATATTCTTTGTATTCTTATTTATATGTATTAATTCATCTCTCATACAGATTACCACATTATCAATTTTTAGTGTTTTACAATACTTGGCTAGTTCTATATTTGACGTTGTATTCTTTCCAAATTGTTTAAACCATTTATCCATTTATTTATGAGAAAGATACAATCCATTACCCCGTTTAGTTAGTTTAACACCCGCTTGAGCGATAGAGGAAAGCATATCACCAACCAACAATCTAGCTTTATCAGGTAAACTTTCAAGTTTTTGAGCAAAATCTACAATTACACCACTTCCACTAATTTGTTTCTCCAACTCCTTGTTATGTCTTTCCAATTCTTTTTGAGCTTTTAGTTGTGCCTTCCTTTCGTTAGCAGTTTTTACCGCTGCTGAAATACCACCAGTCAATGCTCCCGCCGCACTTAAACCAGCAAATAAAGGAATTAGAAACGGGAGAAATCCTCCTCTTGACTCGTCTATTGAATATTTCTTTAACATAGGTTTCGTCATTTTAATTTTAAGTGATCCAACATCATTTAGTGTTTTTACTTGTGTGTGTGTGAGTAAAACATCAATTCTTACAGCTCCTTTTATTTGAATTGTATTAACATTAATAATACAAGGCTTTTGATTTTGAATACAAGATGTTAATTTATTAAGATTGATTTGATTAACATATACCCCAACCATTTATTTATGAGAAAAAACCTATGTGATATTAATCATAACACCATTATCTGTATTAATCTGTAATTCTGTTTCCTCCAAAAGCAAACAATAAGCATCAACTTCTTCATTCTCCCCTCTTTCAATGTATAGAGAAGTATCCACTCGATTAGACTTTATAGTTTCCTTTTGAGAACTCAGGTCAATTGCGTAGATTGTATATAAACCTTTAAATGCAACCATATCCAAAATAGGATCATTATTACCATTACTTTCACACACCTTTTGGTAGGACTTGTAGGCTTCCGCATAATCATTTTTTTCCCAATCAATTTCCAATCTATCTCGCGGATAAAATGTGCCATCAAGAGAAACCCGAAGTTGTTTCACCTTAGCATTATCACTCAGCGCATTATTCTTATTAGTACCCTCCTCTCCATCTGGTTTTTTAAAAATGAGCCATAGGTATCGTGGCTTTCCTTCAAGAACACCCAAATTCCAAGTGTAGGTAGTGTGTTCCAGTTTAACGTGTTGACATCTTCTTTTAAGGTATGATACATTTAGCGGTTTCTTTGAGTTAAGTCTTTTATTTAACATCTCCTCCGTTTTAAGATTAGGAGTATATTCATTGATATACCAACACAAATCATTAATAACAAATTTATTATTGTCTCCAAAAGCATTTTCAGCCCCAAAAAGCAATCTATTTACATTATCATTCCTTTGTAGTTGAAATCTAATTTTAAGACCATACAAAACTTTATCATAATCACAAAATCCAAATATACCTTTAAGAGGTACTGCTACGGTAAAACTATTCTCAGCTTTTGCGTCATCATTATACATTGACTTCCTTTGACTATAACCAGGGTCTGTGTTTGTTCCCGTTGACATATCAGGAATAAAGCCTTCAACAGCTCCCTTACCCATTCTATCACCAAACGAATATAGTGTAAATTTCATCATTTCAGATGTAGCAGAGACATAATCAACCGCTTCAACCTCTTGTGTTCCAATATACAGGCGAACACTGTCAAACATTTTCCAGAAGAAATCATTTACGAGTGTAGCATTAGTATTATTCGCAGCCTTAGTGAATTTAAATTTACACAGCAAGAAACTATCAGCTATATTCAAGTAAGTTTGTTGATTATTTATTTCAAAACTTTTTGTTCCGTTTGAATTCCAGTCGGTTCCTGTAATAGCATTTACCTTAAAATAGTCTTCCTTTTTAGTAGAGTTTGAAATGATAATCGTATCATCCAAATCATAGATACTATCAATCGCTTCCATACTTGTATTTATATAGTATTAAAATTGTTGAAACCCTGACCCAAGTATTTTAATGATTTTTTGTCGTTCTTGTGAAGATAGTTGAGTTTTACCTTGTAATTTATGAGACTCCTTTTGAGCTTGTTGTATAGCACCCGCAACGGAGCCCACGGCAGAAGCAGTTGAACCAATTAGGTCTTTATGTTTAAGGATGGTTGAACCAATACCCATTAGAGTATCAATTATCCCATCTCCTTTATTTCGAAATTGATGACCCACACCCCGTTGTCTCTTAGGTTTATAGTATCCTTTACCCACATACCTTGTATAGTCTGGTGAAAGGAACATGCCCTCCCCTGTAATTATTTTATATTTTCCCAACTCGTGTTTTCTTACAATAACCATTATTTATTTATTGAAAAACTTCACGTAGGTGAATTCTGATGGATATAATTTCATCATTAAAGGATATCATACGATTATCTTGGTCGGTTATCCTAAAATTTACTCTGTATATGGTTTTTCCTGACACAGGTAAATAGACAAGATTTTTTGGTTCCATATTAAATTTATAACCAATCGGGGTTGAGTATGCACTGAATGAAAATATTGTATTTGTTCTTATTCCATCGTTATAAGCACCATCAATCAAATCACAATGAATTAATACTGAATTTATACCGGAGGATATTTGGATAACATTATCACTGTAAAACGTCCCGTTATTTTCAATATTTTTTGAAGAGAAACCCAATAGCTCTCTAAACGAATTTTCAATCGTGAAATCAACTTTATAATTATTTTTAAGTTTAATAGTTGATTTTGAAGTGTGTTTTTGAATATCTATTACAATATTTTTTGGTTCATCACCTTTTTCTTTCATAAGGCGAGAGACTTCTGAAGATATTTGAGAAATCTCGTAAGCTCCAGGTGAAACGGTTATAGTTTTGTAGGCAGTGCCTGGATTATAACTAAACTTGTTGTTTTTCTCTGTGATATTAAAAAGGGTATTGTAAGTTTCCATTGACAATAAAGATGCCTCATATGAGGTAAGGGGGTCAAGTTGTAGTGGGTAAGGGAATGAAGCTGTGTAATCGCTCGTTGTGAAATTAAAACTAAGAATTGTGCTTCTCATCTTATTTAATATCTAATAAAATATCTTTGTATTGACATTTATTAATTATTTTCATGTTCATCAACTGATCTAAAATGGCTGAGGATTCATTAAAACAATTGTTGTTTCCAGCCTTCTTACTACCTAACAACAATAATAGCCTATTAACTAATTGTGATGGGTCATTTGGAAGAAAACTAACACCTGAACCAAGCTTACTTAAAGCATCAATAATATGTTTCTCCTTCTCATTCTTCTTACTTTTACCAGCAACAGAAACTCCATAATCAAGTGCATTTAACAACTCAATATATACCCTATCTTCCTCTCTTTCCATATCAAGTGGTTCCTCAAAATATTTTGAACCGCTGAATCCAGGGTTTGTTAGAAGAAACATTAATCTTGGAGTTAATTTAACATTTGGTTGAGTAGAACTCAAGAACATCAATTCATCATTAAATATCAATACCTT
Source organism: Myxine glutinosa (assembly GCF_964187855.1). NCBI lineage: Eukaryota > Metazoa > Chordata > Myxini > Myxiniformes > Myxinidae > Myxine > Myxine glutinosa. The sequence goes on from NC_136268.1 coordinate 157,457,302, forward strand.
TTCTTCCACAAGATGAAACACTGCTGGTTCTTCTGTTGGAATGAGACCTGCTCTGGTTTTTGAACCCGCCGAATATTCATTGTTTTGAAGAGCTTCCACAACATAATTAGGGGGTTGATTTACCTGCTCAAGTTTCCGAAATAATTCTTCATCATTATATTCTAATTCACCAAGTTCTTGTTTTGTTATCTGACTAAAATCTTTGAGCATTTGAAGTTTTTTCGGAGTAAATTCTACCGTGGGAACTGTAGGTGAGTGTTGAGTTTTCAAAAGTGGTTTAAAGAATTTCTCTTGTTTTCTTTCAAAGGCTTCTTCACCAGTTAGTTTCTGTCTCCGTTTCTTCTTTATCTCTTCCTGTTGTTTAACAACTTTTGAAACTAATTGTTGATGTTCCTTAAACTTTCTTTCTCTTTCTTCGGTATTCATTTAGTATTGAAAAATATCATTTAGTATCTCATCTTGTTTCACAACAATATATTTATATTTTCCAATCGTGTGTTTCATATAATTTTCAAATTCTTTTTTACTACATAACGTAGAGCAATTATCTCTCCAAAAATTATTTACATCTATTGAATTTAACTTAAATAAAATAAAAGTATTGGCATTGTTTCTTATTGAGCGTCGAGGGAGTTGAAAATATGATTGACTAAGATATATACAATTACAAGAAGAATGTCTCCCTCTTGTATAGTAGCTATCCATTACTGTTTGGTTTCTCTCATTAACACAATCATCAAAGATGACGAGGTTCTTTTTTGATTTATCTAAATCTTGAGGTGAAGGTATATCATCCGTATTATCACTGAGAATACAAGTTATGGGTTTCGATTTTGATTTCTGTGTATCACAAAATAATTGTATTATATCATCAATATTATAATCATTTAGTTTGTTTTGAAGTTTAAATAAACCGATAATGTCTTCCTTTTTAAGACCCGCATTAAAACCCTGTGAGAGTAGTTGATACTCGGGTTGAAAACCTGACTTTGTAAAAATTATTAAATTATCATAATCTAAAAAATTAGGACCAAGGAGCATCTTTAAAAGTAAACAGGTTTTTCCACATCCGCTTGAACCAACTATTAGACATCTCAATGAATTTGGAATGTTTTTATGGTTATTAAATTTTATCTTATTTTCCCAAACGGGTAAAAAATCATTCATTTATATATTTGGAAAACAAGTTATCCAACTTTTTTTGAGCTATTTGAGAAACTCTATATTTTATCCTGAGTTCAGGTTTAATTTCAGAATAATTCATTATTTTATTTATGTAGTATCTTGTATTAACATTTCCATTAAAATTATTTTGAATAATAAATATCATTAAACCCTTATACATTTCCTCAATACAAATAGTCTCTTCCCTTGTAAGAAATGGTGTATTATCATCACAATACTTAACATTCATCTCTCTTATTAATCTTGTAAAGTAATTCATTTTTGGTTCTAATTTAAAAGAGTTATATATTTTTTTATATTTTTTATTATCATTAATTAAAATTAAATCACAGAAAATACATTGTTTATATGAACCCTCATTATTAAGCCCTATTCTATCACAAGCCGGACAATTCTCTAATTTATCATATGGAGAGTCTGGAAATTCTAAATATCCTTCAGAACTTATCATATTTATATAGTAAATTTTTACTTAAACTAAACGCAAGTTTATTCATTAATAAATACAATGTTTCACAACACAAAAGACCAATTTCAATCTATTACCGAAGGTTCTATTGATTGTGTCAAAGATGTAAAGTTGAACAAAGATAAATATGGTAATTTTTGGGTTTATCCCGAATTAAATGATAATATTAGTCCATCAATTATGTTTAAAGGCCGCGGATTTTCTATTCCAGCTAAAAAATCGATAAAAGTCCATTTGGATCATGTCTCCCCCCTTCTAATGGCTATTTATGAAAAGATTGGTGAAAAATTGGACGCCACTTCTTTGGAACTTAATGATAAGACCATCAACTCAAGTAAAGGAGATGTATGTATATTTTTTAATAAAACAGATATTGATGTTAATAATAAAATCATAACCGGGGAGATGACATTTAGGTCAATGATAATTAAAGATTATTTGAAGATAACTTTTAATGTTAAAAATATTATTATCCAAAAGGATATTGAAAGAAAAATTATTGGGCTCGATGGAAATGTAATTTAGTTTAAGTAAAGTTTTCATATATAAATGGGGCACACAATTCAAAACACAATTGATTTCTTCAGCGGAATTCTCAGAGATCCTCTTGAAAAAACTGATACGTTATTGAGCCACTCTCCTCCAAGATATTTGGAAAGAAGCTCAATTAAAAATATATCTGATTTAAAATGGTCTGTTGGAGAGATTCATTTTCAGATGTGTAATAAAAAATTTATTAGTGTTGATACAATAATTATTGATCAAATTAAAAAAGCTTTCAATTTGCTAACCCTTAAACAAAAAACATTTTATGATAAAACTATGGGAGGGTCTTTTGGATTCACATTTATGAATAAAGTTAAAGATACTTGCGGCGGTTATTATTTAAAAGATTATGTTGACCATCTTATTGGTGAGATGGTTTATTGTAATTTTGAAGGCATCATGCATCTATCAAAAATTGAAATAGATCATAAGGAAAGAAATTTTACTTTAATGTTTAATTTAGACAAATTTATACGCTTGTATTCAGATCAACCAGTTCAACCATATCCCAAAGAAGAAAAAAGACAAACGGCTTATGATGATTATCAAGATTATTTGGAAGAAGAAAACTCTAAAAGAATTTTTAAAAAATATATAATTAAAAGTGGTTCGCTAGAAACATATACACGTCTTCATCCAAATTCACCTCTACCATCTGACTCTGAAGAATCAGACTATGAATTATAGCCCTATAAATATGAGTCAATACAGCAGTGAAGATTTTACTATTTCATTGAACTTGGATGATGATGATAGTATTTCATTGAACACAGATGATAGTTATGATACTAATAGTTTGTGCTCAAATGATAGTTATGAGAGTAGCTTTATTGATGACTGAGTATGATTCTGATAGCTTATACTCAAATGATGAATATGAGTCAAGCTTTATTGATGATGACACAACGAGTGATTTCTCGAGCTTCCTTGAATCTTAAAGTTCTGAGTCAGATTAAAAGTTGGCTTGGTGCCAAATGTGCGTGGCTTTAAGGAAAGATTCATAGTTAAATGAGTGTCAAAATCTCACAAGATTGTTCACCTATAAATATGGTTTATTGTGATACTTGCGAGAAGGAAGTAAAATATTATAAACAACATATTCTCACCGCAAAACATACATACAACATTCTAAATCAATTATCACCATTTCCTAAGAACAAAAAAAATTGTATTCACTGTAATAGAGATATCCTAAAGAAGGGGTTCAAAGCCCATCTTAAAACAAACAAACACTTGTCAAATTTAATCACTATTAAAAATACTGATGGAGCATTCAAAGGACATATCAGGATTCGAATCTTTAAATTCAAATCTCCTACACCAGAGTCTATAGTTGAAGCTGTAGAAATAGTTAAACCTGCTGTTCAAACGTTGATTGAAAAAACACTAAAAGAAATGAAACCACTTAAATTTTATATGGGAATAAAATTTGAAATGACAAGGGATACAGGAGAAATATTTAAACCATACATGAGAACAGAGCCACACTTTATTTCTTCATATCAAGATTTTAAAACATCAGGAGTCTATGGTGAACTTATTAAACAAGAGGAAAGTGTGGGTAATTCACTCGTAGGAAGTGGATTCACTATAGGAGAAATTATTTACATAGACATTCATATTCTTAAATCAGATCCTCTAAAAGCTTCTTCTTACATTGATTTACCCAGTGTTATCAAAAATAGAAAAGCAGTTATCAATATCAAAAATAAAGACAATAAATGTTTTCTCTGGTCTATTTTAGCACACTTACATCCTCCACATTTTCATGATGAAAGAGTATCTCATTATAAAAAATATGAGAATACATTAAATACGAAAGATCTAAAGTTTCCAATGACTTTAAATGATATTCCTAAATTTGAAAAGATGAATAATTTATCAGTTAATGTTTATGGTCTAACAGAAACAAACAACATTCAGGTTTTAAAGCTTTCTGGCAATTGTAAACAAACTCATATTAATCTTCTATATTTTAATTCAGACGAAAATTCACATTATACATACATTAAAAATATTGCTAAATTAATAAAACCACAAGTCTGTAAGAGAACAAATAAAATATATATTTGTTTGCGTTGTCTTAACTTCTTCAATTCACAAGAAAGATTAGATAAACATTCAAATTATTGTGGCGAACATAAATCAACGGTAATCAACATGCCTAAAGAAGGCTCAAAGATCACATTCAAAGATGAAAAGAAAAAGATCAAACATCCATTTGTTATATATGCTGATTTTGAAAGTATTCTAGAAAAAATAGATACTGCTTCTCCAGATCCAAAAGAATCATACACAAATAAATATCAAAAACATACTCCTTGTGGTTTTTGTTATTATATCAAATCATCCGTTGGTGATAAATATAACAAGTTAGAGGTGTATAGAGGCTCAAATACCCCAGAGGAGTTTGTGAAACGACTAGAAAAAGACTGTGTTCGATTAACCAAGATAATGAGAGAAACCAATAAACCAATGTCCTTGACGAGTAAAGAAAAAAGAGAATTTAGACAACCAAAGGCTGCCTGTCATATTTGTGAGGAAAAAATTGGTGAAGGTCTAAAGGTTAGAGATCATTGTCATCTCACTGGTAAATATAGAGGTCCGGCTCATCAAAGTTGTAATATTAATTATCAACTCCCCTCTTTCATTCCTGTCTTTCTTCATAACAACGCCCATTATGATACACATCTATTTATCAAGGAACTCTCAAAGACTTCTGGAAGTATCTCAGCAATTCCAAACACGGATCAGAAATACATTTCATTCACAAAAACAATTCACACATCTCCTATTACTCATATCAGATTTCTTGATACATTTAAATTCATGGCAAGTCCATTGGTTAACTTGGTTCAAAATCTAAAAGAGTTTCCATGTCTTTCAGAGTATTTTTTAGATAAAGATTTTCTAACACAAAAGGGAATTTACCCCTATGACTATATGGACTCATTTGAGAGATTCAATGAAACACAACTTCCTTCAAAAGAAAATTTCTATAACAAATTAAACAACAGTAATATATCTGATAAAGATTATGTACACGCACAAAATGTTTGGGAAAAATATAACATCAAGAATCTTGGTGAGTATCATGATTTGTATCTCAAAACTGATGTCCTTTTATTGGCCGATGTATTTGAAGCCTTTAGATCTGTTTGTCGCACTGGATATGGATTGGATCCTGCTCACTACTACACAGCACCTGGATTGGCCTGGAGTGCGATGTTGAAAATGACAAAACAAGATTTGGATTTGATAACCGATGTTGATATGCTTTTGATGATTGAAAAGGCAAAGAGAGGAGGAATTTCACAAGTCTGTTCAAAGAGATACGCAAAAGCAAATAACAAATATCTTCCAAATTATGATTCAACGAAAGAGAGTTCTTACTTGATGTACTATGACGCAAACAACCTGTATGGCTGGGCAATGTCTCAGGCTCTTCCTTATGGAAAACTTAGATGGGTAAAGGAAAAAGATTACAAAAACGTTTTACAAGATGTATGTATCTCTACACAAAAAGAATTGGATGATTCAAAGGTTGGTTATTATTTTGAAATTGATTTAAAATATCCAGAGGAACTCCATAACCTACACAAAGATCTCCCATTTGCTTGTGAGAAAGAAAGTCCAAAGAAGGAGTGGTTAAGTGATTATCAGCGATCATTTAATATAGGTGAATCAACAGAAAAATTACTTACTACATTATATAACAAGAAAAATTATGTTCTACACCAAAGAAATTTGCAACAATATTTATCAAAAGGTCTAAGAGTAGAGAAGATCCATAGGGTTCTAAAGTTCAATCAAAGTCATTGGTTAAGGGGGTACATTGATTTCAATACACAAAGAAGAACAGAGTCAAAAACCGATTTTGAGAAAGACTTTTATAAATTGATGAATAATGCGGTCTTTGGTAAGACCATGGAGAATGTGAGGAAAAGACAAAATATCAGACTATCAACATCTTGGGAACAAGCATCAAAATTAATTAATAGACCGAGTTTTACTAGAGCTGAGGTCTTTACTGAGAACTTTTGTGCGATCCATTTGGTTAAAGAGAGTATTGAAATGAACAAACCTATTTATATTGGAACAACAATTCTTGATTTATCAAAGTCATTAATGTATGATTACTTTTATAATAACTTGAGGAAGAAATATCAAAATGATGTTAATCTACTTTATATGGATACAGATAGTTTTATTTTGCAAATTAATACTGATGATGTTTATTCAGACATGAAAAAGGACATTAATATCTATGACACTAGTAATTACAGCCCAGAGAGTGAGTTGTTCTCCTCCAAAAATAAAAAGGTGATTGGAAAGTTTAAGGATGAATTAGGAGGAAATGTCATGAGTGAATTTGTGGGATTGAGGTCTAAGGCTTATGCTTATAAATATATTGTGAATAACGTTGAAAAAACTGATAAGAAGTTAAAAGGCATAAAGAAAAATGTTATAAAAGAAACAATAAACTTTAAGGATTATTATAACTGTTTAACAACAAAGAAAGCAGAGTTTAGAAAGATTAATGGAATAAGAAGTTATAAACATCAATTATATTCAGAAGAGATGAATAAGAAAGCATTGGGGGCTTTTGATGATAAGAGGTTTATTTTAGAAAATGGAATTGATAGTCTCCCTTATGGATATATAAGTATATAAATGATAGAACCAAGTACCATGTAATCAACCTTGATATATACTTTAATTTAAAAATGGTATGTAGCACTGGAGGCGCTCAGACAAGAACATTGAGGGAGGTTAAAATATTTCTCACGCATAAACAAATATTTGTAGGGTTATATTCATCAGAGTAAAAGGTTCATAAGGTCAGAAGGATCCCACAACTTTCCAGTTGGGACTTGTGTGAACCCCTAACCTTCACCCAATCCCATCCCTAGCTCAATTAAAATATATTCATTATGTATTAGCCCAAGTAGATTAATTGACTCATGGTCCAAAAGGATCACAGGTTCACACTAGAGATCTGTGAACCCCTATCCCTCACACATACACATAAGTTAAACCTCAACTAAAGTTGAGGTTAAACTTTTGTGTATGTGTGAGTCATAATAATATACAGCCCCCAACCCAATCCCATCCCTAGCTCAATTAAAATATATTCATTATGTATTAGCCCAAGTAGATTAATTGACTCATGATTCATAAGGTCAAAGGGCCCATAGTCTTTTGGATTAATAGGGGTGTTTTCCCAAATAGGGGTAAACGACATTAGATAGGGATTTCCCATGTTAAACGGGCTGTCCCAGAAGCAACATTATTACCCTACTCATGGCTCATTGCAAAGAACTCTCCATGTGGAATAAAATATGTTAATCATGATGTCATATGTGCCTCCATTATGACGTCATAATTCGACAAGTACAAAACTTCATCCAATCAAGATTAAATTTATTGAGCATAATCTAGGAATAAATTAGTTTAGAAAAAAAATGATGACGTCATCGGTCACGTGGTTCGGCCGCCATATTTGTTTTAACACAAAAGCCTTAAAAACACTGAAAATACATCCTGGCGAGGGTTTGCAATCTCTGATTGCTCTTTCTTGTTGCATTTGTTTTCATTTAACGTAATTATTGTTCTACTTAACGTGCTCTCTCTTCTAACCTCAGCCACTAATATTTTTTAGCTCACCAGGAACATAGTTCCGAGAATCTAATGGTACGGTGTGTCGTCCGTCAGTCCGTAAACACTTGCAACTTCTTCTCCGAAACTGCTGATGGAATTGTGACCAAACTTGGCTAAAATAATATTTGGTATGTTTCAACTCAAGTTTGTTCACGACATTAAGAAAACCGGAGTCTAAGGGGGCGTCCATCTTTGAACCCCCAAAATACGTATTTGTATTCTTCTTTGAAACTACACACACGATTTTGATGAAACTTTACCACAACCTTCATCGCCCATGATGCACCAAAGTTTGTTCAAGGCATTAGAAAAATCAGGATCTGAGTTGATCTACAGGGGAGGAGGGGTTGCCCTCTCCACCCCCCCCCCCCAATAGGATTTTTTTGTTTAAAGTCTTGATTACGTTCGTGTGATTCTGAATGCTGCCCTGTCTCCTAGCAACCATTGAAGTTGGTTTAAAATACCGTTAGTCGTGGATAACTGTATACTGCTTTATTCTACCAGGTGTATTGCCCCTATTTTTACAAGCCTTGTTAAGGGAAACAACAGGGGAAAACTTTTTTCCCCTGATTCATCACATGATATTTTTTCCTTGACTTGGAGCATTCCTTTCGCACTGTTTAACACCACTCAGAAATTGATGTGTTTTGGCAGCAAAGTGAGACGCTACCACCTCCCCTCTGAGTGGGGGGCGGGGAGGGGGCTCCATCTTAAACTAGAACGGGCACTCGGTAGAGCGCATACCTTCGCCGCAGCTACTGTTCTGTACTTGGTAAAAATACGATTTTGACCTTTTCGTGACCTTGACCTTGACCTTTGACCCGATTGCTCCCAAAATCTAATCAAATGTGTCCCGTATAATAACCAATCATCCCACCAAATTTCATGCAATTCGGTTGAATACTTTTTGAGTTATGCGAATAACATACACACACACACACAGACATACAAATAAATACACAGCGATCAAAACATAACCTTCCGCTTTTGCGAAGGTAAATATTGTGTGCCATGATTGGTCACGTGAGGGCTCTTATTATTGCCTTGGCGTCCCATACAATTGCGTGGGTTGCAGGGTCTTAACGCCACCATTGGCAACAGATGAAGGAATTCTTTATCTCTTTTTCTCTATTTGTAACTTCCTGGTTCTGTCCCCTTTTATCACCCTGTCTGTCCATCATCCATCTTTCCTCCATTGTAATGTCATCCCACACCGGATGTTCCCGAATATTCCAGAGATAATACCCCATTTTGAACTTACCTGAATCAGTGTTACGACAAATTGAGCGTCTGAGGCTGACATCCCTTTTATGATTTTGTCACACATTTTGAATGAACCTTTTCACAGACACTTTTTTCGTGTTTTTAAAATCCTTTCTCGTTGTAAATAATGACGTCTTTTTGTTTACTATTCATTCTCAAAGACAAAACGTGCTATTTATGTGTCCAGAAACCATAAGATTCGAAATGTTTGCACATTGCAGGCTGTGATGATTGTTTTTGAAGGTTTGATTATGTCTTGTGTTTACATCTCGAGTTTCCTTATTCTACATCTGCTCATTACGAGTCTTTTTCCAGCAGTGGTTTGGCCATGGGGTTCTGATTGTTTGTAATTTTAAAAGTAATTTATGGTTTTACAAGCTTGTTTGTTCATTATAAAAGGCTTTCTTTGTTTTATAAGAATAATCTTTGTGCTTGTTATTTTCCATAAAAATATACAAGATGTCCAAGATGTTTTGTTTTTTTCCTTATTTTTTTCTTTTTCCTCTTTTCCTCCACCACCCGTTCTCTGACTGTCTATCTGTCCCTCTCTGTCTGTGTCTCTCTGTCTGTCTCTCTGCTCCTCTCTGTCTGTCTCTCCTTGTCTCTCTCCCTGTCTGTCTGTCTCTGTCTCTCTCTGCCTGTCTCTCTCTGTCTCTGTCTCTGTCTCTGTCTCGCCCCCTGCCGGCTGTTGCGATTTGGGTGTCACGTCATGGCAGCTGTGTGTGAGGAGCTGAGTACTATGCTGTGTTGTTGTCTTTCCTATCCCCATTTCACTCCCTTTATGTCCTGTATGTGTTTGTGGAGTTTTCCCCATGTTTTCCTCTCTTTGTCGAGACGAGAGAGAGTGAAAGTGAGAGTGAGAGAGGCTATTTGGAGGCATTGGCGGTGGTTATCGCGATAAAATTTGGTTTCGTTTCCCCCCCCCCTCTTCGTCATTAATCCGGCATCTTATCGGAGTATAGACGTTTCACTTTAAATCATATTTATTTTCTTTCGTTTGGTTTAATTATTACTACCTTTTCCATTTTTCTTTTTAATCTCCTCAACCCGAGTGTTTCGGGTAAAACGGAGTTCCTTTGTTTTAGTCATGGCGACGACTCGTTCGCAGCAAGACGCCGCGTTCGAAACGTTAACCCGCAAACATGCTCTGGTTTGTGTCCCTCCTGAAGGGATTCCGACCGAAGAGATCGTCTTGGCGGTTGGAGAGGTTATCGGAATCGAACATGTACGTGCTGCGTCACGTATGAACCAGAAGGTTGCGGTCTTCGTTGCGGATGAGCATCTAGTTCACGATGTCGTGAGTTCCGGGTTAACCACAGAGAGTAGTCACTTTGTTATGGCCTCCCCGATGGATGTCCCGGCAATGAAAATAATCGTTTCAAATTGTCCTCCCTTCGTGTCCAATGAAAAACTCGTGTCGGTTTTGTCTCGATATGGTACAATCGTTTCGAGAATCTCGATGATCCCCCTCGGGTGCCGCCATGAAAAAGCGAAGCACATGATGAGCTTTCGACGGCAGCTTCACATGGTTCTTCCAGACCGTGGGGATGATACGGGTTTAAAGATTTCATTTAAGATTACAATTGATGACCGTGATTATCAAATGTACACTTCATCAGCGACGTTAACATGTTTTCTCTGTGGGGCGTTTGGGCATTTAAAGAGATTTTGTCCGAAAGCTGCTTGTTCAAAGTGTGGGGAATCAGGCCACGTTGATCAAGATTGTAAAACGGCTAACAACCCACTATCTCGTGTGGTGGAGGAGGTGACACCCAGTGCCTCAAATGTTTCCGCTGACACTGTGTTCTTACAGAGTGAGGAGGGTTTTGTGACTGTGGCAAAAAAACGTAGAGCCTCTGCTCCTCGTGGCCCCACTCGTGCCCCCAAAGTAGTTGTACTGGTAACGAGTGGTGCAGTCGCTGAGGAACCTCAAGGTAGTGAGAAAAAAGATGGATTACCATCCAATGATGGAATTTTAATCCAAAGTGCACAAGGTGGTACGGTTCCATCAAATATTTGTACAAATGAAGGGTCTATTATTATTGATGAGACGTTGGTTGAATGTAAGGAGACATCACCATCATCATCATCACCACCACTGCCTGAGCCTCAACAAAGTAGTGCGGCAATCCTTCCTAATGTTCCCACTGCAACAAATGATCAGAATACAGTTTGTGTGGTCCCGACAGAGGTGCCCGACGTAGTTGTACAAGATGGTGGTGTAACAGCCCCATCTCATGTCGAAGTAGACCTCCCCAGGCCCCCCAAGACCCAAGACCAGTCTATGAACGAGTTGGTAAAGGTCCAAACTGAAATTTTCGAACCTGGTGGAATGCTATCTGGGCTGTCTGCTTCAGATGATGACATGGAGGTGACTGAGCCGTCACAGTTGTCATCTGAGCAGTTACAAATACCCCCCGAGGTCATTGTGACCTTTCTAAATGAGACATTTAGGCAGCGAAATGTCATGATTCAAAAACATTTTCCTGACTTGCTTTCCTTCATGCAGACTGCAAAGTGTATCTTACTATAATTCACCAAATGTCTGTCTGTCTGTCTGTTCGAAGGTACCGTAAAAACTGCTGAACCGATCGCAAAGATATTTTGGGTGGATAATCCTAGGATCCCCAGGAGTAAAATAGGCTATTTAGTTTTCCCAATTTCAGCGTTAGTCTCCAGCATTCTCAGGTTTGGACTCCTGCATGACATTCGCGTTTGCATGAGGTTCATTGTGACGTCTTCTTACGTCGAGCAACGGTACCCGCCCAATGGGCGGGACTTCAATTTGGAGGAATAATGAATGAATGAATGATCATTTTAAGGCCATTTTCCCCTCTAGAGCGGGGGTTAGCCTTGCGGGCCCCATGACAATCATGGTTCCCTGTTTGAGGCAATGTTTTTATGGCCGGATGCCATTCCTGACACCAACCCGTAGTCGCCTCTTACGATGCGCAGGGATACGGTGTACATATTCTAAATCGGGGTACACACCGTGATCATTCATCCCAGAAAGCTGGTACTCAATTTGCCGACCTCGGAAGGATGACAGGCTGAGTCAACCCCCCTGGCGTTAATTCAGCGATCGACCGGGATTCGAACCCAGGATCCTAGGATCCCAAGCCGGCACCCTAACCGCTAAACCAACCACTTCAATTTGGAGGCCCAAATGAAAAGGCTAAATATCGAAAATTGAAGGCTTTTTTTTCTTTTAAACGATTCATATAAACATCCGTTAAATCTCGATCTCGATCGCTGTCTCCATCGATCTTGCCAAGGGCGTAACACCTATCGGCTCAAAATCCTTTTAACTGTTGATTTGGTACAGTTACACGTATCGGGAGTACATACGACATAGCGATTGTGAACACGATTATCGATCACGATTCACGATCACCACGATTTGAAACACGATGGAATAATATTTACCGATATGAACAGTGATGTGGCTTTTATTGAAATTCTCAAAGATTCTGTTTAGATTTTGATGATTTACGTGTGATATGATTCAACGGATTCGTTTAAAATTAAAAAACCTTCAATTTCTGATATTTTCCCATCGCCATATGCAGATTCGCCACGGACCCACGATCGATGTTTCTCTACGTGAACGTACCTGTTTGTTTGCGAACAGGTACGTTTTTCATTGAAGTCCTTCACGAACTTGCTGTCCATGTCTGACGTGCGACTGAAGGTGCTACAGGAATGTGGAATTTATTGGTTTCATGCTTTAGCATTCACCGTATCTGCATTGCCTGTTTGCTTCTGGCCTCCCACCCGTGCGTAGCACGGGTATCTCACTAGTAGTTAGAAATTCTAACGATTTTGAAGTAACAAAAGCACAAATTCATCGACTGAGGAAATTCATTACAAAAGCAAGGTTCGAACCGTCTCAACAGTAGCTAAACCCCCCTTGATAAGGCATGAAAAGGAAGGAAGTGCTGTTTGGCACCTTAAACATGAATGGCGGTGGTGCTAACCATTTACGTCAGCTCCAAGTTAAAAACTTATTGTTTCAGAAACATATCGATATATTGTTGCAGTTTTTAGAACCTTCACTTTATCAATTTAGTAGTAAATTTCCTTATAAATAACCCCTGTGTACATTTCCCCTTAATTGGCTGTTAAATGAAATAATCGCACCTTAGTTCGTCCATCGCACCACGTAGCGAACCATAGGATCTCTCCATAGTTATATCCTTATTATGTGTGTCAGGTAAGGCTATATTTCCACAAGTTGACCTTACGTTGCATCAATCAAATAAGAGTAGGCCCATTTCCCCTTTTAAAAGGGTGCGACTGGTTTGCTATCTCCCCACAAGACGCCATTACCATGTGCTCATCTCGGATAAGAAGGGGGGAGGAGCTACATTACGGGCGTGGCCCGTACCTCATCATCAAAGGTGGAATCGGCCAGCCCTTGCCGACCAACCAAGGCTCAGTGGGTGTGGCTTGAGAGGGGTGGTGAGAAACATCGAGCAGGTTCGCGAGAGTTCCAAGGGCGGGGTTATAAACCCATTGCAAAAAGCCCCCACCGCAGATGAGAGAGAGGAGAGAGCTTCAGAGACGCGCGCGCAGATGAGGAGAGATATACGTCCCGCCACGCAACAGATTGGCAAGCAGCTTTCGAGGCAGACGAGTAAGGAGGGACCTGCTGCTGCAGAAAGCCCTGCCGTGTGGAGCCGCCGGCTGTTCACTTCCGAACTGTGAACTTGGAGCGGACCTCTCTGCTGCGCATTTTGCCCGGACCTTCCTGCCCTGTGTCCCACCTGAACCTTCTTCCAGCCATTCATTCCTGCCTTCAATTCCCCATTCGTGTACGTGAGTTTGTCTTGTTTTGTCTTGTCCTGGGGTTCCATAAGTAAGCTTGTTTAAGGAATTGCTCTGTGTCCTTCTGCTCCTTCCATTTCCTGTATATTACTTTTATTTCCTCTCTTCTTCTTTGGTTTTGTATAGTAGTAAATAAATCCCTGTTATTTCTTACCCGTTTGGTTTCTTTCTCATCCGATCGCTTCCGTCCCTTCTGTCAATCGAGTACCTGTGGCACGATTGTTCGCCGAACCGCTCTACAATCGGGATAGTAATTGCTAACGGCTCGGATTCTGGATTGCTAAACCGCTCGGCGCTTTGTGGAGGGATTGGCGGAGGTGTCCGGGAATCCCTTGACCAATCACCTTGGCCAATCCTATCCCACAGAGGAGCGGGGTGGGTCCAGGAACAGAGACGGCCAGTGTACAAGACGAGGGGATTAAACCCCCCTCGGTAAGGGGAGTGCCGTCGTCCGATTCCGTAACAATATGTTTATTGCAGGAAACACACATATCAGAGACTTCGCAGCCTGACTGGCTTCGCCTTAATACTGGGCAGTGCTTCTTTAGCAATCTGTCCTTTGTTTCTGCGGGAATTGCTTTCTTGATTCGTCCGGGTTTGTTCCTGACTCTTGTAATTTTAATGAAATAGTTATCGGACACTTAGCATCCTTAGAGGTGGTCTATCAAGGATTTCACCTCACCTTACTCAATGTGTATGCTCCTAGTAGCAGCTTAGCTCGTAAAGATTTTTTCACACGTCTGGCCAATTACCTTCACACAGCAGCCTTTGAGCATTATATCTGTATAGGAGGAGATTTCAATTGCACCTTTGAACCTAGTTTAGATAGAAATACACCAGAACCACATCCAGAATCTCATAAAGATTTATTGAATTGTTTTTCATCACTTGGTCTACTTGACGCATGGTGCATACAGCACCCTGAAACATCTCAATACACATGGTGCCATTGTGCTAGTGGGTTAATAACACTTGCAAGGCTTGATAGATGGTATATTAATTACACTTTTAGAAACGTACTCGTGTCTTGTAATCATTTCCCTTCCACTTTCTCTGATCACCACCTGGTTGTGCTTGGTCTATCCTTTTCTCAGTCAATTCGTAAAAGTGCGTATTGGACTTTCAATACCAGCCTGTTGGAGGATTGCTGTTTTAAGGATGCTTGTCGTAGTTTTTGGGAAACACTCATCCAAAGAAAACCTTGTTACTCTTCTGTTCAGTTATGGTGGGATAACGTGAAAGCCCAGATTCGTGTATTTTGTCAATATTTTAAGTCCTTTTCCACAAGCAAGAGGAAGATTGCTGTTTCTCTCTTAGAAACTGAAATTTTACACTTAGAGGAAGACTTGGCTAAGTCTCAAAATGGCAGGAAACTTCACTTATTATTGGAGAAAAAAGCTTATTTAAGAGAATTGATTCATGAAAAAGTAATGGGGATGTCATTTAGACTCGGAATCCAAAATATGAAGTTCTCTGACACCCCAAACAAAAGTTTTATCCAGTTAGAAGGGGTTAAGAAGTCTCAAAGGCAAATGTTTTCCTTGTTAGATGCCATGGGGAATATTACACAAAATGAAAGTGATGTTAAGGTGCTTGTGAAAAGGTTTTTTTCTGGCTTATTTGCAGAGAAAACTGTGTGTAAAGATATGGTTGATGATATGACGAATTACCTGCCTTCGTTGAGTTGTGACCAGGGTCAAGGTCTTGAAGAGCCGTTTACTTTGGAGGAGCTCAGCACAGCTCTGCGTAGCTTTGAACACGGAAAAGCCCCTAGGATCGACGGCCTTCCAGTGAAATTTTTTGCAGCGTTTTGGGACATTTTAGGTCCAGAAGTACTGCTGGTGCTACAAGAAAGCCTATGCTCTGGCATACTACCCCTCAGCTGTAGAAGAGCAGTTGTATGCCTTCTCCCAAAAGGTGGTGATCCCCGTCGGATAGAGAACTGGTGCCCCATCTCATTACTGTGTTCTGACTACAAACTTTTTTCCAAATTGTTGGCCAATCGGCTAAAGGTTGTCATTGGCACTGTTGTCCATCCTGATCAGAGTTTCAGCATTCCAGGAAGATCAATCTCTGATAATGTCTTTTTAATTAGAGCCTTGATTGACTGTGGCCTTAAGGAGGAAGAGGGGCTTGGGTTGATTTTCCTAGATGTTGAAAAGGCTTTTGATAGCATTGATCACACTTACATGTTTCATGTTCTGCAAAAGTTTGGTTTTGGTGAAAAGTTTATAGGCTTTGTGAAATTGTTATACCACAATAAAGCGCGGCGTTACGCGCGCTGCTTGTGAGCAAGGAGGAAGCGGACAAGCGGTAACATATAAACGTCTTTATTGTAAGACTACACTGTAACACTGAACTCCTCCGGGCTGGTCGCCCGGTGTATATCATGAGGCCACGCCTACCCCTCGGGCGTGGCCACCGCCCACTTGGTGCGTGGAATGATGTCACCACGCCAGTGGGCTTTTGTGTCCGCCACACGCGCCCCCCCAGAATTCCCGCGCACCTGGAGGGCCAGTTTGCGGGGCAGACGAATGACCCGGCCGAAGCGCCCCCTGGCGATCGGCGGCGTCCGGGGTGCAGGGATACCAGGTGGGATGCCCCTGGCTGCCCCTGGGATGGGTGCAGGACCGGGGGGCGCCGTGGCGGCGGGGCTGGGCGGTGCCGGGGGTCCGCCCGCAGGAGGGCGGCCCCGACGTGGGGGTCGGGCCACTGGCGGTGGATGGTCCACATTGAGGTGGGCCGGCTTGAGGCGGTCTACCGAAACGC
Organism: Myxine glutinosa; assembly: GCF_964187855.1. NCBI lineage: Eukaryota > Metazoa > Chordata > Myxini > Myxiniformes > Myxinidae > Myxine > Myxine glutinosa. Next base: position 157,474,022 of record NC_136268.1, read on the forward strand.
GGTCAGGAGTACCGCCGATGTCCAGGGTGAAGTGCTTCGCCCCGGTCTCCAGCACGCGGAAAGGCCCGTCGTACGGGGGCCGCAGTGGTGTCCGATGGGCATCGTGGCGGACGAAGACGTACTCCGCCGTGCGAAGCTCCGGGGCGACGTGCGTCGGTGGGTGCCCGTGGCATGCCTTTGGCACCGGGGCGAACCTCTGGGCGGTCTCTTGCAGAGCGGAGCGCTGCTGTGCCGCGGACCATGGTGCCGTGGAGTCGGGGAGGAACTCGCCCGGCACCCGCAGCGGTTGCCCGAAGACCAACTCCGCCGCGGATGCGCGCAGGTCCTCCTTGGGCGCCGTCCGGAGGCCCAGCAGGACCCAGGGGAGCCTGTCGACCCAGCCGCCGTCGCGGAGGGTGGCCCGGAGCGCGGCCTTCAATGAGCGGTGAAATCGCTCACACAGGCCGTTAGCCTGGGGGTGGTAGGCCGTGGTTCGGTGCAGCCGGACCCCGAGCCCCTGCGCAACCGCCCCCCAGAGCTCCGAGGTGAACTGGGGGCCGCGGTCGGATGAGATGTCTGAGGGGGCGCCGAATCACGTCGGGGTCACCAGTAAAGCGCGGCGTTACGCGCGCTGCTTGTGAGCAAGGAGGAAGCGGACAAGCGGTAACATATAAACGTCTTTATTGTAAGACTACACTGTAACACTGAACTCCTCCGGGCTGGTCGCCCGGTGTATATCATGAGGCCACGCCTACCCCTCGGGCGTGGCCACCGCCCACTTGGTGCGTGGAATGATGTCACCACGCCAGTGGGCTTTTGTGTCCGCCACAACAACATATTTAGTTTGTGCAAAGTAAATAATCGTCTTTGTCCACCCATTCAGGTTCAGAGGGGTGTTCGGCAAGGCTGTCCTTTGTCAGGGTTGCTGTTTAGCCTTTCACTTGAGCCACTACTCATAAGTCTGAGAGCCTCTCTTTCCAGCTTTGTGCCTTCTGCAGAAGAGAACCACATCATGGTATTGGCATATGCTGATGAGTGATGATGTCTGTGTAATCATTAAGAATGACAAGGACCTAACCATTCTTATTGAGTCCTTACACAGGTTTCATCTTGCTTCACGTTTGCGGTGCAATTGGCAAAAGAGCAAAGCTCTGTGGGGGTCCTCAGCTCACGGTACATCCGGTAGGCTTCCCGTCACCCCCCCTCACTCCCCTCAGTCTCTTCCAAAAGACATAAGCTGGACAAGAGAAGCGGTTAAATACCTAGGTGTTTATATTGGACCCAATCAGTACTCCCATATTAACTAGAAAGGGAGGGGTAGAACAGGCAACCAACCGGCTCAACAAATGGAAAAGGTTCCTTCCACCATTGTCCTTTAGAGGCCGAATACTGATCATTAACACCTTGGTCGCCTCTGTCCTGTGACATAAATTTATTTGTTTGCAGCCACCAGAAGGCTTGCTTAAGGCTATTCAACAGACACTGGTAAATATATTTTGGGGAGGTTACCACTGGTTGCGAATGGACGTACTTTGCCGCCCCTTGTCTCTTGGTGGCCAAGGGCTCATTGATCTAAAGTGTCGGCTGATGGCGTTTCAGCTGAAGTCAATACAACATCTGCTCAATGTTGAAAAACTGCCCTGGCACCCTGTTGCACAACGAATATTGAGGCAAGCTGGAATGCTCGGCTACGGCCTTGAGACATTTTTGATCGAACCCCAAAAAGTTGATGTGTCCCACCTTCCTCTGTTCTACCAGAGCTTGTTGAATGCTTGGCAAGCCGTAGTGGTAAGCTGCCAAAAGGAGTCCTATGAGGTTAAAATGTTTGCGGGAGAACCTCTATTCCTCAACCCACTCTTTCCCCAGGTTCCCATGAGGCGTTGTTTTGCCCAAAACTTCATTTCAGGTGGCATCAGAAATGTCTGGCATCTCCGTGACTCAGCAAATTGTGGTTGGAGATCTGCTAAGGAAGTCGCTGAGATTACTGATACCAGATCAATGACAGCTGTAGGTCAGGTACTTGTCGAAGTCATTCGTACATCCTTTAGACTTGGGTTGCAGTGGAGTACTGGGGTTAAATGGGCATCCCATAATCCATTGCTTCCAAAGGTGGGCGGTCCGCTTCGAAAGTCCGCTTATCCGCTTATCCGCTGCAGCGGACTAACGTTTTCGAAGCGGATAAGCGAATCAGAACAACCCCCGGAAACCGAAGCGGATAAGCGTAAGCGGCCTACCGAAAAATTAAAGCGCATCGCGATTCGCCAAATCAGCTGTTAGCCTGAGCCGTTACTCATATTAGGGTTAGGGTTAGGGTTAGGGTTGTTAGGGTTAGGGTTAGGGTTAGGCAGCAGGAGGAGAACCTCGAGGAGAAGATCAGGTAAGAGGTCAACAACTGGTCGAGGAAGCCGCTGAGGGGGAACCCGGGGCTCTCGCCCAATCTCTTCCCGCTCGAGTTCCGTGATGCTTGGGTAACTCTATTTCTCAGGCATAACACGCCGCTCCCGAGCTCTGCCTCGGTCGAGCGCGTGTTCAGCTACGGGTCGGACATCCTCAGGCCTAAAAGGTCGGCCCTGGCTGCACCGAACTTCGAGGCCCTCGTCTTCATGAAGGGCAACCTCCAAATCCTCAAGAAGGCCCACGAGGTGGAGGAGGAAGACGAGGACTAGTCAACAGACTGCTAGTCTGTTGACTAGTAGACTCTCTTGTCAAAGAAAGGACGGGCAAATTGATTTTTCTTTAATGTAACTTGCATATATTAAAATTATATTTAAATTAACTGTAGAGTAGAGTAGAGTCGAGTGGAAAACTTTATTTCAATAAATTTTGAATAAATTTTATTTAAATAAAAATGTATATTTTTGATCTTAAAAGCTTTGTTTGTCTTTGTAGTAGTTAGAAATGGCTATTTAGGCTTTAAAAGCATTAAATTCCCTTTAGAAACGTCAAAAATCGCTTTAAAAACGTCGAAGCGCTTTAAAAAAATCGAATCGAAGCGGATAAGCGGATAACCGGTAAGCGGACTAAGATTTTCGGCCGCTGAAGTGGATAAGCGAATCGGACTACACGGGCTGGCGGAGCGGATAAGCGGTAAGCGGACTTAAAATTTTCCGAATCGCGCCCACCTTTAATTGCTTCCTAACTTACTTGTTGCTTTCATGGGTTCTACTTCTTTCCCAGTCAGTACTGGCTCCTGTTTATTTAGTAGTCTTGAGAGTAAATCTATTTATCAGTTCTGTCTTTCTTTGATTAATGTAAACACCTCTGCAGCAGGAGTTATGAGATGGAAGGCTCTTTTACCTAATGGCCCCCCTTCTGAACCTGAATGGAAATCAATGTATGGTACACCCGTATCAAAAAGGTCGGGTGATTTACAATGGAGACTGGCTCACGGGGTATTGCCAACAAACTTTTGTAAACCGTTTGGATGCCATGGTATCGGTGATCTGTCCCTTTTGTAATAATATTGAAGATTTGTTTCATGGGTATGTTGATTGCATACAATAATTGTGTCCTCTTTTTCTTTTACTGAAAAAGGTGTTTGGTCAAGTTAATGTTCCTTTTTCTCTCCAGTTATTTATTTTTGAACTTGGGGTCACTTCAGCAAAGGAAAAATTGTTAATGTTTCTAAATTATTTATTGTCAGAGGCTAAACTGGCCATCTATTTGTCGTGAAAAGTGAAAATTAAGGGCAAGCCACCCGAGCAATGCAATGTGATTATGCATTTCCAATCCCTGGTTTCAACTCGGTTAAAACTGGAATTTCAGTATTATAGCAGAAATGCAAACATTAGGGATTTTGTTGAGACATGGTGTGTGGGAAAAATATGCGGGGTAAATGAAAATGTATTAGAGATTTACATGTAGGTGTTTCCTTGTCCTTGCAATCTCTTGTTTTGGAATGTTGTACATTTACATTGATTGTTTCTCCTTTTATTTGATTTTCTATGACGTTTGTTGTATTCTCTTGAAAACTGTTTTTTGGTTTATTCTTGTTGACACTTGTTTTTGTAGTTTTATAATAAAAGGACTTAAAAGTCAACTCAACCTCAACCTCAACCTCAACCTCAACCTCAACCTCTCTCTCTCTCTCTCTCTCTCTCTCTCTCTCCCCTCCCTTCTCTTTCTTTATTTATTTATTTTCTGCTACTGTTGTTGCTGGTATGTGTAATTACAGGCCCTCTTACACAAGTTGGGTTTCACCTGTCGATTAAAAGGTAGAATAAATATGAGCAGGTGGTTGGTTAAAACATGGCTTGTTGGCCTGATGTTCTTAGCTTGGCAAGATCCCCAATCTTGTCGGCTTTCTTTCACCTCCCTCAACTCCCCCACTTATACCCACTCCAAACTACGCTAACCCCTCTTTAATCCCACCATTTGCCACTTCCTTAAATCCCATCCATTTACCGCTTCCGTAAATCCCATCCATTCACCGCTTCCTTAAATCCCATCCATTTACCGCTTCCTTAAATCCCATCCATTTACCGCTTCCTTAAATCCCATCCAATTACCGCTTCCTTAAATCCCATCCATTTACCGCTTCCATAAATCCCATCCATTCACCGCTTCCTTAAATCCCATCCATTTACCGCTTCCTTAAATCCCATGCATTTACCGCTTCCTTAAATCTCATCCATTTACCACTTCCTTAAATCCCATGCATTCACCGCTTCCTTAAATCCCATCCATTTACCGCTTCCTTAAGTCCCATCCATTTACCGCTTCCTTAAATCGCATCCATTTACCGCTTCCTTAAATCTCATCCATTTACCGCTTCCTTAAATCCCATCCATTCACCAATTCCTTAAATCCCATCCATTTACCGCTTCCTTAAATCCCATCCATTCACCAATTCCTTAAATCCCATCCATTTACCGCTTCCTTAAATCCCATCCATTTACCGCTTCCTTAAATCCCATCTATTTACCCTTCCCCTCATTTCTTCTTTTGGTCGTAAAGATTAAAGTACATTGGAATTAAACTTGGCCACCTGCTTACTGTATGGGTTGGATGACAGGGAATCTCTGTTGTTATTATTTACATCCCAGCGTTGTGAATGGGTGAAGATGTAACAGTGCTTAAAGTGCTTTTGCTGGAATGAAGGGTTAACGACTGGAGTGTCAACTGTCTTGCCCTTGCTTCTCAAGAATTTCCGACTTGTGTATCTCATTTGCATTACTGTGAAGAATATAAAAGGACAAAGTTAAAATTAGAAAGCACCTGAAAATGCAAAGAACGTCCGCGTGTCCGTTTGTATTCAGACGTCTTCTTCTTCTTCCAAGTGAAAAAACGAAAACAGTTTTTAAAAAGACAAAATGAAAATTGGTGATTTTACGCAACCTTGACCTTTGAAATTTTGATCTAAAAAAACCAATCAGCTTCTAGCTTTTGATTGGTGAACCAATTTGGTGACCCCATATGCAAAGTCTTAAAATTTTAGATCAATCGGATGAAAATTGATGATTTTATGTGATGCTGACCTTTGACCTTTTGACAGAATTATTAATTTTCCTTCTCCATACTCTCATAAAGTTTGTTTAAAATTTGATGACAAAACTCAAAAAGTAAATTTAAATTTCAGGTTAATTGGATGAAGATTGATGATATTAGGTGACGCTGACCCTTAACCTTTTGACCTTTTGAAAAATGTATTAATTTGCCTTCTCCATATTCTCATAATAAAGCTTTATTGAAAATTTGATGACAAAATTTAAATGGTAAATATAAATTTTCAGGTCAATTTGATGAAAATTGATGTTATGTGACACTGACCTTTGACCTCTTGACGAAATGATTAATTTGCCTTCTCCGTATTTTCATAATAAGGCTTTGGTGAAAATTTGATGACAATAGCTCACCTGTTAAAAAAAAAAGTTATGGCCCAGACAGACACACACACAGACACACCCACACAGACAGACAGACAGACAGACAGACACACAGAAGTGATTAAAAACCCCGTCTCCTGCTGTGCACGGGATGGGATAATAATGGAAGTCTCATTGCTCCGTTTCTAGAGCATCATGTTCCACAGGAATGAGTTAATGATGTTATAATTGGAGAATGAGCACCTTCCTCAGGACAAATTAAACCCCCATATCTACTCGTATGTGGGGCAATGTCATCATGAGAATGAAGCAAACAATGGGAATCTGGCAGTTGAATGAAAATCATCATGGGAAGAATGGCATTCCTGCAATGAAGTGTATGACCGAATGCATGTGAGTTGGAACATAAAATCTCCATAATCTGGAAAAATTTGTTGGGAGGTTTCATGATGTCAGAGGAGCATCAGTAGAGTTTATTTAGCCTTGCGTTCGATGGAATGCCATTCGACAGAAACTGCATTACTTTGCGTATCTCCTCAAAAGATGAGGTATTCATGTGAGAATTCTTGATTTCCATCTCTATGTGGATAGATTTCCACTTTCCCACATCATCAATGAATATTATCCTATATTATCATCCATACCTTACCTTTCACATGACAAGTACATTCATGAACATGTCCATTTTGCTTTCCACCAAATCAAGCACACACGTTCAAATGCAAAAACTGCCTTTTTAACGGATTTCCCATATTATCTGTTGTGTTCCATAGGAACCACTGAAATCCTTTAATAATGTATTAATTTGAATTCTTCACTAATAATGTTTCACAGTCATGTTTATTGAATTCAATTTGGTGTTGTGTTGAAACATTAAAGAACATGTTAAATGTAGGTTGGTGTACATCTGGGTAGCTGTTGAAATGTATTGATTTGTGATGTCTGGTCGTTCTCGCTGTTCTCATGACGACGCCATGAATGCAACGCGAAAAACAGGGTTCAGCAATTGGTCAGTTTATCATCAGGAACCGCCTTTAGAGGCCATTTACTTTGTCTACCTGTCAGTCAATCGTATTAAAATATGCAATTTGGTGTCTGACTGTCTGTTCCTTGACGTCACAAGATGTCGTTGACGTCGGCTCATAGTTTCAGTGCCCACAACCACTTCGCTGGACTTGGTATTCCAACGCCGGTGGTTGTGAAAAGGAGATTGATAATTTGTTTGTTGATGGTCGTCACTGGAGGGTGCTCCAGAACCTCATGGTCTACCAGAGTGCTCAGTTCCTCAATACTGACCACAGGCTTGTTGTAGCAACTCTGAAGTTGTGGTTCAAATTTAAGAGAATAGCACCATCCAGCCTCGGCTTGATGTTAAAAAGCTCAAGGATGAGAGGGTAGCTGAGGAGTTCAAAGAGGTTGAGTGGGGATCTGGGGCATCTGGATATTTTGGGGGATCCTGAAGAGTTGTTGCGTGCCTTCAAGACTACAATCCTTGATGGTGCCGGTGGTTGTCCCGGAACGTGCAAAAAGGTGCAAAAACAGATCCTAGCAACTACAGACCAATCAGCCTTCTCCAAATTATCAGCAAAGTCATGGAATCCATCATTGCTTCAAATATGAAATCTTTCCTCTTCTCCAATGGCTTGATCTCTGATCATCAATTTGGTTTCAGACCTGGTCACTCTACTCTGGACATGCTGCTTCTGCTTTCTCAACAATGGATGGAGGTCCTCAATGCCAAACAGTAAATGAGAGCTGTCTCCCTGGACATATCATGTGCCTTCGATACGGTCTGGCACCCCGCTCTGCTCACCAAACTCTCCTCCTTTGGTATCCATGGAAAATCTCGACGCATGGCTGGCGGACTTCCTCTCTAGTCGTAGTCAACGTGTGGCCCTGAATGGCTTTCTCTCATCTTCTCTTTCTGTTCAGGCTGGAGTTCCCCAAGGCAGTGTTCTTGGCCCTGTGCTTTTTCTGGTCTTCATCAATGATCTCTCTGATTCTCTTGAAAATCTTCTCTATCTCTTTGCTGACGACTCTACTCTCTATCGCTCCATTCCTCATCCCTCAGATCGGCAGTCTGCAGTCTCCTCACTTTCTGCAGACCTGGACAAAATCACAGACTGGGCAAATAAGTGGAACATGTCTTTCAATCCTGATAAATTTCACACTCTTACGATCTCTCTCCGAAAAGACCGACTGGACAACCCTCCCATCCACTTTCTGAATAATCCTCTCCAAGAAGTTCTGTCACTCAAGCTTTTGGGTCTCACTATCTGCCATGATCTTTCCTGGGAAAAACACATTTCAAATCTGGCCTGCAAAGCCAGTCGCTGACTGGGCATCCTCCATCGTGCGAAGTCCTTCCTTGGCACACCTGAGCTCCTCACCACATACAAGGCTTTCATCTGCAGCTGAATGGAATACTGCTCTCCCCTCTGGGCTGGTGCTCCTGCCTCACACCTAGCTCCTCTTCACGCTGTTGAAACCAAAGCGTTCAGAATCATTGGAATCTCCCGCGATGAAGCTAGCTCCAAGGGCCTTTCACTCACTCACCGCAGGCAGGTTGGTGGTCTTTCCGTCTTCTACCGACTCCTCTATGGCCTTGCCCCCCCAGCTCTCTCTGGGCTCTGTCCCCCAAATATTCCTACAGGTCGCACAAGATCTGCCTGCAACCCTCTTATGGTTAAACTGCCAAAATCAAGACTCTCTGCTCACCTTCACTCCTTCATTCCTCTTTTCTCCCGCCTCTGGAACAAACTCCCTCACTCTCTTCAATCCCACTCCACCCTCCAGGTCTTTAAAACAGCTGTTCACCACCATCTCTTATCTTCCCCCATCCAAAACCTTGATATTTTCTACCCCCACTAATTTCACCCCAAATCCACTTTTTTGAAATACCAACTTCTATCCTGGAAGTCCTGGCAGTGTCCATATGTTTTATACCTCTCCCACCCCCACCCTTCCCACGCCTCCCCCCAAAGCCCTCTCCCTTCCACACATCTCCCTGCTCTCAAATGTTGTGTTTGTGTGCTTCCCCTTCTCTCCCCATCTTGTCTTCCGCTCCCTCTTTTTATATATTTTGTTTGTCTGGTTGATTTGTTTGTGAAATAAATGTTAGCTCTTTCACGAGCCTCGATTCAGTATACAAAAAAAAAAAAATCGAATGAAAGATAGACCAATGAGAATTACAAAATACGACAGATGTCAGAACAGATTCCTCGATGACAGATATGACAACAATAAAAGAGAAATGGTAAAAAGATGTGACAACAGAACGAGCTTTGAAAACAACACAACTTTCCTTTCGAGAAAGATCGGAGATAAATGAAAGTGGACACTTTGGGCCCAGGTGATTGCTTCGTTTCACCTTCTAAGGAGATTACAACCAAAATGGAAAGAAATTCACAAGACAGCAGTGAATACAGACAAGTACAAAATGTAAGCTGATGCTGCAGTTTGATGGAGCATCACCCTCACATGTTTTAAAGATGAAACTCCATCATGAGTGTTATCTCTCTGTGAGGTTGTCAAGCGGAGTTACTGAATAAAGGAGCTGATACACAATCGGAGCCTTTATTACGTTCACCAGCAGAAGCAGCCCTGGTAGAAGAAGAAGAATCACATGTTTGGAGGAAAATCTATTGCAAATCTTCACCATGTCGTCAGGACTTTCAAAAACAACAGCTCACCAGAGGGGATGCGATCATCCCATTGAATGATGAAACCAACTTTGAGTCTCACCATCTACATATTGCAGTCATGCCATATCCCCTCCCGACCTTTGATACCTTTCTTTATAACCAGCACACCTGGCACACGATGGCCTGCAAAGACGAGGATGAAGACCACTCGGTGTTTGAAATGTCACACCTGAGTCTTGCTTCCTGGGTTGCTAAACTTCATTATGCCTTAATTCATGGCCTAAATTTTTTGGTGTCAAGGCCTCTTGGTTTTATAGGTTCATCAACTGAATGTTTCACAATGGTATGCTAACCAGCATGGGAAGTGAAGTAAAGCTGACATTATTCATGATTCATGAAAGTGAACTGAAAGACAATTTCACACTTTCGTGGAGTATTCCCCCATATTTTGACAGGTGGTGGCAGTGTACGTCACGTGGCATGCCACTGGCAGTGTTCTATTTGCAGTGGGTACTTGCACGTTGGAAAATGGTTGCTTTCAGCTTGCATAACAACACGTTATCATCAAAGATTGGCATCTGAATGGGCAAGCTCCTGTGTGCATTTATGGTCAGGTGGTTGATGTGTATGGTGAGTTGTTGGTGTGTAGCCCCGGACAGTTCTCTCGTACAAGCCCGTGGCACGGAGACAGCTGATCAATCTCGCAGGAGCAACCCAGATACAGGATGGCGTACCCACGCCTTCACAAAGTTAAGGCCATGACGGAGAGACAGAGGACAGAGGACAGAGGACAGAGGGCAGAAGACAGAGGGCAGAGGGCAGAGGACAGAGGGCAGAGGGCAGAGGACAGAGGGCAGAGGACAGAGGGCAGAGGGCAGACGACAGGTCCATGGGGACCTATCGGCACTCTAACTGTGACCGCGCTGCCCTGACGAATCTGGAATGGGGAAGATTTGGCTCCCCGACTTGCATTAGGGGTACAACCACCACGAAGAGGCATCCCCGATAGTTGTATTTAGAGAATTAACCGTGGACAAAAAAATGTTCAGAGTTTCGTGTGTAAGTTTAAAGAGGAACGTCAAAGTAAAACAGAGCCTCCTTCCAAACAAGCCAATCAATGAACTCCATTAAGTGTGTGGAAGTATTGGTGATGAGCAAACACAAAACATTGGTGGAAGAATTTGCCATATGGTCACATGCACATAACAAATGGCACATGCACAAATCCTGCCTGTTGGGAACACGTTTTGTGGTTAGCTGTGGTTGTATTTGGTTGATGTGTGGTTAATATCCAAAGACAACACGATATAGTATTTTTATATTATCCAAGCAGAGGCTTTCACAACTACTGACAAGAGGGTGATTGGTTTGTCGATGCAGCAATCATTCCATTATCCTTTGACATTCCAAAAGTAGAGGATTTCTCCTTGGAGCCAATGTCATGGGATTTCTTTTTCCTTCTTCCAAATTTCACACAAGAAGTGATAAACTCACGATGGAGTCGTCAACTGCATTCTTCACAAACTCCGACATGATGAGGCGAGTATGCGGACTTCGAGGCCATCCTGCCAGCTCAACACACTCGCTGAGGCCTCGCCACGTTTACACTTCTGTCCAGACACTTTGGATGCAAGCACCTTCTTCGTTTTTTTCCTCACACGCCTCAGTATACGTCATGGGTCATACGTCATGGCATATGTCATGTGTGCACACAGACCAGAATGAAGGAAACACAACCCGTGAAAGAGGATTTTTTTTTTTTAAAGAGCATCGATTACAATTATCCTCGGATGGTCGCACACATTATAAAGAGGGTGAAATGAACGAAAAATGGGGATTCCAATCCAAAACGTGGAAAGGAAAAGAAACAGGGACAAGGAATTGTTAAACAACTAACAATTGACTCATGGTCCTGGCCATCGGAGTGGCGTTGGGGAGACAGAGGAGTGGGGAGACAGAGGAGCGGCGCCAAGGGGATGGACAGGGGAGTGGGGGATGGAGAGGAGTGGGGGAAAGAGTCGGGGAGACAGGAGAGTGGGGAATGGAAAGCAGTGGGGGAAGGAGTGGGGGAGACAGGGGAGTGGGGGAGATGGGGAAATGAGAGTTGAGTGGTGGAGAGAGGGGAGGGACAGGAGAGTGGGAGAGAGAGAGTGGGGGAGGAAAAGCAGTGGAGGAGGGAAAGGAGTGGGGAGGGGGGACAGGGGACAGGGGAGTGGGAGAGAGAGAGTGGGGGAGGGAAAGCAGTGGAGGAGGGAAAGGAGTGGGGGGGGGGACAGGGGAGTGGGGGAGTGGCAGAGAGAGGGGAGGGACAGGGGAGTGGGGGAGACAGTGATTGGGGGGGAGGATGGGAAGAGAGAGAGGGACAGGAAGAAGGGGAGGGAGAGAGAGGAGGGAATCATTTTGCTAACTTTTCCTGCCACCTGGGACAGGTACTCTTCCTAGTGTCACAATAATATAGCCCACTTGTATTTGGCAAATCGATCGATCGGTCGAGTCGATTATATTCCCATACGAGTAGGCCTATCTTATAATACGAGTAGGCCTATCAATGTTAGACAGAAATGACTAGATAATGAATTTATAAAACTTTAGGTTGAGGTATTTGTGGCATTTTGAAGAAAATCAATATTAAAATCTCCCATAATATACAACGATTTATTTTCTGCTTAGTTCTGTCAAAAATATCGATAAAACTGTCAGAATCTACACAAGGAGGTTTATAGATTGGAGTTAGACCAACAACAATATTTTAACCATTTTGCTGATTTATTTCACTGGACAAAGAATCACGTGATGCATCACGTGATTAAAAATTGTCTTCATGATGAATAAAAGAAAAGGCATTTCGAATAAACATTGAAACATCATCACCACACTTCCCACATCTATTATTACTCATGTATGAATATCCAAGCACATGTGATAAAAAACTGTTATTTGAGCCGCATCTCACAAAAACCGACACATCAAATTGAAAATTTCGGAGATTAATGAAAAAAACAATTGGGTTCAAATTTTTTTTTTTTACTTCTTGCATCAAAGCATCAAATTGTAAAGGAATTACCGTCATTATATTCAACAGATGAACAAACTGATTGGTGTAGTCATGTGGTGAATCACATGGTATTAGAAAGTAAAGTTCTGTCTTGATCTACAGACTTGGCATTTAATATTGAATATTTTTTTTGTGGGGGTGAACTTACTTTTCAAGTTGACTTAGAACGAAAAGTTCATTGGAATTATGTTGAAATTATTCTAGATTTTGTTAATGTGACCTTTAAAATAAACAAAAACCACATTTGACATTTCGAAGCAAATGAATTGATCCTTGAAAGTGATGTAAACTGATATCGAACTCAATTCATGGACAGTACTGTGTTAAACTTCTGTGCGTTTTCCAGAAGTAACTCTTTATTTTGCACATGAGCCAATTTTTTTTTTTAGCAAAAACAAAAGTTAAATTACGACTGGGATTACGGACAGTAAAATTACAGTTCAGTACGTCGTGTAACCCCCACGAGCATTCAGGAGAGCACGCACACGTTGAGGAATGCTGTTCACGAGATTTGCCAAGGTTTGGACAGGAATCGCTTGCCATGCAGTGCCAATAGCCTGCTGCAATTCAGGCACAGAGGTCGGCTGCTGGTCCAAGTGGTGGATTTGATGCGTTAATTCTGCCCACAAGTTCTCTATCGGATTCATATCCGGGGACATGGCAGGCCACTCCATATGCTCTACACCACGGTCAGCAAGAAAGTGTTGGATCATGCAAGCACGATGAGGCCATGCATTATCATCTTGGAAGACAAAGTTTCCTCGAAAGGCTGCACGAGCAAATGGAAGCAATGTTTCCTCCAGAATGGCCCTGTACTTGAACTGGTTCAGGTTTCCATTCAGAACAACCAGGTCAGTTTTTCCCCCTGCATGAAAAGCAGCCCAAATGGTCACCCCACCACCTCCAGCTTAGACTCTTGGCACTATACAATCTTCGTTGTAGGCTTCATGCACTTGTCTGCGCACTCGGACATGGCCATCTTGACGATAGACCAGAAATCAAGACTCGTCACTGAAAATCACGTGATTCCTGTGTCCTGGCTGCCATTGACGGTGCTTTCTGGCTCACTGCAATCGGCGCTGGCGGTGTTGTCTTGTCAGGCATGGCTTTCTCAGGGGACGCCTGGCACGATAGCCTGCTTGAACCAGTCGTTGGTTGACTAGCCTTCTGGATACAGGCACATTTGTCAGTTGCTGCCACTCAGCCCTAAGCCGATTAGCTGACTTGGTACGGTCATTGCGGACTAACCGGTGCAGCTGGTGATCATCCCTCCTTATTGTTCTGCGGGGACGTCCTGGCCTCGATATTGGAGGAGGGACACCCCGCTGAGCATTTCGTTTCGGGATCTTTGACACCTGACCTTGAGTGATGCCATACTGCCGAGCAATAGCACGCTGTTTCATGCCGGAATTTCGTAAAGCCACCACTCCATGACAAACAGCATTGTCGAGTTGACGGACCATCTCCAGAGGAAGCGGCAATAACTTTTGTTGACGTGCAGCAGTTGTTTTCCACTAATACAGAACGCAACAACCCTTATATACCCGATTGTGAAGCCAATCATCAAATGTACCTGTCCGTACATTTTGTCATGCCACCTGTGATATAATCCTGTTATTGACTTCTTGCTGTGACAGACAATCAGTGACATAGTTCTTTTAACAAAGAAATCACCGAAGCGTAATAAGAAACTCACCAGATTGATATACTGAGTTCAGAAAGGAAACCCAAGTCAAGAAAAAAAAAATATTCCATGTTAAATGCCAAGTCTATAGTTCTCCTTCATTTCCAGAAACATTTTTCATGAAAATCAAATGGGTGGAATCCTATCTGTGTCATCTGATCATTCTTCTTTCTGTTTCCATCAGTTTTCACATCTAGAACAACTTTATCAAAATATTCTGATTCAATTTGACTGAAAGGTAGAAGTTGCAGAAAAACATTTCACGCAGATTAAATAAGCTCATTTCAATCACACAAAGATTTGGATTTATGCCAGGAAGAGGAACGACAGACGCGCTCTTTATTGTGAGGCAGTTGCAGGAGAAGTACATGGAGAAGAGGAAGAAGTTGTTTCTTGGGTTTGTTGATCTGGAGAAAGTATTCGATAGGGTTCCACACAAAGTAGTGACGGGTATTGAGGAAGTTAGGAGTGGAGGAATGGTTGATCAGAGTAGTGATGGCAATGTACAAAAGAGTGCGCACAGCTGTAAGGACGAAGGATGGGAACGGTGGCGAGTTTGAGGTGAAGGTGGGAGTGCATCAGGGGTCGGTACTAAGTCCACTACTATTTGTAGCTGTGATGGGGGTGCTGGCTCAGAACGTAATGGAGGGTTTACCATGGGAGTTGTTGTATGCAGATGATCTGGTGTTGATTGCGGAAAGTATGGATGGACTGAAGGAAAAGATGAACACGTGGTGACTCAAATATCTCTGGCTCTCGTGTTGATGTTTCACTATTAATCATAAAACAAATGTCGGAATTCCTTATTTTATGAAATTTCGGCATACACTAGCTCGTCTATGTATTTTGACCATGATGCTTGAAGTTGGCCATTCTCCTGCTGTTCCAAATTCAATGTAGTACCTGTCAGGTGTATTCTGGTCGAATCCATATCTTCAGGGGGTTTGGGCGATTTTCCCACGCTCGTATCACAGCGATTTGAGCTTTGGAGGAAGATCCATACGGATTAGTTGTAGGCCGACTTTCCTTTGATTTCTCCTTTGCATGTTCAGCTTGTAGAACATTCTGGTGAATCCTGGATGAAAGGCTGACAATCTTAGGAATTTGGGGTATTGCGCCGTTCCTCGGAAGCATTCTGATGAGGTTTTCTAGGAAGTTGATGTGAGTTGAAATGTTGCGTGGATTTCACTTTATCTTCTGTGAATCCCAGCTGCATATATAATCACACCACATACCCCATCAACGACATTATCTGGTGTTTTTGCCAGAAAATTGTGAAACAAGAGTGTTTGTTTTCTCTCATTGGTGTTTGGCACTGTCATGGCATCCATGAGCTTTCCTTCGCACAACTCTTTCTCTTTGCTTGTTGGGTAGTGATTTATAATCGTTATAACGATTTATAACGATATGTGGACGGAGGTTATGTTTTCACCCCTGTCTGTTTGTGAACAGGATATCTCAAAATTCAGACAAAATTTGGTGGAGAGGTTGGGTGTGTGGCAAGGAGGAAATGATTATATTTTGGTGAAGATCCGGATGCGGAAACGAGAATTAAAAAAAAAAATTATGGTGATTCTTCACCATTGAGGGATGAGGCCAAAAACGATACATAGCGCGATATTTCAAAAAAAATTGTGGACGACTTATGACAAAACTATGTTGATGAGTTGGAGAGATGACAAGAACAAGCCATTTCGATTTTGGTTCAGGTTTGGATCCAGATCCGGTCAATCAATGGATACAAAACGTAAGCTGTTCAGCCTGCATGTTGGTGGAGGAGCTCGCTCTACCGAGTGTCGTTCTCGTTTGTTTGAGCATCATCGGCCGATCTGCAGGATCTTGTGCAGATTTTTGCAGCTCTACTAGTGTCATGTTTGTTTTTCTGCTTTGTTTCTTGCTGGAACATTATCATGAAGGTGTTCATAATATCAAATTCCTGCATGACCTGAACCATGACATTTTGAAATTGCTCAAGAATGCTACAAATACCTCCTGTGTGGCATAGCCTCCCTCAGTCCCTCACCCATGGTGGTTTGAGTTGAAGGTTTATTTGTCCATTTTTGCCAGCAACTTCATAGGCAACATGACTCTTTATTGCCTCATAAATGATTGCATTTCTATAAATTGATCATGTTATGACAAAGGATCGGAGCATATGTTGGTAGATGCAGATGCATTTTTGAGCTAAGAGCTTTCCCTCCATCTTGATTAGTCTACGATAAGATAGATAGCTCCATTCAGTCATCAATCATGCAGGAAATGCATACCGACCTTTATAACATCTGTTTTCTGTTCATCACACACATTTAATTTCATTGATCACACTTATTTATTTTAAGCATTTCCTATGGTTGTTGGAAGGCCCAGCCTGGTGTTGGCTTAGCGGTTAGGGTGCTGGCTTGGGATCCTCGAATCCCGGTCGATCGCTGAATTAACGCCAGGGGGGTTGACTCAGCCTGTCATCCTTCTAAGGTCGGAAAATTGAGTACCAGTTCACTGGTAATTCCCTGTGTGTCACAAGAGGTGACTAACAGGGTTGGCGGCAGGAAGGGCATCCGGCCATAAAACATTGCTTCAAAAAGGGGACCACGGTGCCCTAAAAAAAAGGCCAACTGCTGCTCTGTGGGGAAAGTGGCCTCCAAAGGTGGTTCTATGGTTGTTGCCCCCCCCCCCCACGCCTTCATACCCCACCCCTCCTTCCTCTTCTGGGGCCATCTCTGTTGGTGTAAGTTAATGAAAAGCATAGCTAAGAGAACAGGTCGGGCCATTCAAATGGTTATTTGTCTGCGATAGACACGGACATGGAGAAGTGTCCTCAGCGAACACCACAGAGAGGTAGATGACAACCAAAAGTCTCATTAAATGCTCAAGTGCAACTGGTTCCTTTACTCTAACCTGATAATCCAATTATGGGGTTGTGTGGTTGTTGTTGTTGTTGTGTTGCCCCCAGTCAGCTCTGGTTGAACAGACCGGCGGCACGGAGATAGCCGATCGATCTCACAGGAAAATCCCAGAGATCCCTCACATCCAAGAGGCTCTTGCCTACATGAAGCATAGTTTGTGTGATAATTTAGGCCTACTGACCTTGCTGTACCACAACCAGTAATTTATCCAAATGTATTGAAAACGAATAGGATAATGCAATCAGGAAGGTTGCTGCTTGAAGTGTCGCGAAGACATTGCAGGTTAATCAATTGGTCAAATTTTTGTTTAACTTGTGATTTGAGTTCATTGGAGAGAAAACTTTGTTTTCCTGAAGTCAGCTCTTGGTAGTACTTCCTGAGTCATATCATGATGTCATATCTTATGGGATTAATGGGACTAGCAACGGTACCCACCCTATGGGCGAGGCTTCAATTGGGAGGCCCAAATGAAAAGGCAAAATATCAGAAATTGAAGGTTTTTTATTTTATTTTAAACAATTTATATAAACATCCGTTAAATCATATTACACGCAGATCATCAAAATCTAAACAGTATTTGCAGAATTTCAATAAAAGCCACATCACTGTTCATATCGGTAAATATTATTCCATCGTGTTTGGAAAAACTGGAAAATTGGAAAAATTGGAAATTGGAAATATTGGGGAAAAATTGGAAAACAATATAGCCTATTTTACTCCAGGGAGTCCCAGAATTACCCACCCAAAATATCGTTGCGATCGGTTCAGCCCTTTTTGCGGTACCTGCGGACAGACAGATGGACAGAGACATTTGGTGAATTATAGTAAGATTGTCTGCTCTGTCTGTCTGGAAATGTCGGTGTTTCTTTCTTTAGCGTTTTGTGTGTTTGTTACGGAAGTGACATGTAATTCTTGACATGTTTCTTATTTGCCATAACATGGTAACATCATTTTATAACATTGCATCCATTTGTACAATGTTGTTTGTGAAAGTTCAAACTTATTATTAGTAACACGAGCTGTTGTTGTTGTTTCATTTGTTCCACTTGTAGAGCAAGTAGATCTGTTGTAATGGAAATAATTTGGATGAGTGTTTGTGTAAAGGTATACAAGTGGGTAAGGGGACAACTTTACCTGTCGGCCAAAGACTCTCTGACTCTTTTGTACTCTAAACGTCCAGACCCATTGATTGATAGAATAGGGAAGTACTGTAGACTTAAATGAAAAACATAATGGCTGCAACAGAATTACCTGCAATTGGTGCAACCACCACAGGTGCATGGCTTACCCTGGGCTGGGTTGAGGCATACGAACGGGTCTTGAGGAAAACGAGGTTGCCACCTGTCACCCGTCTTCGTTAGAACTGACACCACACTTCGCTTTGACTCGGGCTGCCCGTGCCCACGAGGTGGGGAAGCTGTCACACCTGGCACGTTGTACCACATTAGCGAGGGAAATAGCCGGTGTACGCCGTCAGGAAATGCCAGGCAATGCGAGGGTAATCACCTGCCCCGGCTGCCTCGTGCCCTTTCATCCGAAGCCACGGTGAACAATCTCGGGCGGGGATGGCGACTCCTGCGTTCGCAATTGAGCCATGTGCAAGCCGTCTCACCTTGCTGGAGATAATGGTAATGGTTAGGCAAATCACGTGGTTGAGGATGACATCAAGAAGGTAACCTCGTGAAAACTATTGCCAAGTGTCCGCGATGCTGCATTTATGTTCCCATCACTTAATTCCACAACTAGCTGGAAGCCCGTGGTAAACACAGCACGATTAAAACGTAAAGAAGAAGAAGAAGAAGAAGAGCACTCGTTTTGCATCTTCAGATAAATATGGCTGCCAAAGCAGTTTCCTCTGCTAATGGACACAATCCTGGAGCAGTCGCCAACCGATGCAGAATACTCATTCATCCGAGTAACTCACCTGCATGGAAACAGCTTATAAAAACAGCTTCCTCAGTTAAAATAAGGGCAGACATTCGATTTCAATATGATTCTTTGGAAATACAATATACAGAAGATATATATATATATAGGTGTCATTTTTTTATACTTCTGAAAATAACATTGGCTTGGCCCACCTGGGACCCAGTTCAAAGCCCACTCAAGGCACAAGTCCAGTTCAGCCCACCTAACCGACAGAAAACCCATGTGGGCCCAGTTGGGCTTGCTGGATGGGAAGCTGGTACTCATTTTGCCGACCATGTAAGGATACCAGGCTGAGTCAACCCACTTCGTGTTAAATCAATGGCTGACAGAGGCTCTAATAGGTGGTATTTCCCCCTTTGGCAGAAACAACCTCAAGTAGGCGTTTCTTATAACTGTATACAAGTCTCTGACATCGACTGGGAGAAATTTTTGCCCACTCCTCCATGCACAATTCTTTCAGCTGTGCGATGTTTGAGGGGTTTCTTGCATGCACAGCTCGTTTCAAATCCCCCCACAACATCTCGATGGGATTTAGATCCGGGCTTTGACTTGGCCATTCCAGAACCTTCCATTTCTTTCTTTTCAGCCATTCCTTCGTGGATTTACTGGTATGTTTAGGGTCATTGTCATGTTGCAAGGTCCACCTTCGGTTAAGCTTCAACTTTCCGACAGATGGCCTCACATTATCCTCAAGCACCCCCTCGTACAATAAAGAATTCATCGTGGATTCTATGATGGTGAGCTTCCCAGGCCCTGATGCAGCAAAGCTGCCCCAAACCATAATATTTCCACCACCATGCTTTACAGTTGGTATCAGGTTCTTGTGGTCAAATGCTGTCTTTGGTTTTCGCCAAACATGTCTTCTGGTACTGTGGCCAAATAGCTCTACCTTTGACTCATCTGTCCAGAGCGCATTGTTCCAGAAGTGCTGGTCTTGCCTCGGTGTTCATTGGCAAACTTTAGTCTTGCCCTGATGTTCTTTCTGGACAGCAAAGGTTTCCTCCTGGCACACCTCCCATGTAGATCAAATTTGTGCAGCCTCTTTCTAATGGTAGACTCGTGCACTTTGACATCAACAGTGGCAAGAGCTACCTGGAGGTCCCGTGATGACATTCTGGGGTTCATCGAGACTTCTTTCAGCATCTTGCGGTCTGCTCTCGGGCTGAACTTGCTGGGGCGGTCTGGCCTGAACAAGTTGGCAGTTGTTTGGAATCCTCTCCACTTGTAGATGATCTTCCGGACAGTCGAATGATTGATTTCAAATTGTTTGGAGATCTTTTTAAATCCCTTCCCAGACTCGTAGGCATTTATAACCTTCTTTCTGAAGGCCTCAGAGAGCTCCGTTGATCAAGGCATGGTGACGCCAGACACTTCAACAACAAAGAGCAAACCAAACTAAATGTCTGAGGTTTAAATAAGACAGGTTCCTACAAGATCCTCTCTAACGATGTTCTAATAATTTGCACCTGAGCTGGTGCACCTGATTATAATTTTAGGTATTTGAAGTAGTGATAAATGTAGGGGTGCACTTTTTTTATTTTCTTTTTTTTTTGTATACTGAATTGAGGCTCGTGAAAGAGCTGACATTTACTTCACAAACAAATCAACCAGACAAACAAAATATATAAAAAGAGGGAGCGGAAGACAAGAGAAGGGGAAGCACACAAACACTTGAGGGCACACAACATTTAAGATCAGGGAGATGTGTGGGAGGGAGAGGGCTTGGGGGGAGGGGGGTGGCAGAGGTATCAAACACAAGGACACCAAGGACTTCCAGGACAGAAGTTGGTATTTCAAAAAAGTGGGATTGGGGTGAAATTAGCGGGGATAGAAAAGATCAATGTTTTGGATGGGGGAAGATAAGAGATGGTGGTGAACAGCTGTTTTAAAGACCTGGAGGGTGGAGTGGGATTGAAGAGAGTGAGGGAGTTTGTTCCAGAGGCGGGAGAAAAGAGGAATGAAGGAGTGAAGGTGAGCAGAGAGTCTTGATTTTTGCAGTTTAACCATAAGAGGGTTGCAGGCAGATCTTGTGCGACCTGTAGGAATATTTGCTGGACAGAGCCCAGAGAGAGCTGGGGGGGCAAGGCCAGAGAGGAGTCGGTAGAAGACGGAAAGACCACCAACCTGCCTGCGGTGAGTGAGTGAGAGGCCCTTGGATTTAGCTTCATCGCGGGAGATTCCAATGATTCTGAATGCTTTGGTTTCAACAGCGTGAAGACGAGCTAGGTGTGAGGCAGGTGCACCAGCCCAGAGGGGAGAGCAATATTCCATTGAGCTGCGGATGAAAGCCTTGTATATGGTGAGGAGCTCAGGTGTGCCAAGGAAGGACTTCGCACGGCGGAGGATGCCCAGTCGGCGACTGGCTTTGGAGGCCAGATTTGAAATGTAGTTTCCCAGGAAATATCATGGCAGATAGTGAGACCCAAAAGCCTGAGTGACAGAACTTCTTGGAGAGGATTATTCAGAAAGTGGATGGGAGGGTTGTCCAGTCGGTCTTTTCGGAGAGACATCGTAAGAGTGTGAGATTTGTCAGGATTGAAAGACATGTTCCACTTGTATGCCCAGTCTGTGATTTTGTCCAGGTCTGCAGAGAGTGAGGAGGCTGCAGACTGCCGATCTGAGGGATGAAGAATGGAGCGACAGAGAGTAGAGTCATCAGCAAAGAGATAGAGAGGATTTTCAAGAGAGTCAGAGAGATCATTGATGAAGACCAGAAAAAGCACAGGGCCCAGAACACTGCCTTGGGGAACTCCAGCCTGAACAGGAAGAGGAGATGAGAGAAACCCATTCAGGGCCACACGTTGACTACGACTCGAGAGGAAGTCCGCCAGCCATGCGTGGAGATTTCCATGGATACCAAAAGAGGAGAGTTTGGTGAGCAGAGCGGGGTGCCAGACCGTATCGAAGGCACGTGATATGTCAAGGGAGACAGCTCTAATTTCCTGTTTGGCATTGAGGACCTCCATCCATTGTTGAGAAAGCAGAAGCAGCATGTCCAGGGTAGAGTGACCAGGTCTGAAACCAAATTGATGATCAGAGATCAAGCCATTGGAGGAGGAAAGATTTCATATCTGAAGCAATGATGGATTCCATGACTTTGCTGATAATTGGGAGAAGGCTGATTGGTCTGTAGTTGCTGGGATCTGTTTTTGCACCTTTTTTGTGCAAAGCGGTGATGTTGGCAGATTTCCAAGCAGATGGCAGATGACCTTGAGCAAAAGAGAGGGTGAAGAGAACAGAGAGAGGGTGAGATAGAGCGGCAGAGCAGGATTTTAGGACCCATGGGCTGATGCCGTCTGGTCGAGTTGCAGAATCAGAGTCGAGGTTTGACAGAAACTTCTCCACCTTGTCAGGAGAGAAGGACACAGAGTCCAGGAGCAGCTGGGTACGACTGGGTATGGTGGGTACAGAGAGGGATGGGTTTGGGACACAAGATTTAGAGGCAAACACAGAGTTGAGGCATTCAGCTTTTTCACGTGTGGAATCAGCCGTGTGGCCGTTTGAGGTGAGGGAGGGGATGGAGGTGGAACAAACACCAGAACTAACTTTTTCCATATGCGAAATTTGCATTTATGTTTATTTAAATTATACAATGGACTACAAAATGTAAATGTTTCATGATATTTGTTGTTATCTGGCCATAAAAACATTGCCTCAAACAGGGAACCATGATTGTCATGGGGCCTGCAAGGCTAACCCCCACTCAAGCGGGGAAAATGGCCTTAAAACGATCATTCTCTATTCTTCATATTCATGATATTTGTTATATTATATCACTTTTATCTATCAATATTGTTGAAATGAAGATCAAATAGCTGTATGTTGAAATATGTTGAAAAAGTCAAAACTTTACATGGGGTGTACTTACTTTTTCACGTGACTATATATGTATATGTATATATATATATATATATATATATATATATATATATATATATATATATATATATATATATATATATATATATATATATATATATATATATATGTATATATAAATAAAGAAAATGATATATATATTATCTAAACCAATAACTATCAGTCCACAGGTAGAATGATCCCCTGTTTCTCCCTGAGTTCATTTTTTCAGTGTCACTGCCGGTCGTTTAAGCATTCTCCCCAACACACACTGAGAATGTGGGGTCGATCGGAGAGGGCCTGCGGGTCACCGACCCGGAAAATGATCGCGCAGTCCTCGATTCCTTACTGTGGGCGGTTATGGAGCTGGGACACTCAATGGAGTCTGACTTTGTGCGTTACACCTTGAATGAGCTCCTTGAGAGTCTTCCAGCCTGAGAGATCACCCCCGTCATCCTGTACCTAATGCTCGTTTGAGGCAGAATCTCTTTCCCGTCCATTCCGGGCGATATCTGCTGCAATGTGATAAGCTCGCAGCACAGGGCCTTGCATTCTCGACACCAATTTAAACTAGTGGCTGGCAAATACCATTAGGACGTCTTCCGTCATTAAATAATCTTCCTTACAGCAGTATATTGTGTGTTGTCTCGAATAATATGAAAACCTATAATTCTACCCCTTACGTAAAAGCATTTCATCGTCAAGCTCATCATTTTAGATGATCCCATTGGTCAAATTGGTTTTATCATCTTCAAAAATACATATCTTGATATCATTCAAACCTGGAGATGAAATATGTCAAAATGTACATAATCCGCTTCTCTACCGTTTCTACCCCCACACAACCTCACAAAAAATAACAATCTATGCAAGGCAGAGGCCTCATAAAAGCTACTATAAAATGTACATGACTTCAGTCTGCAGGTGAGTTCTGTAAACCAGCAGAGGGCAATAGAGTCTCGAGCAGGTTTCCAAATCATCATGTTTTCGTCAATTCACTCCTGAGCCATTACTACCAGTTGAAAAATAGTTTTATGGATAATACCATTAAAACTGCAGAGAGCTTCTACCGACTCATATATTATCAATGTATGAAATAAAACATACCTTTAGCAACAACATCCTTCTTCACTGGTTGCCTTATTTATAAAGAAAATGTTGCCAAACATTCTAACAAACTTACGTGTTTAGGGAATGGCAGGATAACTCAGATGGGAAGGTCCCATCTCACCATCAGATGGGAGGTCATCATCAGATGGGAGGGATGGGAGATGGGATGTGAGGCTCACCTGTAGTCCGGCACCATGCTTGAAAGTCATAGTAGGACAACCCCAAGCTTCACGTGCGGAACACCTAGGAATTTGTTGGGAAGACAAATTTGGTTGAGATGTGCTGACGACACATACATAGTTCTTAAGAAATCAGAACAACAAGAAAAATTAGATCAGAGTAAGAAATCAGCGCCGACACCGGTGGGAGAGTGTTTTGCAACTCCCAGTGGTTTACAGTATTACTAGCAGAAGCCCGTGGTAAAAAATACCATGCCACAAAAGCCTGAACGTATCGTTATGTAGAAAGAGGACAAGAGAAGGGAAGAGAAGATCGGGCACCCTCCCCTCGGAGAAGCAACATTCACTATGACATTGTTCATTGTTGCTCAGCACACTGATGAGACATTAAGACTCAGAGAAGCAAAGTTGGTGTATTATAAAATAGATGTTATATAGATTAGCATATTATAGACATCGATGACATAGATAAGCATAATAGAAAAAAAAAAAAAATAGAACTAGATGGTGATCATAGAATACTTATCCCATGCAGTCGACTTTGTGTGAGCCAACTCTTGTGATTTTTAAGGGGTTAAAAAAAATTCTAACATAGCGGCCAGACCATGTGACCGATGACATCATAAATTTACATTCTTTAATATAATTGTTGCGTAGATCACGCTCAATAAATTTCAAACTGATCGGACTAAGTGTTGCACTTGTCGAATTATGACGTCATAATTAAAGCACCATTGACATAATCATTAACAACACTTATTCCCCATTCTGAGTTATTTACAATAAGCCACTTTTCATTTTTAACTCAACTGGACTATGTTCAGCTGAGTTTTTGTCGACACCCAGTGTCCGTCGTCCGTCGTCCATCTGTCGTCTGTCTGTCTGCCTGTCGTCTGTAAACAATTCGACGTCTACGCTCTAAAAGTCACAAATATTGATTAAATTTGATGAAACTTGTTATGCAGCATCTTTGAGACATAAATTAGTTTGCGATTGCATTTGGGCGTTGTACGCCCAAAAATGGGCGTGGCAGGGCGGCCATATTGAAAAATCAATTTTTGTCATATATTTTTAGCACATATAAACTATATAGTTTGTGGTTCTATTATGCATATTCTAACCATATTGATATAGACCAGTTGAGTTCAGGTTCCCTGGAACCTCTCTAGTTTTTCATGGAACGGTTTCAGAGATATAGAGGGTCCCAAGTTTTTTGTTTTTTTCCAAGATGGCGCCCTACCATGTTGTCCTCGAGGTCATAATTATCACCACAAAATTCTACATGAGTGAATGCATACTATGGTGAAAAATTCATGTCAATTGGAATATCTATATATATATATATATGTATATATATATATACTACGAACGCAACCTCTCTTCATGAGCACAGGGTAAAAACATAGATAAGGAAGACTATTATATTGAATTGAAAAATAATAAAGAAGAAGAAGAAGATATGTGGAAGAGAAGAGCGACACCTTCCCACCGGAGAAGCAAAGTTAATTTGGAAGATCGAAGATTGGTTTGCACCATATAGAACGACATTCCGCATCCGACCGGGGGTCTGGGGGTCGTCGGGGAAAAAGCCTTTAGCTCCATAAGGATTGACCCCTAATGAAAACTTTATACAATTGAAAACTATAATGTTTAGAATATATGTATGAAAACCTAATATAATTGAAAACTTACCTGGCCAATTTATATCCCTGCTCTGTAATTTATGCCCTCCTACACCACTGAATGAAACCATTTGAAAAGAGGTGGTTATACTCTGAGTGCACATGGGAACTTCCTGCTAAATAGGGATTGTTACCTCTAATGAGGTTTTAACATTGATGCTAAAGTGGGGAATTATCATCTGAAGTAGGTGAATTATCATACCTGCTCATTCACTCCTGCACTGCTGGATGGAATAACTTGAAAATTCGATGTTATTGCCAAAAATGAAACTTGGTTGTACAAATCATTCTAAAATATACCATTCTCTGTTGTATTATAATGAAAAACTATAGTCATCATATTTGTGGGGTGGGGGGGGGGGGGGGGAGGGGGAATGCATTCAAACCTACCTGTCTTGGGTAGGTCCAAACTAATGTCCCATCTGAAACAAAAACATAGGGGCAATACCCCTGGTGCCCACCTGGTCGGATAAACAGTATACTGCACCGACTAATGGTATTTTAAACCTATTTGAATTGTTGCTAGAACACAGGGCAGCATGTAGAATCATAATAACATTATCATAAGACTTTAAACAAACAAAGAAAAAATACCTCTTTTGGGAGGCAACGCCCCCCCTCCCCCCCCCCTCCTCCAACCCCATATACCTCCAAAGACCCCAATTTTCCTAATGGCTTGAACAAACATTGGTACGTCATGGGTGATTAAGGTTGTGGTGAAGTTTCATCGAAATTGTGTGTGTAGTTTTTGAGAAGAGAGCAAATACCTATTTTGGGGGGAAACGCCCCCCCCCCCCCCGTAGAACCCTAAAGGGGCAGATTCTTTTAATGCCGTGAACAAACTTCGGTACATCACGGGTGATGAAGGTTGTGGTCACGTTTCATCGAAATAGTGTGTCTGGTTTCAGAGGAAAAGCAAATTCCTATTTTGAGGGGGTTGGGGGGTCAACCTGGACCCACTTTGACCCCCGGTAAACCCCCTTAGACTCCGATTTTTTTTAATGCCGTGAACAAACATACTTTAGTCACAACACAACAAATATCATTTGTGCCAAATTTCATCGCAATCCCATCAGCGGTTTCGGAGAAGAAGTTTCAAGTGTTTATGGACGGACGGACGGACAACGCGCCATCTCATAAGCTCACCTGAACTTCGTTCCAGGTGAGCTAAAATCATCTTCATTGAAATATAGCAAAATATATGTCATTTTAAAGCTAAAATTATTCTGAAGTTTAATATCCTTTTGAAAAATGTACATAAAATGTGATTAACGAATGGCAAGTAATATTTTAAGTAAATAATTAATTAGCGTAACGTACGGGACATTGCGGGACATTGCGGGACATTGCATTTCTTGATCTGTAATTTATTCAAATCATTCATTTGAAATTTGTTATGTGAGGACATACAACACCAGGCCTTGGAATATTTGAACAAACTTTACGAGTTTGAAAAGTAATTAATTATACGAATTGGGCCATGCCCAATTATGTAGGTAAACAGCGCACTATTAAAACATCCACCGACCGTTATTTGATCCGAGTGTGGCCCGATTTTTTAACCATGAATCCTCATTTTTATAATTCTGCTTTCTTTGGTAAAATTATACTTTTATTTGAGGGCACTCGTATTCAAACAATTCCAATGTCGTTATGTGGTATTCTTAGGTAGATATGGCAATATAATTATCTGTATCTGTGCACAGAAAGAGGCATTGCAATGGTCTCGCATCCCCATCGGGGCGAGACTAATAAATACCCCAATTCTCGACATGAAAACCATAATCATAAGAGTGGAGGAATTATCATACTATAATATCATACTACAGTATAATAGCAAACTGTTTGTGTGTTTGTGGGTTTTTTGTTTGTTTGTTTGAGGAAATACATTCACACAAAGTTCAACACAAAATTTCGCTGACCCCATTGCCCCTCCCATAGGTAGCAGGTAATATGTAACTCTCCGTATACAGTGCCAATAGAAAGTCTACACCCCCTTTGAAAATTTTCACCTTTTGTTGCCTTTTCGCCTGGAATTAAATCGCACTAAATCAGACTTTTTGCACCTTTATTTACACATCATAACCCACAACTTCCAAGTGAAAAACAAATTACACATATTTCAAAAAATTAATTAAAAATACAAAACTAGAATATCTTGGTTGGATAAGTGTCCACCCCACTGAGTTAATACTTGGTGGAAGCACCTTTGACAGCAATTACAATTGTGAGTCTGTTGGGATAGGTCTCTACCAACTTTTCACACCTTGATTGGGCAATATTTGCCCATTCTTCTGCACAAAACTGTTCAAGTTCATTCAAGTTGTGTGGGGAGTGTTGATGGACAGCAATCTTCAAGTCAGGCCACAGATTTTAGATTGGATTTAGGTCGGGGCTCGGACTGGGCCACTCAAGGACATTTATCTTTTTGTTCCTTAGCCACTCCAGTGTACCTTTGACTGTGTGCGTCGGGTCGTTGTCATACTGAAAGGTGAACTTCCGTCCCAATTTGAGCTTTCTTTCTTTTCTCGACTTTCTTGCTTTCTATGCATTCCTGAACCACTGGATGTAATGAGTTAAATACTGGTGATTGTACTCTGGGGGTTCACTGCGATGTTTTATGGAGTAAAGGAAATACATAGTACTGGAGGATCAAGGTCGGAGGAGCACTCGAATTGTGATCATATGTAAATGTGTATCATGTAGCTCCACCTGGTGGAAGCCTGTAATACAAATCAAAATAAAATACTCCATAAATGTCATAAAATAAACAACAGGAAAAATACATAAAATGTCATAACCCCCGTGGTTTTAGTAATTTTGCTGTACGGAATTAAAGGCCGCCATTCGGCCATCTTTGGTCGGATTATAAACCAAAATCTTCTGCATATGTATCCTCTCATGCATTGTCTTTGTGCCAAGTTTGAACAAAATCGGTCCATGCATGTCGAGAAATGGTTGGGGACACGTTTAAGTAACAAAAATGGCCACCAGACGGCCATCTTGGATCTGATCTCGAAAAACAAATGACCTGCATATGTAACTAATCATTCGTTTTCTGTGAGCCAGGTTTGAACAAGATCGGTAAATGCATGTCCGATAAATGGTTGAGGACGTGTTTAATATCGGTTTGATACAACCAAAATGGCCACCAGTAGCCATTGTTTCGCGAAACAAAATGATGTGCATATGTACACCATCATGTATTGTTCTTGTGCCAAGTATGAACAAAATCGGTCCATACATACGGTTGCGGATGCATGGACAGACGGACGGATGGACGAGACCCAATCCATAAGCCTTTGCTTTGGACGAAGTCCAACAAGGGCTAAAAATGATCGAGAGAATGAACCTGTCTGTAAGGATGGGTTCTTTTCTCATATTTAAAAACAAAAGTAGGTATTTTTGGAGTATTGTGCATCTTCTAGAAGGCCCATTTGTAGGATGTCAAATAAAACAATTCAAGTAATTACAAAGTGCTTAAATTGGATTTTATATCACAAAGACCTTCCAGGATTTGAAAGAGTTATACACGTTATATTAGGACAGCAGACACAAACTTGAAATTAACCCTCTCAACCCACATAAGCATATTTTACCCATCCTGTCACGGATCAATTGTTACGGATCCGGGGGTCGGCGCTCCCCTTACCAAGGGGGGGTTAGTCCCCTTGTCTTTTAAGCTGGTCGTTCCCCCCAGTCCTGGAAGTTACAATGCTCCTCCACGGTCGAGATTGGCCAGGGTGATTGGTCACGGTGGATTCCCAAATACCTGCGTGCCAATCCCTCCGCGAAGCAGGGAAATAACTCCCGCTCGAACCACCGACAGGTGGAAATTGTCGAGCGGTTTAGCAATCTGCGATTCGAGCCATTAGCAAAAAGACTAACCCGATTCTGAGCGGTTCTCATCGTGCCACGTATACTCAATTGAGAAATCACGAAAACGATCGGATGGAGAGGAAACCAAAAGGTAGGAAGAACAGAGATTTATTAATTCGTACAAAAACCCGAAGAGGAAACGAAAGAAAGCCTGGTGTTGGCTTAGCGGTTAGGGTGCCGGCTTGGGATCCTAAGATCCTGGGTTCGAATCCCGGTCGATCGCTGAATTAACACCAGAGGGGTTGACTCAGCCTGTCATCCTTCCGATGTCGGCAAATGGAGTACCAGCTTGCTGGGATGAATGATCACGGTGTATACCCCGGTTTAGAATAGGTACACCATATCCCTGCGCATCGTAAGAGGCGACCAAGGGTTGGCGTCAGGAAGGGCATTCGGCAATAAAAAAAACATTGCCTCAAACAGAGAACCATGATTGTCATGGGGCCCGCAAGGCTCACCCCCGCTCCAGCGGGGAAAATGGCCTTAAAACGATCATTCATTCATATATTCATTGTCAACAAGCATGTGGTTTATTAATGTATGTAATTATGGCATTCTCAATGAGAACGGCACTCAGTGGAGAGCATACCTCCACCAGGTGAACAGTTTACGTTTTATATCCCAGAGTAGACCAGAAAATCACAATACAGAATCACATTTAATCAAAATCATCTGTCCACAACTTTTTGAGATTTCCTGCTATGTATCGTTTTTGGCCTGATCTCCCTCACCATCCTTACCTCACCTTACCTTACCTCACCTCACCTCATCCTCATCCATCTCATATGGTGAAGAATCACTTAAAAAATTCTACGAGCCGGATCCGGACCAGGATCTTCACCAAAATTGAATCGATTCTTCCTTGTCACACAAACAACTTGTCCACCAAGTTTCGTCCAAATCCGTCCACAAATTTTTCAGATATCCTGCTATGTATCGTTTTGGCCCGATCTCGCAATGGTGAAGAATCACTTTAAAAATTAAATAATTCTCATATCCGAATCCATATTCAGATCTTCACCATAATCGAATCGATTCTTCCTTTTCAGACTCCCAACCTCTCCACAAAGTTTCGTCCAAATCCGTCCATAACATTTTGAGATATCCTGCTATGTATCGTTTTTGGCCCTATCTCCCAATGGTGAAGAATCACTTAAGGATTAAATAATTGTCATATCCGAATCCATATTTAGATCTTCACCAAAATCGAATCGAATCGTCCTTGTCAGACACACAACCTCTCCACCAAGTTTCCTCCAAATCCGTCCATAACATTTTGAGATATCCTGTTATGTATCGTTTTTGGCCCAAACTCCCAATGATGAAGAATCACTTTAAAAATTCTAGTAGCCGGATCCGAATCCGGATCTTCACCAAAATCTAATCATTTTGTCCTTGTCACATACACGACCTCTCCGCCAAATTTAATCCACATCTGTCCACAACTTTTTGAGATATATTGTTCACAGACAAACAAACAAACAGACCGACAGGTGTGAAAACATAACGTCCATCCATCCACCTTTGGTGGCGGAGGTAATAACGCTTTACTTCCTACTTTGATTCAATGTTTCCACAGAGTCGACCCTTTGGTCTACCAACATGATAATCCGCCTTGCCTTATTCCTGTGTCTGCTAGGAATTGGTTCAAGGAAATCTACAGTGGCCATGGCAAAGAGTCTTGGCTTAAACCCCAATCAAAACACCCTGGGATATCTTAGAACATCACCTGAGGGGTAGAATAAACAGACTCGAACACACCATTAAACTTGCACCTGCTGTGAAGGAGGGCACACAGAGTCCCATCATTGATTACCAAAGGTGAAAACCATCTTGTGATCTATTCTTATCAGATGCATAAATAATGTGATAACTATAGTCTTGTGAAGATTGAATCATGAATGAATGGAGAAAAGGAGTGCAATTAAATGTTCGCATTAGTTGGGGGCACCAGAGACCTCACATGTGTCAAAAAGGCATGGACCCTGACCACCAGAACGTGTTCCCCAAACACCATCCAGTTCATGGTCCACGCAGCAAGATCTAGACAGGTAGTTGAGATAATTACAATTGATATCTGTACGAGGCTGAAAAATACACCTCTTTGTGCCCCTTGGGCAAGCTGTCGCATGACGTCAAAATGCAGTGTTCTCATCTATCTATAATTCCATTAATCTCTGTGTGTATGTGTGTATGTGTGTATGTGTGTATGTGTGTATGTGTGTTTGTATGTTTGTCTGTGACCGCTGTTTCTCGACAACCACGGGTCCGATATACTTTAAACTTGCCAGGTATATTGCTGGGGACCCGAGGATGTGCCTTTTCAAGGTTTCATATTAATCGGACAAGTACTTACCGAGCTATGGCGATTTCTTTACCAAACACCGCAAGCCGTTCGCTTTGGACCAAAACATTTCATGTAAATAGAGGGGGGGGGGGGTTCTGTGGTCGTTGCGAATGGACCAAACCATTCATGTAAATAGAGGGGGGGGGGGGGTTCTGTGGTCGTTACTGCCACGTGGTTTCAAAGTTTTTTTTTGTTGTTGTTGTTTGCACGCATGTTTTTTTGCACCCACGTACGGGCACGCCCTAGGATGTTTACACACACACACCCCTACACAAATTTTTTTTTTTTTTTTTTTTTGGCAAGGAACGGGCACCCACGTACGGGCACGTCCTAGCTTATATATAGTACGGGCATGCCCTAGTCTATCTATAATTCCAGTAATCTCTGTGTGTATGTTTGTTTGTCTGTGACCGCTGTTTCTCGACAACCACGGGTCCGATATACTTTAAACTTGCCAGGTATATTGCTGGGGACCCGAGGATGTGCCTTTTCAAGGTTTCATATTAATCGGAGAAGTAGTTACCGAGCTATGTCCAATAAACGATTCAACCAATCAGAGAGCAGCGAGTTATCACGTGTGCCGAACGTGCCGAACAGACTCTGCCTCGGACGGCACATTTGAGAGCGTATTCATTTATTTCACGTTGGCAAACTATGTTGCCGCTATGTTGGCGTTAAACTATGTTTTAAAACTAATTAAAACTAATTTGCGATTCTTTCGCTTTCCTGCGCGTTTGTGCACGCTATGGCGATTTCTTTACCAAACTCCGCAAGCCGTTCGCTTTGGACCAAACCATTTCATGTAAATAGAGGGGGGGGATTGTCACCGTACTCGCAAGCCGTTCGCTTTGGCTTTGCGAATGGACCAAACCATTTCATGTAAATAGAGGGGGGGGGATATAATTTTAGATATACAGTATATATAGTACGGGCATGCCCTAGTATCTATAAACACTGTGGTATTACCTATCTCACCAGAGCTTCTAATGAGCAGCAGACTCGAGTTTTTCAGCCTGCATTTTGCCGGAAGAGCTTGTGTTGAAAAGAAACAATAAAATGATGGAGAATGAGCAGCTCACTTATTTTAATTACAGTTATGTCCAGCTCATTTTGGAACTTGGACACGTATGACACACAGGATATCAGGTACATCAGAGTCCATTCACTTGAATTCCAACTTACTGATAGACATTGGACATATAGACCCAATAATGGGATTTGGACCCAGGATTTACGGCATCGTACAACATGGTTCAGTTAGGAGCACAAATCAGGCCAATATGTGTATCAGGAACAGATTTGTTGAAATATGTGAACATCCCAAGAACCAGATGATGTATCTTAGAGCACTTGTAATATTATTGGTGGCATCTCATTGTGTATCAGATATATCCTATGTCTGCTGATAACATTAAAAGGTAAAATGAATCTGTAATTAATCATTGTAAATGAAGTTCACCCACAAAGCTGTACACCTGTTGAGGAGCACTGGCTCTCTTGAAAGGTATTTTGCTTTAAGTTCACAAAATATTAGTTTTAGTTTGTGAGATTCGTACCGTAAAAATGGGGGGAATGGGGACAGCAAGGTGAATAGGGACACAAACTGAAAAAAAGTTCGGAAACTGTTTTCACTGAAAATTGATAACCAGACTGATTTGTTGATATTTGGGTTGAAAGTGTTCTCTTGTTTTTTAAAAGCAACTTATAATCCCTATTAACCCCATATATGGGTTAAATAGGAATAAATAGGATTTTTATGGCTGTCCCTATTCACCCCGTTTTACGCGTGAATAGGGACAGTCACTAATACAAAAAAATAATAATCAAGAAACATTCCTGAGTTTCCAACTTATTGCTAAATTGATAGCTCAGATGGATATGCACCCATAATATAAACCACGGTGCCAATGAAAAAAAATATGGGATAAAAAGTTTCTCCAAACTGTCCCTATTTCTTGATGATTATTTTTTTGTATTAGTGACTGTCCCTATTCACGCGTAAAACGGGGTGAATAGGGACAGCCATAAAAATCCTATTTATTCCTATTTAACGCATATATGGGATTAATAGGGACTATTAGTTGCTTTTTAAAAAAACAAGAGAACACTTTCAACCCAAATATCAACAAATCAGTATGGTTATCAATTTTCAGGGAAAAAAGTTTCCGAACTTTTTTTCAGTTTGTGTCCCTATTCACCCCCATTTTACGGGATTAGCCATGATGATGACGCCATGATGGATTCAAACATCAAGGCGCCACCGACTAGTATATCTGCTTAGTTAGCAGGTTTGACATTTTGACCATCAGGTTGTCTTCATCCAGCAATGAAGTCTCAATTCCCAGGTAAAGGCCACTTCATGGTAGAAATGTCAGACCTGATGTCAGATTATAGTTGGTGATAAATTCCTTATTGAAAATCCACACTGTACCC
Source organism: Myxine glutinosa (assembly GCF_964187855.1). Lineage (NCBI taxonomy): Eukaryota > Metazoa > Chordata > Myxini > Myxiniformes > Myxinidae > Myxine > Myxine glutinosa. Next base: position 157,508,529 of record NC_136268.1, read on the forward strand.
ATCCTTGTGCCACGAAGGCCTGAATTGTTTGAGAATCACAACAGGTTTCTAGTGATTACTTGTCATCCACCACAACCCCTGGATCTCAAGCCAAAACAATAACTTTTTAATTCCCCAATATCGTTTTCCATGACATCCCCGTGATTTATTATTTGCAGAAAATATTTAGAATATTTATGATGTAATTTATTAACATTTCTCAACATATGTTGTGGTTTTAAAAGGAGTTTGTTCGGTCTGTATCATATCTAGCTGAAGGATCCAGCTTGACGATGCAAACAGGTCTGATTAAAAGAAGGAATATTTGTAATTGCATTCTTCCTCTCTTCCCTTTATAATGGGTGAGCTTGGCATCAGGCTTCTGCCCTGCCTCAGTCACAATACTCCTCCACTTCCCCCTGTTGTCCTCAGCTAACTCTCTCCACTCTCCAACCACCTTCCAACCAACTACCAACCAATTTCCAACCAACTTCCAACCACCCCACCTTATTGATATCCCTCGTCACACAATCTTCCCATCTCATCCGCAGCCTACCTCTTTTCCTCCTTCCTTGCTCCTTCGCCTATCTACTCGCTTTGCCATTCTCTCTTCCTCCATGTGCACCAAGTGTCCAGCGGCGTTTACCAATCTCCACGTCCCGCTCATCTGCACACCAATCCGAGTTCATCCATTCTCTTTCTATCCAACCTCTTCACTCCTGCAATCCTCCTGACCCAGTTGTTCTCGCATTTAAAAAAAACTAAAATATGTACAATGTTTGAAGACAAAGTAATTGTACATTATACTACATAAGGGACAATGTGATTTGCTTATATAATTGCTCGTCAAATTAAATGTATAATTTGTGCCTTTGCACGTAATCAGAAATGCATATTTTAACAAAAAAAATGTATAATTAATTTCCAGGAACAAATAGTAAACCGCTTACTTTATCATTATGCTGTTTTCATCATGCATGCAACTCGGCACGAATGCAAAGCACGAGGCGTAATTATGATGATGAGATAATACGTGCATAATGAAGAAGTCCTTTTTACAATCAGTGGGAATATGAAAGTACATACCTTTAATTAATTGAAAATGTCAGCATCACGTACTGCTTTGGGCTTGCATCTAGAGAAACATCTATTAGTGTAGCTGTGTTAATTATTTATACCTGCTGCTGAGACAGCGTTCAAAGCGTGCAGACAACAGAAAATGAGTGAAAACTACAGAGGCACAGTTGATTGGAGTTTTTGACTGAAGCATACTCATGTTGATATGCTGCCTATAATGAGGTTTTAATCTCGATCCACCATGCTTGAGCCAATATATATGTGTTTGTGGTGAGGTGTAGGAGACAACGAAGTTTTCCAACCTTTTTATTGTGTTACAATTGGTTAAATGCACAAAAAGTTGTGCTTCCAATTACCTTTTTCAGGCATTACAAATGGTTGGTGTCGCTCCATTGAGCACGAGGGATTAACGGGCATTATCAAAGGGATGGCAATGTAAAACACAAGTTATATAAATGTCTTTAATTAAACTAAAATATGCGTTATAACTATAAGTTATAAAAATAAGTTATATAAATTATATATTTTATATAAATTATTATATTAGTTTAGTTATATAAATTATATATTTTATATAAATTATTATATTAGTTTAGTTATATAAATTATATTAGTTATATAAATTATATAAATAAGTTATTTAAAATATATTATATTATTATACAAGTTATATAAATGTCTTTAATTAAACGAAAATATGCGTTATAATTATAAGTTATATAAATAAGTTACGGTATATAAATTATATATTCTATATAAATTATTATATTCGTTCAGTTATACAAATTTTATATTAATAATATAAATTATATAAATAAGTTATATAAATATTAGTTATATATAATATAACTATACAAGTTATATAAATAATAATAATAATAAAAATTGGTGTCTGTTTGTCTGTCTCTCTGTGGCCGATGCATTCGGTCGTTACCTATCCAATGTCAACTAAACTTGCCAAGGAGAATAAGGGTCATACAACATAGGTTGTAGCTATAGGCTTGACCCCCCCCGCCCCCCAACCACCACAGGACTTCCCAAGGTGCAGCCAAGCTAAATTCTCCATGTAAATGCAGTGGTGGGAGAGGGTATTATGGATGACGTCTCAAAACCCTTAATTTTATCACGGATAAGAGGCATTTTTTCTTTTTTTTCTTTTTTTTTGTATAAAGAATCGAGGCTCCTGAAAGAGCCAACATTTATCACAAAAAAAAAAATCAACCAGACAAACAAAATATATAAAAAGAGGGAGCGGTAGACAAGATGGGGAGAGAAGGGGAAGCACACAAACACAACATTTAAGAGCAGGGACATCGGGAGATGTGTGGGAGGGAGAGGGCTTGGGGGGAGGCGGGAGAGGTATAAAACACAAGGACACCAAGGACTTCCAGGAAAGAAGTAGGTATTTCAAAAAAGGGGATTTCGGGTGAAATTAGTGGGGGTAGAAAATATCAAGGTTTTGGATGGGGGAAGATAAGAGATGGTGGTGAACAGCTGTTTTAAAGACCTGGAGGGAGGAGTGGGATTGAAGAGAGTGAGGGGGTTTGTTCCAGACGCAGGAGAAAAGAGGAATGAAGGAGTGAAGGTGAGCAGAGAGTCTTGATTTTGGCAGTTTAACCATAAGAGGGTTGCAGGCAGGTCTTGTGCGACCTGTAGGAATATTTGGGGGACAGAGCCCAGAGAGAGCTGGGGGAGCAAGGCCGGAGAGGAGTCGGTAGAAGACGGAAAGACCACCAACCTGCCTGCGGTGAGTAAGTGAAAGGCCCTTGGAGATAGCTTCATGGCGGGAGACTCCAATGATTCCAAACACTTTGGTTTCAACAGCGTGAAGACGAGCAAGGTGTGAAGCAGGAGCACCAGCCCAGAGGGGAGAGCAGTACTCCATTGAGCTGCGGATGAAAGCCTTGTATGTGTTGAGGAGCTCAGGTGTGCCAAGGAAGGACTTCGCACGACGGAGGATGCCCAGTCGGCGACTGGCTTTGGAGGCCAGCTTGGAAAGGTGGTTTTCCCAGGAAAGATCATGGCAGATAGTGAGACCCAAAAGCTTGAGTGACAGAGCTTCTTGGAGAGGATTATTCAGAAAGTGGATGGGAGGGTTGTCCAGTCGGTCTTTTCGGAGAGACATCGTAAGAGTGTGAGATTTGTCAGGATTGAAAGACATGTTCCACTTGTTTGCCCAGTCCATGATTTTGTACTGGTCTGCAGAGAGTGAGGAGGCAGCAGACTGCTGATCTGAGGGATGAGGAATGGAACGGCAGAGAGTGGAGTCATCAGCAAAGAGATAGAGAGGATTTTCAAGAGAGTCAGAGAGATCATTGATGAAGACCAGAAAAAGCACAGGGCCCAGAACACTGCCTTGGGGAACTCCAGCCTGAACAGGAAGAGGAGATGAGAGAAACCCATTCAGGGCCACACGTTGACTGCGACTCCGCCAGCCATGCGTGGATATTTCCATGGATACCAAAGGAGGAGAGTTTGGTGAGCAGAGCGGGGCGCCAGACCGTATCAAAGGCACATGATATGTCAAGGGAGACAGCTCTAATTTCCTGTTTGGCATTGAGGACCTCCACCCATTGTTGAGACAGCAGAAGCAGCATGTCCACAGCAGAGTGACCTGGTCTGAAACCAAATTGATGATCAGAGTTCAAGCCATTGGAGAAGAGGAAAAATTTCATATCCGAAGCAATGATGGATTCCATGACTTTGCTGATAATTGGGAGAAGGCTGATTGGTCTGTAGTTGCAAGGATCTGTTTTTGCATCTTTTTTGTGTAAAGCGGTGATGTTGGCTGATTTCCAAGCAGATGGCAGATGACCTTGAGCAAAAGAGAGGGTCAAGAGAACAGAGAGAGGGAGTGAAAGAGCAGAAGAACAGGATTTTAGGACCCGTGGGGTGATGCCGTCAGGTCCAGTTGCAGAATCAGAGTCGAGGGTTGACAGAAACTTTTCCACCTTGTTAGGAGGAAAGGACACAGAGTCCAGGAGCAGCTGGGTATGACTGGGTATGGTGGGTACAGAGAGGGATGGGTTTGGGACACAAGATTTAGAGGCAAACACAGAGTTGAGGCATTCAGCTTTTTCACGTGTGGAGTCAGCCGTGTAGCCATTTGAGGTAAGGGAGGGGATGTAGGGGGAACAAACACCAGAAACAGATTTGACCAGACGCCACCAGGATTTGGAAGAGGGAGACAGATAAGAGAGCTCGGCCTTGAGAACAGAGAGATATTGTTTCCTGGCTCTCCTGAGGGTGGACACACACTTGTTTCGGGCTTTGTGAAAGGAAATGAGATTTCCTTCCGTTGGATTTGCTTTCCAGGAGACGAAGGCAAGTTGTTTCTGGGCAACAGCCTCACCACAAGATTCCGTGTGCCATGGACGGGAGGAGGGGTATGACAACTGAAGACGAGATGGGATAAATCTGTGCATGAGAGAGAGCAATTTACTTTGGAAGAATTCCCAGGATAAGTTGATGTCAGAGGCGGTCGAGATGGGAGACTAGTCCAGATGATTGATGGCTGCTTGGAGACCGTGCCAGTTGGCCTGAGTGAAATGCCAGACTCGCCGATGCTGAGGAGGCTCTCTGAGAATGGTCAGAGAGATGTCCACTTTAACAAGCACATGATCAGATGAGCCGATTGGAGCAGAAGAAGAGCAGCAGACCTTTTCAGGGAAGTTAGTCATAACCAAGTCCAGAAGAGAAGATGCTCCGTTGACTGAGATCCGGGTCGGGAAATTGACAGATTGTGTCAGTCCTATTGAGTCACAGAAGTCCTTTGCTGAGGAGCCATGGCTGGTGAGAGAGGTACCCACACCCAGCCAACTGGCATGGTGACAATTGAAATCACCACATATGATGAAGAGAGAGTTGGGATGAGTCGATGGAAGTTGGTCCATATTATCAGACAGCGAGATGTAGATGGAGTCATCACTGTTTGGTGGACAGTACAACACACATATGAACAAAAGGTGGGAGCGAAGGGGAAGTCGTAGCCAGAGGTATTCTTTCGGGTGAGGTGGAGAGAGGGCAGTGCAGGGCGAGTGAGGAAGAGAGTTTTTGTTAAAGATATCAGCCCCACCTCCAGGACGAGGCTCAGGTCTATCATACCGGAGGAGGGAGTAACCTGGGAGAGATACTATGGAATCAGAGACGTCATGAAGGAGGAAAGCTTCTGTTAAGCAGATCACGTCTGGTTTGTCAGAAGCAACCTGTATGGAGAGATCAGGCAAGTTTGAGCAAAGGCCCCAGATGTTTGAGGTCCATACCGTTAATGAAGAGGAAGGGGGAGCATCGGATACTGAACAGGGGGGGGGGGGGGCAGGGATAGGGTAAGATGTGGAAGAGGAGGAAGAGGTCAGGAGAGCTGTTGAAGGTGTGTCAGATATTTAAGAATAGCTCAGAGAAAGGGAAGGATGGGGCAGACAAAAGGTTTGATGGTGATTGGGTGAGGCACAGTGAGGTGTTATTTGAGGAGGGGGAAGAGTGAGGCAGAAGATTGGGGGAGATGGAAGTGAGAGTTGGAAGGGGGAAGAAGCCGAGATTACGCTTTGAGGAGGAGGGGTGAGAGGGGGGAAATGGAGAAGATATGAGGGTGGGGAGATTTGAAGGGGAGGGGCTCAGGGGAGTTTAGGAGGGAAGGGACAAGGGGTGGGATTTGAAAGGGATGGGAGATGGGGGAGATTTGGAGGGGAGGAGGGAGGGGTGAGGGGGGAGTCTCAGAGGGGATTGGCGAAGGGGAGTCTATGAGGGGAGGGGTGTGGGGGGAGTTTAAGAGGGAAGGGGCAAGGGGGGACATTTTAAAGGGTTGGGGGATGGGGAGGATTTGGAGGGGAGGGGCAAGGGGGAAGATTTGAAAGGGATGGGTGATGGGGAAGATTTGGAGGGGAGGGGCAAGGAGGAAGATTTGAAAGAGATGGGTGATGCGGAAGTTTTGGAGGGGATGGGCAAGGGGGGAGATTTGGAGGGGAGGGGTGATGGGGAAGTTTTGGAGGGGAGGGGTGATGGGGAAGATTAGGAGGGGAGGGGTGAGATTGGATTTTCGAAAGTGTACGATTAATGGGAAACAAACATTTGTTGCAAAATGAGTTTCTTGTGACCTTCGAGTCAAAAATACGTTTGAGGATGCTGGAGGGGGGATGGAATGCAGGGGAGTTTAGGGAATGTAGGAAAGAGGAACTGTAAGAGATGGAATTTTTTTTCGGAATGAATAGATTTGGTGAGCAAGTCGAAAGCAACCTTTTAAAGAAGAAGAAGAAAAAGGTGTTATAATATATGACAGAATACAGTACTTCAGGGGAAAGTTTAAACATTTTTAAATTTAACAGTGAAAACTATCTGGGGAAATGGAGGTGAAACACGTGGTCGAAGAACGAATGAACAAATAAGAACAACGAATAAACGAATAAGAACAACGAATAAGAATAAAGAAGGAATATTTTTTTTTTGAGTTGAGATTTTAAATAAGGACGTGTTGGGTGAAAAGACTTGGAAAAACTGAGAGAACGAAAGTAATTGGAGCACAATTGGCGGACCGCTGAGAGAAAAACAAAGCCTCAAGGTAGAACACGGTAGCCGACAAGGCCTCAAAAGACGCGACACAAATTAACCGACGATTTTCTATACAGGTATGAAAAATTAACACCGAGAATCTTCCTTAGGACCACTATAGGTACACACACCGAAAGATAAATACAGTTTCGACAAAACACAATTGTGAACAATTACTTAACTTCGAAAGCGTGAGAGCGTGGACAGCCTCGAAAAGACGTGACTCGCCGACAAAGATCTCGCGAGATCTCGCCAATATTTCATCTCGGCATTCACCTTATTTTCACATTCACTTAGCCTATGTTGCTTTATTCGAATGCAAAAAATCCGGTGAAATTCTCATGTTTTATTGCCTTTTCCGTCTTGGAAAAAAACCCCGGCCATGTTAACGTGTATAATTGCATGTCCCGCATTGCATGTCCAAGGCATCTCCATCTTCTCTCTTTAATTAAGCCTTTCCCTATACTCTATAGGATAATAGGCTATGAGCCAAGGGGGTTGGTCGGTACCATACAGATGGAGTAAGGCTCATTGTGATTTTTAGCAAGATATATGTCCCTAGATATGAAAAAAAAGTGATAGCAGTGTATAACTCTCGGCCATCTTTGTGTTATCACCCGAAATATTATTATACGCCCGCTTCGCTTCGCCAAAAAATATGATATTTGCTAAAATTGGAATAAATATATGTTTTTAAGGACCACAGAGTGCCAATAATTTGCATACTGGATGCCAACTAATATAGTAATAGAAAATAGAACATTTGTGGGGATTATTTATCAAAATATTGATATAATGACAAAAAATGTTAAATTTAGTGAAAAAGTGGTCGAAATCGCTTCGAGTTCAGAATTCACATTGTACATTTTTGTCAATATTTCAAAAATGAAAACTCCCAGAGTAACATTTGACCCCTCAATCTTCGCAAGGAACCACTGCATTGGAATATATCATTACTTTGTAATATGGTGGTTGTTTGGGGCACATATTTTGGCAAAGTTCAAAATATGTTCAACCATACCCCCTAATTTTGATATTGTGGAACGAAACATAGCTTTTGAACATTTTAGGTTTATTCGTCTCCTACTTTTGGTATCTCAGTGTAATTTTTGGTATTAGATAGTATCCTAAAGTAGGTTTGTAACATCAGCTACATTATCTATCTATAATTCCAGTAATCTCTGTGTGTTTGTTTGTACGTTTGTACGTTTGTTTGTCTGTGACCGCTGTTTCTCGACAACCACGGGTCCGATATACTTTAAACTTGCCAGGTATATTGCTGGGGACCCGAGGATGTGCCTTTTCAAGGTTTCATATTAATCGGACAATTACTTACCGAGCTATGTCCAAAAAACGATTCAACCAATCAGAGAGCAGCGAGCTATCGCGTGTGCCGAACGTGGCGAACACACTCTGCCTCGGATGGCACATTTGAGAGCGTATTCATTTATTTCCCGTCGGCAAACTATGTTGGCGCTATGTTGGCGTTAAACGATGTTTTAAAACTAATTAAAACCCCGGGGGGATTGTCACTGTACTCGCAAGCCGTTCGCCGTTCGCTTTGGCGTTGCGAATGAACCAAAACATTTCATGCACCAAACCATTTCATGTAAAGCGTTCGCCGTTCGCTTTGGCGTTGCGAATGAACCAAAACATTTCATGAACCAAACCATTTCATGTAAATAGAGGGGGGGATATAATTTTAGATATAGATATAGTACGGGCATGCCCTAGTATTTCACAATGCATGCAAACTTGCTCCACACTCTAGGTTTATCATGATCTCTCGAACAAATACGCCTTGTTATTATACAGTATTATTACCAATCAATTTTTAACACAATTGACACAGATTACAGGCATTTAAAACACATACTAAATAATGCTTATAAATTGAACCTATCCTTTTATGCATCGGGCTACTTTAAATTACAATGAACGTCATACATATTATACTTAAATCACTTAACAGAAAATAAATGTCTGAAATGACATCACGAAAGTGTCCCTCCCTTTAGATGCGCAGCATATTTGGCTCAGAATCCGTATTCTTGCTCCTCGTCAGATGGATCATCCTCGTCGAGGCTGTCGTCGTCTGGCTCGACAGACAATGGCTGATTGTCGCAGGCGGCAAGTTTACACATGTCTGTACATTTCAGTCCATTGGCAATGCAGACACAACTTGGTAGCTTGGTAACAAAAATGTACAATGTGAATTCTGAACTCGAAGCGATTTCGACCACTTTTTCACTAAATTTAACATATTTTTTGTCATTACATCAATATTTTGATAAATAACCCCCACAAATGTTCTATTTTCTATTACTATATTAGTTGGCATCCAGTATGCAAATTATTGGCACTCTGTGGTCCTTAAAAACATATTTATTCCAATTTTAGCAAATATCACATTTTTTGGCGAAGCGAAGCGGGCGTATAATAATATTTCGGGTGATAACACAGAGATGGCCGAGAGTTATACACTGCTATCACTTTTTTTTCATATCTAGAGACATATATCTTGCTAAAAATCACAATGAGCCTTACTCCATCTGTATGGTACCGACCGGTCAATTTGGGGGGTCTGGCTCATAGCCTATAAGGGGAGGTTTTTGTTTTACCTGTTTTAGGGTTTACAATTCGTGTCCCCAATGGTACCTTTGAGTTTCTTCGACCCTTAGGAGTACTAAACCACTATTTAGGTTTTTTTCTCTTATGCCCGAGTGCCCGAGCTATATATGTCAATATACCCGAGCTGTCAATGCCCGAGCTATATCTCAAAATAATTTATTATTTTTTTCAGAAATTTTGCATCAATAATATGCTGCATAGTTGTCATAATTTTAGATCTTGGTCTAATTTTTAAGGTCATGATTCAATTATAGGCATTTCATCATTTTTCACTTTAACTCAACAAAGGTTTGTCCGATCGGAACAAAATCGCCCTCGAAGCTCAATAGCCTAAGGGGAAGCTGAATTTATGCACAATTCACATCATACCCATCCTGGTTAAAGGTCAGGGTCAAATGGCAGTCTGAAAAAAAACGTTTTTTTGTGAATCGCTCAATTTTGTCAATGTTGAATCTCAAAGACCGCTTGGCCTTCCAAGATGTTATAGCATCATAATAGTGTACCTGCACTGAAGTTGTGCACCTGATATTTGTTTCTTGTCCTTGACCTACTTTTTTCGGATTGTGATCTAATTAACAAAAAACCCATTTTTTATCATAACTTGAGAATAATTTTCCTCCGATTTTCTTGATGTTGTCTTATGGATAAATTGTAGATGGTGACACATTTTCTTAATTTACGTTATATCCCTTTTTTGTCCTTTCCTTCTTTATTTGAGATTATTTCTTACCAGAAAACTTTTAAAATCCTCCTCACACATCCCTGCTGAAATCCTTTAAGTTTGTTTGATATATTTTGGCTGTTTTCCATCACTCTGCACCAGATGAATGTCTTGTTGGATGTTGAAACTGAATATTCTCATTGTAGTTGTTCATGATGTGTTTTCCTTATCAATACTTTGTTGAGACCAGTGGATGCTTTATTGCTTTTTTGAGGCTCGTTTCAATATCGTTCTCTGTTCCTCCATTTTAAACCAATATTGTTCCCAAATTCAACAATTTATTTTTACATCCTCGTCTTTTTTTATGCCTCCGCTGATGAAATTGATGGAAGCATTATGTTTTCGGCTTGTCCGTCCTGCTGTCCGTCCGTCCATGCTTGGTTTTCATTACCACGATAACTTTAGAACGGCTGAAGGGATCTAAGCCAAATTTGGTGCAAGTATGTACAGTATAATGATGCAAAGATGAACTGAACTGATTCGATTATGGTGTCAAGAGGGCAAAGGTCCCGTTGGGTAAAAATTCTGTTACCGAGCTAACTTGTTAACCAGTGATGGAATTTTGACCGTACTTGGTCGAAATATATATTATGATGCAAAGATTAACTGATTAGACTTTGGCATCAATATTTCAAAGGTCAAATGTTAAAGTCTGTAAAATGTTTTCGTTTCTGCAATAACTTAATAACGGCTGACGGGACTAAGTTAAGTATGTATAATGGTACAAGTATTGGTACAAGTATGTATAATGATGTAAAGATAAACGGATATAGCCTCATGTTGGCTTAAGGTTAAGGTGGCTGGCTTGAGATTTTAAGGTCCTGAGTTTGAGCCTCTGTTGAATTAACACCTGGTGGGTTGACTCAGCCTGTCATCCTTCCGAGGTCCGCAAAATGAGTACCAGATGACTGGTTATGGAGAGGCATTGCATCAGCTGAAGCCACGCCCCAGAAAATGATGCAACCAGCAGGCAAAGGCTAGACATGCGACACCAAGATAAACGTACATTAGATTATGGGGGCAAGAGGTCATGTGCTAACTTGAGAACCAGTGATGGCATTTTGATCAAACTTGATATATTAATGCATTATGTTGCATTAATATATCAAGAACAAGTGATGGAACATTGGCAAATGGTATCTTGCCTTTCCACCCAAGCCCTCTCCCTCCCACAGATCTCCCGATGTCCCTGCTCTCAAATGTTGTACTTGTGTGCTTCCCTCTCTTTCCCCGTGTTGTCTCCCGCTCCCTTTATCTTATGTTTTATGTGTCAGTTTGTCTTTTTGTGATTCATGTTTAACTCTTACACGAGCCTCGATCTTGTATACAAAAAAAACGAAAAAAAAGTACATATTATGATGAAAAGATGAACTGATTATATTTCAGCATGAAAGGTCTAAGTTCAGAGGTCATGTCAGGTTAAAATGTGATACTAGAAGACAGCTGAAGGGATTTAAATCAAAATTTGTTCAAGTATGTACAATGATGTAATAATGTCGGCGGATGAATATCGGTCGACGTCGCGATGTCGAAGAGTGCTGAGATATGTGGACATTTCTTTTCAAAATGAAATCTTCTTGAGGTTCAGCATCTCATTGGTTTAGTTTTGCCATTAATTTCCAATCCTACTTTTCTTGCCTTTTTCCAAAGGCATTTTGTATTTCCATGAATCTTTCCAAATGTATTTTAGATAAGTGATAAATCGTCAGCAGAGTGAAAATCACCGAACTTTATTGGCCATCTATTCGATACCTGTTTCCTTTCCGTCACATGAGCCGAGTTAAAAAGTTTTACTTTTAATACATCGAATCTCCATTATGTTGCATTAATATAAAGTTCCTATATCGACCTCATGATCATTATGTAATTTGATTTAGTTGTATTTGCAGCACAGCTCTTTGGTATCATCTTGAAGCTGATCATGCAATACCAAACATGGTGATTTTGTTCAATATTTCTGGCTGCATATTGTTGTAAAAATTTGGAGCCACATTTGAAATTCCAATTGGTATAAACATTTTAAAGGAATGGTTTTATATTGTTAGACTTTGCATGACGATGTCATGGGCAATTATCTTTGCATGTCGCATGTCGAGCAACTGCTCAGTCATTCTTAGACTGTGCTTTAATGGTTTTTTAAAATGTGCTTAATGAGAATTAAGTGAAATTAATTAAAGTAATTATTGAATGATAATATAATAATAAATTATTAATATAATATAATGATCAATAGAATTAATATAATATAGTATATATAAATATATATTATAATATCAAAAAATATATTTAAAAAAAAGATATATATATAAATATATATTAAAAAAAAAAAAAAAAAAAAAAAAAAACATATATATATATATATATACTAGCAGAAGTACCCGGCATTGCCGGGCGGGGGAGGGGAGGGGAGGGGAACGGGGGGGAGGGGGGAGAGGGGAGAAGAGTGGGAGGGGGAGGGGGAGAGGGGAGAAGAGTGGGAGGGGGAGGGGGAGAGGGGAGAAGAGGGGGGGATGGGGAGGGGGAGAGGGGAGAAGAGGGGGGGATGGGGAGGGTGAGGGATGGGAGGGGGGAGGGGGGGAGGGGGGAGGGGAGGAAGGAGGGGGGAGGGGGGAAGGGGGAAGGGGATGGGAGGGGGGAGGGGCCGGAGGGGGGAAGGGGGGAGGGGGGAGGGGGGAGGGAAGGAGGGAGGGGGAGGGGGGAGGGGAGGGGAGGGGAAGGGGGAGGGGAGGGGAGGGGAAGGGGGAGGGGAGGGGAGGGGAAGGGGGAGAGGAGGGGGGAGCGGGAAGGGGGAGGGGAGGGGGGAAGGGGGGAGGGGAGAGGGAAGAGGGGGGGATGGGGAGGGTGAGGGATGGGAGGGTGAGGGTTTGGAGGGGGGAGGGGGTGGATGGAGTGGGGAGGGGGTGGAAGGAGGAGGGGGAGGGGGTAGTGGGAGGGGAGGGGGAGGGGGAGGGGGGACCCGGCAGAAGTATCCGGCATTGCTGGGCGGGGGAGGGGAGGGGAGGGGAGGGGAACGGGGGGGGGAGGGGAGAAGAGGGGGGAGGGGACAAGGGTGGGGGAGGGGAGGGGAACGGGGGGGGGGAGGGGAGAATAGGGGGGAGGGGAGAAGGGTGGGGGAGGGGAGGGGGAAAATGGAGGGGGAGGGGAGAAGGGTAGGGTGGAGGGGTAGGGTGGAGGGGGAAGGGAGGGGGGAGGGGAGGGGGAAATGGAGGGGGAAAGGGAGGGGGAGGGGGAGGGGGAAAAGGGGGGGAGGGGGAAAAGGGAGGGGGAGGGGGGAGGGGAAAAAGGGAGGGGGGAGGGGAAAAAGGGAGGGGGAGGGGGGAGGGGAAAAAGGGAGGGGGAGGGGGAAAATGGAGGGGGAGGGGGGAGGGGGGAAATGGAGGGGGAGGGGAGAAGGGGAGGGGGGAAGGGGAGGGGTAGGGTGGAGGGGGTAGGGAAGGGGGGACGGAGGGGGGAGGGGGAAGGGGGAGGGAAGGGGATGGCCAGTCAACAATGACGTTGCAGTTCTCATGGTCGGAGAGCAGCACAACAATCGGACATAGTCCTGCATATTCGCAACAGCACGAAGCGGATTTTGGAGACTCACCGATCCTGTGACGTCCTCCAGTACCGGCGTTGCCGGGCGGGAGAAGGGAGACCCGTACATTCCCAACCCGTACATTCGCCCTCTCGACTCAATCTCACTCGGACAAAAGCCTCGCACAAATTACACCGTGAAGGCCCAATGGCCATGTCTATGCCACAAATCAAGTACGTGAGCGAGTCTGGCGCACTGAATTGAAAATATATAGAACACTCATACTCCGTGAAAAGTGAAGCTGCCGTGTCGCCATCTTGGTCAGCACGACTCGACCAACTCGCTTCGCGGATCTCGTTTTGTGCGGCAAGAAACTGCTCCAATCGGTTACGGAAGGGTTGTGGAAAGACGTTTCACAGCTGTTTCAAAGACATTTAATTCATATCGCACAAAATCGATACAAAACACGATCGCATAAAAGGTGAAGTGACGTGTGACGGGATGGAACATCACGTGATCGCTCTGAGCGAATCAGTCTGGCGGCGGGAATGGAACATCACGTGATCGCTCTGAGCGAATCAGCGAGCTGCTCTGGAACCGTCTGAGATTAACGGGTACTTCGCTAAAATGCGCTGAGGTAAATATGAATAAAAAATATGGATCGTCAAATATTTTGAGTTCGGCCATGTTCGTCCCTGGCTCAATGGCCATGTCTATGTCAAATATCAAGCACGTAAGCCTCTCCGTTTAGGAGTCTATCGGTAACATTACACACACACACACAAACTGTGTTTTATATATATAGATAGATATATATATATATATATATATATATACAGTCACGTGAAAAAGTAAGCACACTCAATGTAAAGTTTTGACTTTTTCAACATATTTCAACATACAGCTATTTGATCTTCATTTCAACAATATTGATAGATAAAGGTGATATAATATAACAAATATCATGAAACATTTACATTTTGTAGTCCATTGTATAATTTAGATAAACATAAATGCAAATTTCACATGTGGAAAAAGTAAGTACACCCTTACATTTATCACTCCTTCAAATACCTAAAATTAGAATCAGGTGCACCAGCTCAGGTGCAAATGATTAGAACATCGTTAGAGAGGATCTTGGAGGAACCTGTCTTATTTAAATCTCAGACATTTCGTTTTGTTTGCTTTTTGTTGTTGAAGTGTGCGGCGTCACCGTGCCTAGATCAAAAGAGCTCTCTGAGGCCTTCAGAAAGAAGGTTATAGTTGCCTACGAGTCTGGGAAGGGATTTAAAAAGATCTCCAAACAATTTGAAATCAATCATTCGACTGTCCGGAAGATCATCTATAAGTGGAGAAGATTCCAAACAACTGCCAACTTGTTCAGGCCAGGCCGCCCCAGCAAGATCAGCCCGAGAACAGACCGCAAGATGCTGACAGAAGTCTCTAAGAACCTCATAATGTCATCAGGGGACCTACAGGTAGCTCTTGCCACTATTGATGTCAAAGTGCACGAGTCTACCATTAGAAAGAGGCTGCACAAATTTGATCTGCATGGGAGGTGTGCCAGGAGGAAACCTTTGCTGTCCAGAAAGAACATCAGGGCAAGACTAAAGTTTGCCAATGAATAGCTGGGCAAAGACCAGCACTTCTGGAACAATGTGCTCTGGACAGATGAGTCAAAGGTAGAGCTATTTGGCCACAGTACCAGAAGACATATTTGGTGAGAACCAAAGACAGCATTTGACCACAAGAACCTGATACCAACTGTAAAGTATGGTGTTGGAAATATTATGGTTTGGGGCAGCTTTGCTGCATTAGGGCCTGGGCAGCTCACCATCATATAATCCACTATGAATTCTTTATTGTACCAGAGGGTGCTTGAGGATAATGTGAGGCCATCTGTCGGAAAGTTGAAGCTCAACCGAAGGTGAACCTTGCAACATGACAATGACCCTAAACATACCAGTAAATCCACCAAGGAATGGCTGAAAAGAAAGAAATGGAGGGTTCTGGAATGGCCAAGTCAAAGCCCGGATATAAATCCCATCGAGATGTTGTGTGGGGATTTGAAATGAGCTGTGCATGCAAGAAACCCCTCAAACATCGCACAGCTGAAAGAATTCTGCATGGAGGAGTGGGCAAAAATTTCTCCCAGTCGAAGTCAGAGACTGGTAGACGGTTATAAGAAACGCCTACTTGAGGTTTTTTCTGCAAAAGGGGGCAATACCACCGATTAGAGCGAAGGGTGTACTTACTTTTTCCACAGAAGGAAATGGCATAAATGTTTATTTAAATTATACAATGGACTACAAAATGTAAATGTTTCATGATATTTGTTATATTATATCACCTTTATCTTTCAATATTGTTGAAATGAAGATCAAATAGCTGTATGTTGAAATATGTTGAAAAAGTCAAAACTTTACATGGGGTGTACTTACTTTTTCACGTGACTATATATATATATACTATATATATATATATATATATATATATATATATATATATATATATATATATATATATATATATATATATATATATATATATAAGTACATATATATATATATATATATATATATATATATATATATATATATATATATATATATATATATAAATAAATAAATATTAATATAATATATATAAATGATTGATATAATAATGAAATGAAGAAAAATTAATTAAATCGACTGTGCTTTCGACTTTTAAAGATGGGCAATAACCATCTATGTCTGTATCAATAGTTTGATACTTATCTTGATTGTTCCTTTCAGGTAATCTTTTTCTCTTTCAAACACGTCTAGTTAAATGCTGCTCGCTCTTTCTGTGCCCCTCATCATTCCTTCTTCTCTATCTTCCTCCCCTTACTGTATGGCAGCCATGGCCCCAAGGATGCGCAAGAAGCTGAAAACACTGGGCCTTAAGGAGGGAGACAAACTGACATACAAGTGTGAGGCCCGCGCGCACCCAAGGCCTGAGTACCGCTGGTATCGAGATGGTGTCCTGCTGAAGAAGGGAAAGGGCATTCGTATCAAGATGGGCAAGTAGGTCCTCAAGTTATTGTTATCCTTTCAAGATGTAAACAATTCCATTCCAAAGATTGTGTGTAAAAACATTTAAAAACAGATTTGTCTGTTTGTAATTTAGATAGATGTTGGAACAGCATCGATACCATCTTTTCTATTTATTCCCGAGTGTATTTCGATTTGACTCTTACGTTATCCTGATTGGAAGATGGAGAAAATTGCCCAATCCAGAGGCTGTTGGACAACATGCCAATGAGCAGCACCAAATTTTCCTTCTTTTTTTTTTTTTTTTTTTTTTTTTTGCTTTACAACATCCTGAGAGCATAGCAGTTCTGCCACCTGGGCCTAGTCCTGGCGATGCTAATCGTGAAATGTCAGTCACAATGGCCCCAGCACCTGCTAAAGGGGAAGCCGTGATGGAATTCGAGGTTAATGTCACCCCTGGACCTATTGAAGTTCCAAGTTGTACCAGTGAAGAATCAATGTCTGTGACAGGCACTGCACCTGTAAACTTCCAACCATAACGAGATAGAGCAGGTTGGGCGCCATTTTCCCTTGGTGCTTCTGATAGTACTGGTCGAGTGAACCAATGACACTTAATGAGCCTAATCAATTTAAACTAAAACGAAAAGCCAAGGATATCAATCTTGGGCTGTTCAATATTACAACTAGACCTACGCCAAATCACCAAATTGTACTTGTACAGGGTTTACAGACCATGCAGTTTCTCCAGGTGGACAGCCATACCACCTATGAACACGTGGACTCCGTGAAGGAGATGCAGGAAGGTAGATGTGCCATTATTGCAGAGGTGCTTCTGCAGAAACTCGAACCTGCACAACTTTTTCGCATCATGCTTGATGAAAGTACATATGTCATTGTTGACTAAAATACATGTTAATCTACATTCGATTTGTGGTGGAGGGTAACTCAACAACACATGATAACACATTACTTTCAGACCACCAGAGGTTGCTGGAGTAGCAACTGCTGAGGCTTTTCATGAACTAATTGTTGTATTTCACAAAGTTCATATCTGCATTACTGATAGCTGGACTGGCAGGCCATTTCCTGGAGACAATGCAACGGATGTTGGGCAAACACCGTGGTGTTTTAAAGAGGCCTTGAGAGACCTTTCCTCAACTCCTCTCGTTCATTGCATTGCACACAGGCTACCTTTGGCAGGTGGAAGAGAAGCAGACCAAGTGGCATATTCTATGAAATATCAAGACACATTAAACCGATATTGAAAATAAATGAGAGACTTGGAAGCCATCCAAGATGTGCTGCCCAAAGCTCTGATATCCAGAATGCAAATGGAAGGAGGTTCCTTCAAGTATTTATCCCGAGGTGACCGTCCTTTGAAAATCCTCTGACTGTCCTTATTTCACATGATCCAGGTTTGATTTCTCTGCTGGAGAATGTGGGCAGCCAAAGGGCAAAAGGCCCATTGAGGGCAATTACATGCTTCAAATTAATGTGTCATTTACCTCTTGGCTGATGTAATGGGTCACCTTGCTCATTTAAGCAGACTCTTTCAAACGTACAGGACATTGACTTAGCCAAGTGTCAATCCAAGGTCATGTGTCCAATCAGACCTCCTTGGACCTCCTGTGCCAAATTTGCAGAGATACTCGAACATTGTTCCTGAATCCCACAGTATTCAGGTACATGGAAACAGGTACTTTCTCTACCACGGTCATTGGTCACCGATTTAGTGACGGTGAGAAGGAAAGGTTCCAGGCTACGTCGGCCTATTAGCAGCTTTTGAAAAAATCTTCTGAAAACTTAGAAGCAAGTTTCTTATACTCCAGTGATTACAATATTCTGTCTGCTATGGATCTGGTCTTTGATCCTTGTGGATATCCCAGTTCCAGTGAGGAATTGGCAAAATATGGAAAAGACACCATTGAAATGCAAGGAAAACACTTCATCGGTATACTCTCCCGAACAAGGTGGACTGTCGTTCTGGATTTGGGAGATTCAAGAGTCTTGTTGACAACCACTTAAATAAACACAGAAAAGTCTGTTCTTGACCTTTGCAAACCTGTGCTTGTTTGACACGAATAATCTAATCCTGGCCTTGCAGCTATTGCTCCCATTTGCAGTTGTAATCCCTGTGAGCAGCGTCGACTGTGAAAACATCGCATTAGTCAGCAAAACTTCATTAAAACAAGTACAGATACATTCAAAGTACACCGCCCCCATGCCAAATAATTAAATACCCGACAGCGCAGCATTGCTGGGGCGCCCTTGGCACCCGGCAATACCGCCGTGCAGCTCATAGAGACTGTATTGGGTGGAAAAGTTGTACACTAATTGATTGATTAATTTCATAAATAAAATCAATATATAATGATCATAAAATATTTTCTTAATCAATTGGCTAATAGCATACCTAAACCACCAGTGCTTCATCCGAAGATGTAACTTTTAGAAATTTTATTAAATAAGTCATTAATAATAAAAATAATATTTTTTAAATTAATCAATCAATAAATAATCGCTTAATTGATTAATCAATAAAGCAAAAACACCCTTTACAGCCAAATCACTTGGTCATTGCCATGTCCAAATATCAGCTTCCTAACTCAAAAGGTGCCCGAGATAATGGCCAGAAGAGAAAGGAAATATATAAGTACTTAATTAATTGCTAATAATTAAATAACTAATCAATTAATAGATTAATCAATAAATCAAAAATATATTTTACAGCCAAACCAATTGGTCATTGGCATGTCCAAATATCAGCTTTCTAACTCAAAAGGTGCCTGAGATAATGGCCAGAAGAGAAAGGAAATATATAAGTACTTAATTAATCGCTAATAATTAGATAACTAATCAATTAATAGATTAATCAATAAATCAAAAATATATTTTACAGCCAAACCAATTGGTCATTGGCATGTCCAAATATCAGCATTCTAACTCAAAAGGTGCCCGAGATAATGGCCAGAAGAGAAAGGAAATATATAAGTACTTAATTAATCGCTAATAATTAAATAACTAATCAATTAATAGATTAATCAATAAATCAAAAATATATTTTACAGCCAAACCAATTGGTCATTGGCATGTCCAAATATCAGCTTTCTAACTCAAAAGGTGCCCGAGATAATGGCCAGAAGAGAAAGGATATATATAAGTACTTAATTAATCACTAATAATTAAATAACTAATCAATTAATAGATTAATCAATAAATCAAAAATATATTTTACAGCCAAACCAATTGGTCATTGGCATGTCCAAATATCAGCTTTCTAACTCAAAAGGCGCCTGAGATAATGGCCAGAAGAGAAAGGAAATATATAAGTACTTAATTAATCGCTAATAATTAAATAACTCATCAATTAATTGATTAATCAAAAAAACCCCAAAAAATCGTTTTTGACAAAGTAATTGCTCAATATTGTGCCGAAATTTCAGCTTCCAAGCTCAAAGCATGGCTGAGATATCGCCCAGACAAACAAACAAACAAACAAGAAAACAAACAAGAAAACAAACAAACAAACAAACAAGAAAACAAACAAGAAAGTAAGAAAACAAGAAAACAAACAAGCAGAGTGAAAACTGAGTACTCCCTTTCAGCGTGCGTCACTGCCGAGCCCCCTTCGGTGCCCGGCAATGACGATTTGCAATGCCTGGAAATGGCATAGGAAAGGTGCGGTGTACAACAAGGGCAAGAGGATGTCTCAAAAACACCGGTACGTTGGCACGTTCAGTTTGCTGCTGACTTCAATTGAGGGGCCTGGTCTTGCAGCATTCCACTTTGGCAACTGCTGAGGAGAGGAGAAAGATGAAGTTGAGGTGCATCTTTCAGGTTTACTAAAACAACGTGACACTTGAACCGACCTCAGGCATTTTAGTCATTTACATCAGTCAAATGCAATGCTAAGTACATCCATCCATCATGAGTTTGTCCCAAGCACGAGTTACTTCTTTTTTTTTTTTGTATACAACATCGAGGCTCATGTAAAAGCTAAGATGAATGACTTTTTAAAAAATGGACACACAAAACATAGAATAAAGGGAGCGGGAGACAAGATAGGGAGAGAGAGGGAAGCACAAAAGTACAACAGCAGAGAACAGGGACATCGGGAGATCTGTGGGAGGGAGAGGGCTTGGGGGGAGGAGGAATGGGAAGGGTGCGGGGGGTGGTGGGAGAGGTATAAAACGCAAGGACACCAAGGACTTCCAGGAAAGAAGTCAAAAGTCACCTCAAAAAGGTGGATCTGGGGTGAATTAACGGGAGTAGAAAAGATCAAGGTTTTGGATGAGGGAAGATAAGAGATGGTGGTGAACAGCCGTTTTAAAGACCTGGAGGGAGGAGAAGGATTGAAGAGAGTGAGGGGGTTTGTTCCAGAGGCGGGAGAAAAGAGGAATGAAGGAGTGAAGGTGAGCAGAGAGCCTAGATTTTGTCGGTTTCACCATAAGAGGGTTGCTGGCAGATCTTGTGCGACCTGCAGGAATATTTGGGGGACAGAGCACAGAGAGAGCTGGGGGAGCAAGGCCGGAGAGGAGTCGGTAAAAGACAGAAAGACCACCAACCTGCCTGCGGTGAGTGATTTAAAGGCCTATTGATATTGATATACCATATACCAATTGATTTTGGTTGTTTCATGTGTGTGGTTTCACGTAAGTTTTGAATAGTTTGAATTGAATTGGTTGAATTGGCAATTGTTAAGACATGTTACACGTCTTCAAGCATGAGCTTCAAACACACAGCAAATCTGTTCTGAGTGACTTCCAAGTTACTTTGCAGTTTTTAGTAAATGTATCGGTTAAAATATATGTCACCAACAAAACTTTCACTTTGATCTTGTAATTCTATTGTTAGTGTCTGTTCTTATTTTAATGATCTTTTGGATGTTGTTTGTGGGAAAGTATGTCATGACAGAATTAGCAAGGATTTATCAGACATTTCAGCAGGTATGTTGACTCTTTAGTCTTCTCTATAAGCACAATTAATCGTCCCACTGTCTGGCTGATGGTGCTGGACCCAATAACCTTCAAAGATTAGAAGTCACCAAGTGTTTAAAATGTTGTAATTATGTAAAAGTGTGAAGTCATATTGCTGGTGTTTAGGCTGAATCCCGATGGATTTACCTGCAATGCATGGAAGCTCTTTCAAGCGATTTTATCCACCAAAGGCTGCAACGAAGTTTAACTGCTGAGGCCGCACAAGCTGCATCTGCAATCGATGTCCTTTGTGACCTCAATGATCACCTGGAGCAGCATGGCCGTAAAGCCCCCAATTTTGGTCTCCCTGTAATAGATTCTTGCTATTGCTGTCATGACAAAGCGACTGCAGAAGAGATCGATCCAGAAATAGATGCATTTCTTTGGAGTGCATAGTCTCGCCTCACGCGTTCATTCTGAACAAAAATACCATCGTTAACTGAACACGCTACTATTATCACCCACTGCTATTATGGCCCATATACCCTTATCATCCATGCACCCTTTTATGTGACATCGTTTCTTGGCATGGGTTATGAACGTCATAAATTTAATTCTTCGCCCATATCGGGTCATCGCCCAGATATATTAAGGTTCAAATTTTATCGGATAAGGATTTCAATTCAACCAATTATTGTTGGAATACATCTTCACCGATGATTTAATCGTTATCACCCTATACACCCCATGGGGAATTGATGACGTATGCCGAGTTTCAACTTTTTGGTTGAGCTGTTTCAGAGAAAATGATGTTCAGTCTTCTTGCCTCCGCCAACGGACTCGATGGAGGCACTATATTTTCGGGTTGTCCGTCCAGCTGTCCGTCTGTCCATCTGTGATGGTTTTTCCTTACCATGATAACTTAAGAATGGTTGAAGGAATCAAAGTCAAACTTGGTACAAATACGTGGAATGATGTAAAGATGAACTCATTAGATTTTGGGGTCAATAAGTCAAAGCTCAAAGGTCAGATGTCCCATTAAGTAAAAATTCTGTTACCATGCTAACTTGTGAAACAGTGATGGGATTTGCAATAAACTTGGTACAAGTACATATTATGATGCAAAGATGAACTGATTAGATTTCGGTGTCAGAGGTCAAAGGTCAGAGGTCATGTCAGGCAAAAATGTGACACTTGAGAACAACTGAATGGATTTAAATCAAACTTGGTACAAGTATGTGTTATGATGTAATAATGTGGGCGGAGGCATATATCGGTCGATGTCGAGACGTCGAAGAGTGCCATTCTCGTTATATTTTAATCCAATGTGGCTGCCTTACCATGTTACCTATGACGTCAGAGTAAGCGATAAAATATTCTCCATTGGGAGTCTCTCCTATGTTTAACGTTTCACGTTGATTGGACAAGCAGTTGCAGAGAAGACGATTTTTAAATCTAAAATATATAGACTCGGACACACACAGACACACCCAGACAAACAAGGGTTTTGCAATAGTCTCGCAACCTTTTTGTGGTGAGACTAATGCGTGTGATCAACAGCTTATGCTTTCCACATAATCAAAGAACAGATAGATTGAGGAAAAGGAGGCATTTATATTAAGTGAAGTCCTAGGTACACAAAACATTCTTTCTTGATGTCGTACATGCATACTTGTTGTGAAGATTCCATGAAAACTCTATCCCGAGATATTCTGAATAACTGCATCTTTTAATTCAGCAATTGTGGTTTGTTTCAAATGAAACTCTCCTTTTGCTTTGTCTCCATGAAAAACAACACATCAGTGACAATCAGGGTATCTGGGAAATGTTTCCCTTAGCCAAGCGAGGCATTCATTATAGTAGATGGGACAGGACCAATTATTGGCCTATTTGAGGCAACAGTTCCCTTTTTATTTTGCTTACACTTCGAGTTCATTTTAAGGGGTTTTAAGGGATAATCTGTTAGTTATCGAGTTATTTTGCTCTGCCAAGTTTTGCGCATTTTCTGGTGACATTCCTGATCATATTTCTCCAAACATCCCGATCCTGCACTGCTTCCGGAAGCTCTGGCAAAGACAGCTTGCTACATCCTTTACCTCATCCATCCAGTGCATACAATATACTTGCCTCTTCCTCTTCTGCCCTCAAACAAATAACTTCCTCTTCCTCTTCTACCCACCACAGTTGATTTTTTCCAATCTTTCGTTTTCTGCACGCACGATGTGTCCAAACTCCAAAGTATAACAGTTTCTGTTTTACCTTCAGTGTTTCTAATGTACATGGTGGTATAATTCATTCAAGCACTGATTTGTTTGTTCTTTTTCCAGTCCATGGAACTTTTTAACATTCATCTGCAACAACACATTAAAAAATTGTCAATCTTCTTCCTTTCCTTCTTGTTCACTGTATTTTCTTTCTTGTTCACTGTATATATATATATACAGACTTGGCATTTAATATGGAATTTTTTTTCTTTTCTTGACTTGGGTTTATTTTCTGAACTCAGTATATCAATCTGGTGAGTTTCTTTTACCCTTCGGTGATGTCTTTGTTGAAAGAACCATGTCACCGATTGTCTTTCGCAGCAAGAAGTCAATAACAGGATTATATCACAGGTGGCGTGACAAAATGTAAGGACAGGTACACTTGACGATTGGCTTCACAATCGGGTATATAAGGGTTGTTTCGTTCTGTATTAGTGGAAAACAACTGCTGCACGTCTACAAAAGTTATTGCCGCTTCCTCTGGAGATGGTCCGTCAACTTGACAATGCTGTTTGTCATGGAGTGGTGCCTTTACGAAATTCTGGCATGAAACAGCGTGCTATTGCTCGGCAGTATGGCATCACTCAAGGTCAGGTGTCAAAGATCCTGAAACGAAATGCTCAGAGGGGTGTCCTTAATCCAATACCGAGGCCAGGACGTCCACGCAGAACCACAAGGAGAGATGATCGCCAGCTGCACCGGTTAGTCTGCAATGGCCGTACCAAGTCAGCTAATCGGCTTAGGGCTGAGTGGCAGCAACTGACAAATGTGCCTGTATCCAGAAAGCTAGTCAACCAACGACTGGTTCAAGCAGGCTATCGTGCCAGGCGTCCCCTGAGAAAGCCACGCCTGACCAGATAACACAGCCAGCGCCGATTGCAGTGGGCCAGAGAGCACCGTCAATGGCAGCCAGGACACTGGAATCACGTGACCTTCAGTGATGAGTCTAGATTTCTGGTCTATCGTCAAGATGGCCGCGTCCGAGTGCGCAGACAAGTGCATGAAGCCCACAACGAAGATTGTATAGTGAAAAGAGTCCAAGCTAGAGGTGGTGGGGTGACCGTTTGGGTTGCTTTTCATGCAGGGGGCAAAACTGACCTGGTTGTTCCGAATGGAAACCTGAACCAGTTCAAGTACAGGGTCATTCTGGAAGAAACATTGCTTCCATTTGCTCGTGCAGCCTTTCGAGGAAACTTTGTCTTCCGAGATGACAATGCACGGTCTCATCGTGCTCGCATGATCCAACACTTTCTTGCTGACCGTGGTGTAGACCATATGGAGTGGCCTGCCAGGTCCCCGGATATGAATCCGATGGAGAACTTGTGGGCAGAATTAACACATCATATCGACAGCTTGGACCAGTAGCCGACCTCTGTGCGTGAATTGCAGCAGACTATTGTCACTGCATGGCAAGCGATTCCTGTCCAAACCTTGGCAAATCTCGTGAACAGCATGCCTCGACGTGTACGTGCTCTCCTGAATGCTCGTGGGGGTTACACGAAGTACTGAACTGTAATTTTACTGTCCCTAATCCCAGTCATAATTTAGCTTTTGTTTTTTTTGAATTTTTTTTTGGCTAATGTGCAAAATAAAGAGATACTTCTGGAAAACGTACAGAAGTTTAACACAGTACTGTCCGTGAATTGAGTTCGATATCAGTTTACATCACTTTCAAGGATGAATTTATTTGCTTCGAAATGTCAAATGTGGTTTTTGTTTCTTTTAAAGGTCTCATTAACAAAATCTAGAATAATTTCAACATAATTCCAATGAACTTTTGGTTCTAAGTTATCTTGAAAAGTAAGTTCACCCCCACAAAAAAAAAATTCCATATTAAATGCCAAGTCTGTATATATATATATATATATATATATATATAATAATAATAATAATAATTCATTTATTTTGTATAGCACTTTTCAAGAAGCCCAAAGGCGCTTTGACAGAGTGGAAAACATAATGCATAACAATACATGAAAACAACAATTGCAAAAAGACAAGAATCAATAGGGAAATATTTAAAGCAAAAGGAGGGAGAAGGAGAAGAGATAGTCAGGGGTTAAATGCTGTGGGTTGATATATATAGATACAGGGTGAGTCAGAAGTAGCGCCCGATTTCTGTTTATATATATATATATATATATTTCTGTCAGTTGATTGTTTGTTTGCCATTTGTATTACAGTGTACAAGAAGGTATAAATAAATGAATGACATGTTTATCTAACCATTTATTCGAGGGAAAATTATTACGGAAGTGTACCAAGCTGTTTTATTTGCAATTTTCAAAGTGCCCTCCCTCGTGATCGATGCACAATTGCAGCCGAGCAGGCACAGAGTGGCACACACGCTTGCAGAGTTCGATATCAATTTCCTCAAACTTTGCAGTGATTTGAGCCTTCAATTCCTGAATGGTACGAGGCTTTTCACCATAAACAAGGTCTTTCATGAGCCCCCAAAGAAAGAAATCTGGAGGTGTAAGGTCTGGGGAGCATGGCGGCCACTCGATCGTACCGCGGCGGCCGATCCACTTTCCGGGAAAGTTTTCATCAAGCCACTGACGAACATGACGTCCATAATGAGGTGGAGCTCCATCTTGCTGGAAATAACAGTCCTAATCTTGTACCCTTGGCCAATAATTGTCTGCAAGACAATTATTAACAACATGACATCCCAGAAAGAACCTGACAGCCGAAAAAACAGAAATCGGGCGCTACTTTTGACTCATCCTGTATATATATATATATATATATATATCTATATATATATATATATATATATATATATATATATATATATATATTGTTGCGGATCTCGGGTTCGTCGACGTACTAAGGGGGGCGGGGGGGGGTTAAGCCCTACTCCCCCTCGAACTCCGAGTCCACGAGGCCGCCAACCAGACTACACTCGTGGTGGACGGATTGCTAAGCAATTCCAGCCGCCGAGCCCGCAGCTACGCATGGAAGGGTTAACGGTCACGACCCGAGTACCTTCGACACATGCAGCTGTCAGAACGGGGACTGAACCTCGCACGAGTTGCGCTGGTACTGGACGCCCGAGCGGTTGTGCGTCGTGTAACTCATGCTGTTAACACTATTGAACCTGATCGAGCAGTTTTAATTTGGGCAATGCTAGGCCAATGTTGAAAGGATGATGATGGCCAGGTTGGAAACCAAACCACAGTATTTATTTACAATGTACAGTATTTCACAGAAAAAGGGGCACAGCGAAGAATCTTAGCGGCCTTACCGAGGTTCCCAGACAAGGGCACTCAGATTCGTTCGGGGAAGGGAAGGAAGAGGGTAATGCGCACAAAGCGTGGCCGCTTCGTGCCATTTGCCTGGACGGGCTCATTGGATGGAAACCCCCAAGGATCGCTCCAACCTGGGACACCACAGCCGGGGATGTTCGCGGTAGGGGCGTTGATCAAGGACGTGCATGTAGCAGGAATCCGAGGAGCGTATCTCAGGGTCGGCGAGGCAGAGAGAGATCGGAGCACCTGCAAGTGAGAGTGCAGGCAGAGAGAGAGAGCAGGGGGTCCGGGCCGGGTTTTATAGCCCCCCGACACCCCACTTGAACGTTCCACGGGCCTCCATTGGCCGCCTGGGGTCACGTGTCGTGACAGCCCCTTATTGGCAACCCTTGGCCACTCCTTTCAGCTCCCGTTGGCTGCTCGCTGCTCACTGGCCACGCCCTCCAGCTCCTCCCTCGGGCCTGCAAGGCCTGGCCTAGGCCCCTGATGAGGCACTTTAGGCTGCAATGAGGCCTAGCATTACCCTGCCTGCCTCAACGCATACTAACACTGGGAAGGAGACTATACTTCACATTTAATAAGAAATAACTAACTATGCGAGGCTGCATCTTGTGGTGAAACTAACTAAGGGGGGGTTGACTTTATTTACAAAACCGCAACAATATATATATATATACACACACACATCACTCAAAGGTGAAAAATCACTATAAAAAAATTGTCGCATCTGGATCTTCACCAAAATCAAATCAAATTGTCCTTTTCACACAACCTTTCACACACACAAACATGTCCCTTCACACAACCATGTCCCTTTCACACAACGTTAAAAAAAACCAAAAAAAAAACCAACTTGTCCACGAGGTTTCGTCCGAATCCATCCACAACTTTTTGAGATATCATGCTATATATTGTATGTCCTTTTATTTATTATTTGCTTTTAATTTTTCCTATTCGTTGTAACACACTTTTACATTTTAATATGATGTATTATATACTGGACGTGAAATGAATTTAAATTAATACAATATAACCTTGTGATTGATCACTTCTCGTAGCCATTGCCGCAGAGCTCCATGTGCCAGTGAGAAGTAGATGCTTTCTTGAAGCCAATTGTAGCACATGAGAGTTTGGTGCATCATTTCATGACAAAGCCGGCTCATTTCATTTCATGACATGATAAAGAGACAAAGCAAGCCAGCTTAGAGCAGAGACATTTTGTCCTCACCATCAAATCCACATAAACCTTGAATTACACTTGTACTTTAGAGATGGAAGATGTTACAAAGTGTTCAAAAAATTCAAAAAATTATTACAAAGTGTTATTGATTGGGTCTGATCTGCAATTCCTAATAAAGGTG
This sequence comes from Myxine glutinosa, assembly GCF_964187855.1. Classification (NCBI taxonomy): domain Eukaryota; kingdom Metazoa; phylum Chordata; class Myxini; order Myxiniformes; family Myxinidae; genus Myxine; species Myxine glutinosa. The sequence continues at coordinate 157,536,801 of NC_136268.1, forward strand.
GATTACCATCTGAATGGAAATCAAATAAACAAATGTAATTTTTCACCCAATATATGGTACTTCCTTTCACATTACTTTTGCCAAAATACTCTGGACCGTTCAAATAGAATAAATAAATTACAATATTAATTTTGCACTTTCCTGTACCTCACTTTTGTTCAAACCTGAAGTTTGGTTCACTTCTCAACTCCAGCTCTCAGAATATAACATCTTACAGTGAGTGTGAACGAGGCGTTACACCACAGTGGTTGTGGCATCAGGGTAGGCAAATGGTTTCCCCTGGAAATAAAAAGAATAGCTGATGTTGTGATGCAAATCGAAACTTGTTTTACAATCCAGAAAAAAAACATTTTCAATAACATGTGAAAAAAAACATGTTGGGATGGAATCCCCAAAAAGGAAGCAAACAAGGTAGGAGTGACCTACATCACAATCCTTTTTTGGATTGCATATTTTGACATTTTCCGATGTCAATCCCACAACAAAATCTTCCTCTTTCGTATGCAGCACAAGGCTGTGGGGTAGCATCATTGGCTGAGGGTTATGACAGGAATTTCAATTTTTGGTCAGGATGCCGGCGATTGCTCGCCTACTCTTCGTGAAGGACACCATGTGACCTATAACTTCCACCAATAAATGATTGCACATGAGGCACAGATTTGGGGAAGGGTATAAAACAATTTCTAGTGTTGAAAGTTCCAATGAGAACAGTTTTTTTTTTTTTTGTTTGTTTTTTTTTGTATACAAGATCGAGGCTCGTGAAAGAGCTAAAAGATCGAGGCAGTGAACTCCATCATTAGGAAATGGAAATATGGAACGACCCAGACTCTTCCTAGAGCTGGCCATCTGACCAAACTGAGCAACTGGGCAAGAAGAACCTCGGTCAGGGAGGTGACAAGAACCCAATGACCACTTTGACAGAACTACAGAGTTCCTTGGCGGATGGGAGAACCTGTGGGAAGGATAACAGTCTCTGCCGAACTTCACAAATCTAGGCTTTATGGGAGAATGGCCAGACAGAAGCCACTCCTGAGAAAAAGGTACATGACAGCACACTTGGAGTTTACAAAAAGGTACGCAAAAGACTGAGAGCATGAGGCAAAATATTCTGTAATATGATGAGACGAATATTGAACTTTTTGACCTGAATGCAAATTGTTACATCTGGTGGAAACCAAGCACAGTTCATCACCCATCTAACACCAACCCTATCATGAAGCATGGTGGTGGCAGCATCATGTTATGGCGATGCTTTTCAATGGCAGGGACTGGGGGAATTGTAAGGATAGAAGGAACAATGAATGGAGCTAAATACAAGCCATTACTTGAGTTGAACCTACTTCAGAGTGCAAAAGACTGAAGACTGCGGTGAAGATTTGCATTCCAACAGGACAATGACCCAAATCATACAGTCAAAGCTCAGCCTTGAATCCCATTGAGAATCTGTGGAAAGATTTTAAAATTGCGGTTCACCGACACTTCCCATCCAACTTGACAGAGCTTGAGAAAATCTGCAAGGAAGAATGGGAGAAACTCCCCAACTCCAGATGTGCAAAGTTGATACAGACGTACCCAAGAAGACTCTATTGTATAACAATGTCAGCCCACACGCAGGTTCTTCAGCTCAAACGTTTAATGGCATCTCCTTCTCCACTCCTCACCCAGCTAGCCTCACCCAGCTAGCCGGTACACGTCACTACCGGTTACACCTCATCCTTTCCGGTTCATCATGTATTCATTAATATTCATGTAACTCCCAATACCACAGACTTAAAGCTGTAATTGCTGCCAAAGGCGCTTCTACCAAGTATTGACTCAGAGGTTGGATACTTATGTAAACTAGATGGTATTCATAGAATACCTACTCCACGTAGTATTGAGAAGGACTTGGTGTGAGCCAACTATTCTGGTTTTTTTTTTCTTTGATCCAATATGGCTGCCAGACCGTGTGACCGATGATGTAATCTTTATCAAACAATATTTCCCATGGGTAGTTGATCAATTACTTAAAGTTTCACATTGATCGTTTAAGCGGTTTCAGAGAAGAAGATTTTCGCCTTGATCCAATACGGCTGCCAGATCCAATATGGCTGCCATTTAAATTCTTCAATATAATTGTTGCGTAGATCACGCTCAATAAATTTCAAACTAAGCGTTGTACATGTCGAATTATGACATCATAATTAAGGCACCAATGACGTCATCGTTAATGCTTATTCACCATGCTTGGTTCTTTACAATGAGACATGTTTCAATTTTTTTCCATGGAGCGGTTTCGGAGATATAGAGGTGCAAAGTTTTTCAGTTTTCCTAAGATGGCGCCCACATCACGTGACCTATGACATCATAGATATCATTAAAAATCTGCATGAGTAGACGCAAACGATGGTGAAAGTTTAGTGTCAATCGGACCAATGTTTGCCGAGAAAATGGATTTTTAAAATGCAGGACATACACGTACAACACACGTACGCACCCAATCACACGTACAACACATCTACAACACACATACGCACCCAATCACACATACAACATACGTACACACCCAATCACACGTACAACATACATACGCACCCAATCACACGTACAACACATGCACAACACACGTACGCACCCAATCACACGTACAACATACATACAAGATACGTATGCACCCAATCACACGTACAACACACGTACGCACGCAATCACACGCACAAAATACATCCACACCCAATCACACGTACAACACATCTACAACACACGTATGCACACAATCACACGCACAACACACGTACGCACCCAATCACACGCACGACACATGTACAACATACGCAAGCACCCAATCACACGCACAACATACTTACGCACCCAATCACATGTACAACATACTTACGCACCCAATTACACATACAACATACATACGCACCCAATCACATGTACAACACATGCACAACACACGTACGCACCCAATCACACGTACAACACACGCACGACACACGTACGCACCCAATCACACGTACAACACATGCACGACACACGTACGCACCCAATCACACGTACAACACATGCACAACACACGTACGCACCCAATCACACGTACAACACACGGACGACACACGTACGCACCCAATCACACATACAACACATGCTCAACACACGTACGCACGCAATCACACGTACAACACACGTACGCACGCAATCACACGTACAACACACGTACGCACACAATCCCTGAACCTTGCTTTTTGCTTCATGAGCGCAAGGTAAAAATAGAAAAACACAACAAATTTATTGCTTCAAAATGCAAACAGGATTATAACATCAGTGGGTAACGCCCGGTACCTCTGATAGTAACAAATAAGAAGTACAATTCAGCAGTTTATCCATACCGGTATCTCCACATTTGGTGCTTTAGCGATTTATTTCATTGTCTCGGTAGTTATGAAAATACACGAGAATACGTACAAGGTTATGGCTTTTAAAGGCTTATGACGTCATTGTGCAATATCTTTTAGTGTATCATTTTGTATACATTTTATGGGGCGGCCATTTTTTCCCAGTGTCAACCCTCCATGTTGAGTCATACCTTACTGAATTGTATCCGGCGAAGCCGGTGTTGTCAATAAACGTGTACGTATTATGTCGAAAACCAGATTATGCTGTATCACGGCGTGAGAATTCCAAAGCGCAATGGAGGCCGCCATCTTGCGGATGCGGAAGTATACATAACAAATTGAAAAACGTTCAATAGGAGTTTCTTTCACCCGTCTTTGTTTGATTCACAATATCATGCACCTCTAATTGATAATTAAAATACTTTAGGACCAACCTCGGCCCGCACGGGCCTGGTTATCTTCAACGAAAAGCGTCACCAAACACCGGAACCAATGAGAGTCGAGCATTTGAAAAAATATTTCTAAAACCAACTCACGCAATGGAGGCCGCCATCGACCGGATGCGGAAGTTTGCATAAAACAATTGCGAAAAAGTTCAATAGGAGTTTATTTCACCCGTCTTTGTTTGATTCACAATATAATGCACCTCTAATTTATAATTAAAATACGTTAAGACCAACCTCGTTATGTTCAACGAAAATCGTCACCAAACACCGGAACCAATGAGATTCGAGCATTTGAAAAATATTTTTTAAAAGCTTATGACGTGTTTCGGACACTGAAAACAGTGTCAAATATTCTAAAATTGACGAAGAATTATTTTTTAGAAATCTCACGGCCGCAGGGGATAGTTTTTCAAGGCCAGAAATACGGTATAAGCGGTTTACATAAAGAAAGAAAGCTCAGTTTGATTAACGACAGTCACACATTGCCGTTGCAACGGCACTATCGTCTGATCTGTCGGCACTGATCTCACTGCAAGCTAACTTCTTCTGGTGGAGGAAGCTGCCATGCCCGGAGAGAACCAGTCCTGACAGCGACTGAAGTTAGAAGACTACACACATAATGTGAAAACGTATGTTAAGCCCAGTTAAAATTTCTTAAAATAGGCCTTAAGCTAGCACATCGTATAGTTACTTCCTTCAGCTTCTTGTGACATTTATTGTATGTAGGTATTGGGGAGGACTGTCTGCTCTTCTCTTTTACCAAGTCTTACCAGCTACGGTACCTACACCGACCTACTATCAACTACCTAACCTACTGATGCCATGGTGATAGGTAAAATAGTGGCAAGAGGCTTTGGCTTCGCCGGCTCATTGCGGCTTTGCAGTCGGGTACTAGTAGCCGGCGAAGCCGGTGTTGTCAATAAACACGTACGTATTATGTCGAAAACCAGATTATGCTGTATCCCTTGAGAATTTCGAAGCTTTGACGCACCAAATCACTCAATGGAGGCCGCCATCTTGCGGATGCGGAAGTATGCATAACAAATTGAAAAAAGTTCAATAGGAGTTTGTTTCACCCGTCTTTTTTTGATTCACAAGCTTATGCACCTCTAATTACCTTCGCAAAAGCGGAAGGTTATGTTTTGATCGCTGTGTATTTATTTGTATGTCTGTGTGTGTGTGTGTGTATGTTATTCGCATAACTCAAAAAGTATTCAACCAAATTGCATGAAATTTGGTGGGATGATTGGTTATTATACGGGACACATTTGATTAGATTTTGGGAGCAATCGGGTCAAAGGTCAAGGTCAAGGTCACGAAAAGGTCAAAATCGTATTTTTACCATAGCGCGGTCAATTTTTATCCAATTGGCATGCAACTAATGCCAAAATGTTCAGAATTCAATGCCCGATCTTGTTTGTCATAACTCGGTCAATTCTTATCCGATTTGCATGAAATCAGCACCAAACTGTTCACTGTTCTGTTCCCTACACTCCCATGCCAAGTACAGAACAGTAGCTGCGGCGAAGGTATGCGCTCTACCGAGTGCCCGTTCTAGTTTGTAATTAAAATACTTTAAGACCAACCTCGGCCCGCACGGGCCTGGTTATCTTCAACGAAAATCGTCACCAATTACCAGAACCAATGAGATTCGAGCATTTGAAAAAATATTTTAAAAAAGCTTTTTAGCACATTTCGGACGCTGAAAACGGCATCAAATATTCTAAAATTGACGAAGAATTATTTTTTTAGAAATCTCGCGGCCGTAGGGGATCGTTTTTCACGGCCGGAAATATCCGAAGTTGAGACAGAATTCACCAAATTAATCAAGAAGGAAATTTTATAAATTTTAATCTCACCAGAATGCAATAGATGAATGGATATATGGATGGATAGATGGATATATGAATGGATAGATGGATGAATAGATGGATAGATGAATGGATATATGGATGGATAGATGGATGGATAGATGGATAGATGAATGGATATATGGATGGATAGATGGATGGACAGATGGATAGATGAATGGATGGATGGATGAATAGATGGATAGATGAATGGATATATGGATGGATGGATGGATGGATAGATGGATATATGGATGGATAGATGGATGGATAGATGAATGGATGGATGGATGGATATATGGATGGATGAATAGATTAATGGATAGATGGATGGAGAGATGGATAGATGGATAGATGGATAGATGGATGCATAGATGGGTGGATTGACAGATAGATAGATGGTTAGATGGATGGAAGGATGGATGGAAGGATGGATGGAAGGATGGATGGATAGATGGATAGATGAATGGATAGATGGATGGATAGATGCACAGATTAATGGATGGATGAAGAGATGAATAGATGGATGGATGGATAGATAGATGAATGGATAGAAGGATGGATAGATGGATGGGTGGATGGACAGCCAGACAGACAGATAAAGCACTTTGACATTTTTATTCTGAATAAGAATAAGAATATTTAATAAATTGATTGGATGGATTGACAGATGATCAGATGTTGTTGCCGTTTTACAGATGATTAAATTACGAGAGCATGTCATTTGCTGTTTGCTGTTTTTGTTTAAATCGCCATGTCGAATGGCAGTTTTTTAAAATCAAACCTATTCCAATAATTTTGCTGCGACACTTGATTCTAGCGAACTCGATGCCACGATTTCAATTACAGATTGCTCTTGTACACAGTCACTTTTATTGAGCAGCAGCCATTAGTCCACCAAGTCATTTTCATAATTCAGTGTAAAAAGCTCCCGGAATCCCTTTAAGCAAAGATATCACATTAATTATAATCTGCATTGAGGTGTTGTATCGGCAATCAGATAACTTTGAGTAAGTAGGTGGATAAGGTGAGATGTCTTTATGGGAAATGGAAATTTAATGTGGAATCAGTAATCCCATTGGATGGTTTTGCTAACAGATGGATTTGAATTATTGCGAAACGTGATGTCAGATTCAAATCTTTATCTCCAAAGGGAACAAAGCAAAATGTGCAATCCCAATCGATCCTTGTCTTTAACCTCTTTATGATGTTGCCGTTTATCCGGTGGCCTGGGATTGTAAGTTTGTGAATAAGGTGTGATGATTGTGCAAAGATTTTTCTTTATTTTTTATTTTTTATTTTTTGGCATACAAGATCGAGGCTCGTGAAAGAGTGAAAGAGCATTAATCACACACAAAAAAAAAAAACGGACACATAAAACATAATAAAGGGAGCCGAAGAAAAGATGGGGAGAGAGAGGGAAGCACAGAAGCACAACATTTACTTGCAGGGGCATCGGGAGATATGTGGGAGGGAGAGGGCTTTTTGAACAAAATTAAGTTGTTTGAAGTTCAAAAAACAAGTTCGTGTAACCCTTCATGATGATATTTTGTTAAAATGACACACCGAGCGGACTTATTCGTTTCTTAAATATTATACTGACATGTGCTCCGATTGGAGTAATCTATTGGAGTTTTTCTGTTTTCCACTCGTGGAGGGATTTGGGACAGTCGTCCTGAAGGAGCAAATCTGTCGCCTTCCACAAAACAAATCCTCAAGGCACCAACCTGAGATGAGTGCACTGTCCTCGCCTCGAACGGACTCCATTAATGCCCAAAGCACCTTACAAACCTGCATGTTGGACATCTGTCGATCAACGCCACATACATACACCATCCCACCTCATCACACAAGGTGGCTTCCAAAATAGTTGTTTACATGTTGGTGGCGTATCGACATAACTCCAGAGAAACATGTATGTATGACAGGACAGCTTCAAGGTATGCACACTCATCTCTGAGCTTGAATCTTAACCCAACTATAAAATATGTGGCGACTTCACCTGTCATCATGCCAGCTGGCTGGGTGTGGGTTGCTCTCTCACCAGCCATGGCACCTCAGCAAAGGACTTCTGCGAATCATTGGGACTGACAAAATCTGTCAATTTCCCGACCCGGATCTCAGTCAACGGAGTATCTTCTCTTCTGGACTTGGTTATGACAAACTTCCCTGCAAATGTCTGCTGCTCTTCTTCTGCTCCAATCGGTTCTTCTGATCATATGCTTGTTAAAGTGGACATCTCTCTGGCCATTCTCAGGGAGCCTCCTCAGCGTCGACGAGTCTGGCATTTCACTCAGGCCGACTGGCGCGGGCTGCAAGCAGCCATCAATCATCTGGACTGGTCTCCCATCTCTACTGCCTCTGACATCAACTCTTCCTGGGAATTCTTCCAAAGCAAACTGCTCTCTCTCATGCACAGATTTATCCCATCTCGTCTTCGGTTGTCTTACCCTTCCTTCAGTACATGGTACACTGAATCTTGTGGTGAGGCAGTTGCCCTGAAACAACTTGAATTTGCCTCTTGGAAAGCAAATCCACCTGAAGGCAATCTCAGTTCCTTTCACAAAGCCCGGAACAAGTGTGTGTCTACCCTCAGGAGAGCCAAGAAACAATATCTCTATAATCTCAAGACTGAACTCTCAAACATGTCTCTCTTCTCCAAATCCTGGTGGCGCCTGGTCAAATATGTTTTTGGTGTTTGTTCCCCCTCCATCCCCTCCCTTACCTCAAATGGCTACAAAACTGACACCGCACCTGACAAAGCTGAATGCCTCAACTCTGTGTTTACCTCAAAAGCTTGTGTCCCAAACCCATCTCTCTCTGTACCGACCTTACCCAGTCATACGTAGCTGCTCCTGGACTCTGTGTCCTTCTCTCCTAGCAAGGTGGAGAAGTTTCTGTCAAACCTCGACTCTGATTCTGCAACTGGAGCAGACGGTATCAGCCCACGGGTCTTAAAATCCTGCTCTGCCGCTCTTTCATACCCTCTCTCTATTCTCCTCACCCTCTCTTTTGCTCAAGGTCATCAGCTATGATCTTGGAAATCAGCCAACATTCCCACTTTACATTAAAAAGGTGCAAAAACAGATCCTTGCAACTACAGGGCAATCAGAATTGCTCCAAATCATCAGCAAGGTCATGGAATCCATCATCGTTTCGGATATTAAATCCTTTCTCTTCTCCAATGGCTTGATCTCTGATCATCAATTTGGATTCAGACCTGGTCACTCAACTCTGGACATGCTGCTTCTGCTGTCTCAACAATGGATGGAGGACCTCAACACCAAACAGGAAATCAGAGCTGTCTCCCTTGACATATCTCGTGCCTTTGATATGGTCTGGCACCTTGCTCTGCTCACCAAACTCTACTCCTATGGTATCCATGGAAATTTCCATGCATGGCTTGGGGACTTCCTCTCCGGTCGCAGTCAATGTGTGGCCCTGAATGGAATTCTTTCATCTCCCCTTCCTGTTCATGCTGGAGTTCCTCAAGGCAGTGTTCTGGGCCCGGTGCTTTTTTGGTATTCATCAGTGATCTTTCTGACTCTCTGGAAAATCCTCGCTATCTCATTGCTGATGACTTCACTCTCTGCCGCTCCATATCTCAACTTTTAAAAATAGTACGTGCTGCTTTCTTGCTTGACTCTCAGCATTTTAAATGGATAGAGCATGGACTGACGACCATCGGTTGCATGGTAATATTAGCGCCGGATTTGATGGGCCTCATGGCCTCCTCCTGCATCAAGGTTCCTTGGAAGGAAACTCGGTCTTGTATTAGTATTATATGTCGAAGCTATCCTGCCAGGCCAAAGAAATATTGGATGCAACAACAGTTTTTGGCCTCGAGCAATGAAGGGTAAAATATGCTGAACATTAAAAGAAACCTATCACTTTCATTTTTTGAAATGTGCAGCTTTACAAACACGTTTCTTCAATTGTAATGGCTGTTTATTTAACGTGAACTTCACTTCAACCACCTGGTTGATCAACAATGGCATGCTTGAGTGGTTTCTGTATGGGGATCTTTCCCTTTAAATAATGACCCTCATAATGAAATCCTTCAGTTCTCATGGTTAGACATTCATTTAGTGCTGTCTATAGTCACCCTAGAGGCTTCTGATAGGGAAAACAACAAGAAAATTCAGATGCAACGCCTGACACCTGAACAACGTTTAAGGGCATTTGGGATGCATGAGGCTGGTGTGAGCCAGCGAACAATTGCCCAACATCTTGGTTGCTCACAGCCTGCAATTTCCAACCTGGCCAGGCATTATGGTGAAACTGGAACTGTGAATGATGGTCCACGAAGAGGAAGACCATGGACAACCACCCCAAACCAAGACCGCTGGGTTGTGCTGCAGCATCTTCGTGTTCGTTTCCGCCCTGCGATGCAAACAGCTGAAGTGACAAAAGGTCGCCACAGCAACCGCATCAGGGTCTCTACTGTGTGGAGGCGCTTGATAATTCAGGGCCTGGTGGCAAGACGTCCTTGTAGAGGTCCAGTGTTGAACGCAGTGCATCGGCGAACAGACTAAGATGGTGTCTGCAGCATCACCGCTGGACACAGCAACAGTGGAGTGCAGTCTTGTTCAGTGATAAGTCCAGATTTTGCCTTCATGCTGCTGATGGGCGTCAACGGGTATGGCGCAGAGGTGGGGAAAGGTATGCATCATGCTGTATTCACCAGATCAATCGTTGGGGAGGACCCAGTGTGATGGTATGGGCCGGCATTTCCACCCGTTTCCAGACACCTCTGGTCGTCATCGAAGGCAATCTCACTAGTCAGCGTTATGTCAATGCAGTTTTGAGACCTCATCTGCAGCCATTTCTCCAGGCTCAACCTGACATCGCAATTTTCCAGCAGGACAATGCTCGACCCCATGCTGCTCGCCTGACCACCAACCTCCTCAAGGAACAGGGTGTTGAAGTGATGCCTTGGATGCCTTATTCCCCTGACCTCAATCCCATTGAGCATTTATGGGATGAGCTTGGTCGACGTCTTGCATCGAGGAGATCAACGGCTGTCAATTGGCAAATGCTCATTCAAGGCTTGCAGGAAGAGTGGGACAGACTTCCCCAGGACCACATCAGAGGCCTGGTACAGAGCATGCGTCGGATGTGTACAGCCTGCATCACAGCTCAGGGAGGACACACACGATATTGAGGACTGCTGTCATTCTGTCCTTGACTGTTAGGAGTGTTGTGTCCATTCCTGTGTCATTTTGTTTTTACTGTATTCAGGTGCGTGCCTTTGTGTTGCAGTGATGTGACTTTTGTTGCACCACCCCTTGTGATGTTCATGCTTTTTCCTTTTTTGTGATTTAGGCAACCTCTTGTTTATTGACATGTGTTTAGTAAAGATAGCTGAACTTTACCTCTGTGTTAAAATATTTTTCATTTTTTGCGTGGAGGATTTCAATGAGTGTCCTTCTAAAGATTTGATAAGTTTATTTTGATGTTGAGTTTATTATTTATTTATTTTTCAGCATGATTTTATTTGAAAAAATAATTCACAGGGTTCCTCGATTTATTTGAGAGTTCCAACAAGTTTTGAGGTTTTCTTAAATGAGACTAGAACATCCATAACTTCTTTTGCAGAATTCCCATTTGCCTTTGAGAAGATTCTTCATGCTTTGAAACTAATTATGGACCATATATATTATTGATTACTTGTGTAAATATGGTTGACTGGTGGTCTGACGAATTTCCAAAGCAGGAACACCTTCGTTACCCTCGCCATAGGAGAGGGTATTGCATTTGGTCCGTTTGTCTGTCTGGCTGTCCGCACAGAACGTGAGTATGCTTTTCTCTGCAATGTTGGTCCAATTGCCAATAAATTTTCACCATAGGAGCACCTACTCCTGTAGAATTTCTTTAATGATAACTATGATGTCATAGGTCACGTGGCATGGGCGCCATCTTGGAAAAACTGGAAAACTTTGTACCTCTATAATCTCATGGAAAAAAATGAAGCATGGCTCATTGCCAAGTACTCCCCATGGTTGGAATCCTCAACATCATTGGAACCCTCAAACCACTGATTGCTGTTGATCTTTTAATCCAAACTTGAATTGGTTCCTGCTTACTTCCTGATGAAATACCAGCTTGATCTCGTGCAAGAACACTCTTGTCTAACAAATCTCTCGCTGGTTCTGTGCATGAGGATGAAGACGCTTGCTTATCGAGCATTCTTCATTTTAATGGGTTCCCCAATTGTGGACCTCAGGAATTATGGGCTTTGAATCTCTTATAGAATCTCATTTTATTTACAGTTGCTAGTATTCTTACTTTTAAAATTTCTTTCCTTGTGAAGTACTTTGAAATGATGCTTCTACATTTAAAGTTCTATACAATAAATTGTGGGAGAATATCCAACTTGCTCGTGAAGGCTTGCATCATTCTGCGTCGACGGATTTCTAAACACATATTCTTTTCTGCTCATGTGCTTCTTTCTGTACCTAACATGATATGTTTAATTAATATCGTTTTATAATGGCAAATATAAGCCTGGTGTTGGCTTATCGGTTAAGGTGGCTGGCTTAAGATCTTTGACCTTGAGTTGGAGCTTCTGTCGTTCCGTTAAATAACACCAGGTGGGTTGACTCAGTCTGTCATCCTTCCGAGATCAGCAAAATGTGTAACCGTCTTGCTGCATCAGTGGCACAGCCACACTTGCAGCAATGATGCAACCAGCAGCCACAGGCAGCATACGACACAACAATGATTCTGACAAATCAAACTTATGCGCACTTTTCCATTTCTAACAATGTCCTCTTGTTGCAACCATCTGATTTTGATTACGTCTCGAGCTGAAATACATGGACTTTTGCGTCTCGGTGCTGAGTTATCTTGTAATTGTTTATTTATTATAGTTATTGCCTTCACCACCGAAGGTGGATGGAGGTTATTTTTTCACCTCTGTCTGTCTGTTTGTTTGTTTGTGAACAGGATATCTCAAAGAGTTGTGGACGGATTCGGATCAGAGAATTTCTTTCAGTGATTCTTCTTCACCATTGAGTGATGGGGCCAAAACGATACATAGCACGATATCTCAAAAAGTTTTGGATGCATTCCGAGGAATTTTTGTGGACAGGTTTGTTGTGTGACCAGAGTGAATCTATTCGATTTTGGTGAAGATCTGAATACGGATCCGGATCATACAATTTTAAAAATTTACAAGTGATTCTTCACTATTGAGTGATATGGCCAAAGTAAATATAGCATTAAAGCGCGGCGTTACGCGCGCTGCTTGCGAGCAAGGAGGAAGCGGACAAGCGGTAACTTATAAGCGTCTTTATTTCAGGAGCTCACTGTAACACTGGCGCACTCCGGGCTGCGCGCCCGGTGTATATCATGAGGCCACGCCTACCCCTCGGGCGTGGCCACCGCCCACTTGGTGCGCGGAATGATGTCACCACGCCAGTGGGCTTTTGTGTCCGCCACACGCGCCCCCCCAGAATTCCCGCGCACCTGGAGGGCCAGTTTGCGGGGCAGACGAATGACCCGGCCGAAGCACCCCCTGGCGATCAGCGGCGTCCGGGGTGCAGGGATGCCAGGTGGGATGCCCCTGGCTGCCCCTGGGATGGGTGCAGGACCGGGGGGCGGCGTGGCGGCGGGGCTGGGCGGTGCCGGGGGTCCGCCCGCAGGGGGGCGGCCCCGACGTGGGGGTCGGGCCACTGGCGATGGATGGTCCACGTCGAGGTGGGCCGGCTTGAGGCGGTCTACCGAAACGCGGTCAGGAGTACCGCCGATGTCCAGGGTGAAGTGCTTCGCCCCGGTCTCCAGCACGCGGAAAGGCCCGTCGTACGGGGGCCGCAGTGGTGTCCGGTGGGCATCGTGGCGGACGAAGACGTACTCCGCCGTGCGAAGCTCCGGGGCGACGTGCGTCGGTGGGTGCCCGTGGCATGCCGTTGGCACCGGGGCGAACCTCTGGGCGGTCTCTTGCAGAGCGGAGCGCTGCTGTGCCGCGGACCATGGTGCTGTGGAGTCGGGGAGGAACTCGCCTGGCACCCGCAGCGGTTGCCCGAAGACCAACTCCGCCGCGGATGCGCGCAGGTCCTCCTTGGGCGCCGTCCGGAGGCCCAGCAGGACCCAGGGGAGCCTGTCGACCCAGCCGCCGTCGCGGAGGGTGGCCCGGAGCGCGGCCTTCAATGAGCGGTGAAATCGCTCACACAGGCCGTTAGCCTGGGGGTGGTAGGCCGTGGTTCGGTGCAGCCGGACCCCGAGCCCCTGCGCGACCGCCCCCCAGAGCTCCGAGGTGAACTGGGGGCCTCGGTCGGACGAGATGTCTGAGGGGGCGCCGAACCGGGCGACCCAGGTGGCGATGAAAGCCTGCGCGACATCGGCCGCCGTTGTCGACGCCAAGGGCACGGCCTCCGGCCACCGGGTGGTGTGGTCCACCATGGTGAGGACGTAGGTGAAACCCCGCGAGGGGGGCAGAGGTCCCACCAGGTCCACGTGGACATGGTCAAACCGGCGTTCCGGCACCGTGAACGGGGCCAACGGGGCCTGGGTGTGCCGGTGCTCATCGCCACTGCCGAGCTTCGTGGCCGAACTTCGCGTGGAACCAGCACCAGGTGGTGGAGCTGGAGGAGCGCGGCTGGCTCCGCCAGGCCGGTGGAGTTGGCGGGTTTCCCCGCGGTGGCGGTTTTCGCCGCGGCGGTGGGCGGGGCGTGGCGGCGGTCACGAGGTGCGTATGAGCATGCTGCGTATGCTGTATAAGCTGATGCTGTGGAACAGCAGCATCAGCAGCATCAGCAGCATCAGCCTCTAGGGCCGTGACGGCCACGCCGACTCTCGCCTGCGTGTCCGAAGCGGCGAAGTACCTGGTCCGCCTCGGCTGCCAATGCTCGGGGTTCCGTTAGCCCGGTCCCGGCCAACGCGAGGCGAACCTGCGCTGGAAGTTGGCGACGGAAAAGCGCCCGGAATAGAGAACCGGGGGCTTCGTCGCCCAACAGTGACAGCATATGGTCCATTCGGACCGACGGGCGCGTGTCACCGAGCTCGGGGAGATCCAGGAGGCGGTCGGCCCGTGCGTCGTCCGTGAGGCCGAACGTGGCTAGGAGTAGCCGCTTGAGTGCCTCGTACTTGTGGCCGTCCGGTGGGTGGCGAAGGACGGACACAACTCGAGCGGCCGTGCCGGGCCCGAGGGAGGCGACGACGTGGCAATAGCGCGTGTCATCGCCGGTGAGGCGCCGAAGCTGAAATTGGGCTTCGGCCTGGACGAACCAAACTTCGGCCTGAGCCTCCCAAAATTCGGGAAGTTTGATGAAGTTGGCCATGGCAATGGCGTCGCGTGTGGAAGGATCGCTCCGGCAGATCCAACGTCGAGGGGGTCACCAGTAAAGCGTGGCGTTACGCGCGCTGCTTGCGAGCAAGGAGGAAGCGGACAAGCGGTAACTTATAAGCGTCTTTATTTCAGGAGCTCACTGTAACACTGGCGCGCTCCGGGCTGCGCGCCCGGTGTATATCATGAGGCCACGCCTACCCCTCGGGCGTGGCCACCGCCCACTTGGTGCGCGGAATGATGTCACCACGCCAGTGGGCTTTTGTGTCCGCCACAGCATGACATTTCAAAAAGTTGTCGACCAATTATGACAAAACTTGGTAGATGAGTTGGTTAGGTGACGAGAACGAGCCGAGTGGATTTTGGTTCAGGTCGGAATCCAGATCCGGACTATCAGTGGGATACAAAACATAAACTGTTCAGTATGCGCGCTACTTTTCACTTGTATTCACACAAACTATAAAGATAAATTAACCTAATATTTTATTGGAATGAGGGGCTCTTTCCATAATTCATACGTACATCCTGCCAAAGTCCTAAAACTTATTTTTGGGCTGTTTTTACAATCTCGTACGTGCAGCGGATCCAAAACGTGCTTTGTAGCCTGGGTTGGTTTGCACCAGGGCTTACATCATGCAAATGAGGGAAAGGAAGGAGCAAATAATTCAGCTCTTTTTGTGCATATTTCATTAACAAGCTGCTCCCTGTCTGGAAACACTTTTTAAAAGTGGGGTTGGGATTTGTCTGGAGTTGAATTAATAAGCAGAATGCTTAACAAACGTTAAAAGTGTCCAGGTGTACTGCATATTGTAATGTTCCTGATTATATGTACCATTAATTCCAAACCACGTGGGTTTAGGGGATAGTGGAGACTCTCATGGCTAGAGTCTGTGCATTGACAGAAATGGATATTGAGAAAGGTCTGTGGGACCTCTGTGGGAAGTAAAGTAAAGGTGACCTTTGGGGCATTAGCCCTTCATCAGATTCAATTGGGGGGTTTATGGACATGGTGTATTGTGGACTGAATATTCGTGTACAAGGTGTTCCAGACGTGTCTCTCTCATCTAAAACCTGCTGGTACATTGTTTAGTCTGTCTCTGGAGTACGCTCCCCTCCATCCCTTTCCTCTCTTCAAATGGAACCACAACCGACTCCGCTCGTGAGAAGGCCGAATGCCTCAATTTTGTGTTTCCTTCCAAATCTTGTGTTTCCAACCTCTCACTCTCTGCACCAACACTACCCAGTCGCACCCAACCGATCCTGGACTCCATGTGTTTTAAACCTCAGAAGGAAAATAAGCTAATGAACAATTCCTGGTCCAATATGTTTGTCAATGAGGTAGTGTGGCACAAGTTGATCACGAGTTCAAATTTATACATTCAGAATGACAGGTTTATTCATTACCTAACGGGCCTGTTTCACCTTGATTGTCCTCAGAGGAGCGGGGCCATGAGTGCTCCAAATCCCATTAAAGGCCCAACTTTGCCCCCTTTGCCACTCGGTTTTCGGCTTGCCCCACCCGTGTGCCGGTTCGTTTGCCACTCCTGAATTATTGGTCGTGCTGCGTGCACATCTGCCAGCTCCATCAAGAGCAGCAGCAATGCACGGATTCCATCGTTAAATCTCAGCCTAACCGTGCTGAATTGCAGCACAAGCAGGTGGAAAAGGGCAATGTGAAGTGTGGAGGGGTGAGGGTGATTGCAGAGCAGAAGGGGCTTTTCTCAGCTAAGGAGAGGGCGAGGCCTTAACGATTTGGTGTCTTCTATGTGGAAAAAAATAGGCACAACTTCAAAGTGATTGCCTCCATACCTGCCTCAAAAGTCTTTTTTATGTGTACAAACAACAGGTGTATATCAGTCATCAGATTGGTGGAAAATGTATCCAAATATCTGCAGGCCCTGCAATCATTCACCTGACCTGGTGATAAATGGCTGGATGTTTTAACACGAAACCTTCACAGGGCACCCGTGAGGTTGGAGAACCCCGTGTAATTCACATCCGTGCAAACCAACATGGCGGCTAATATGATTACATAAAGGATGAAAATTTAAGTCTTGGGGTATTTTGCGTGCTTCAAATGTTTTTGTATCACAAGGTATTCTTAATCATTTATTTAATTTTAAGCACCATGTATCTGCGTACACCAACAAGATCCACCCACTCTGTCCAAACCATACACAGCATAATCAACAATAACAAAACAACTTTTACAATGATCTCAACATACCACAATTAAATATTAATGGTACTTCCAAGAAAACAACTGAACTCAACCACTTCCGACACAACGACAACACACACGTAGGTTTAAATTCAAGAAACCAATCTCACACCCTCCAGTAACACACCACCATTTCACAACTACTCTGTAATCAAAACAGATGGACCCCAAAATTTCACAACTACTTTGCAATCAAAACAGACGGACCCCAAAATTTCACAACTACTTTGCAATCCAAACAGACGGACCCCAAAATTTTACAACTACTTTGCAATCAAAACAGACGGCCCCAAAATTTTACAACTACTTTGCAATCAAAACAGACGGCCCCAAAATTTTACAACTACTTTGCAATCCAAACAGACGGCCCCAAAATTTCACAACTACTTTGCAATCCAAACAGACGGACCCCAAAATTTCACAACTCCTTTGTAATCCAAACAGACGGACCCCAAAATTTCACAACTACTTTGTAATCAAAACAGACGGACCCCAAATTTTCCACAACTACTTTGCAATCCAAACAGACGGACCCCAAAATTTCACAACTACTTTGTAATCAAAACAGACGGACCCCAAATTTTCCACAACTACTTTGCAATCCATACAGACGGCGCCCAAAATTTCACAACTACTTTGCAATCAAAACAGACGGACCCCAAAATTTCACAACTGCTTTGTAATCAAAACAGACAGATCCCAAAATTTCACAACTACGATGTAATCAAAACAGACGGACCCCAAAATTTCACAACTACTTTGCAATCAAAACAGACGGACCCCAAAATTTCACAACTACTTTGCAATCAAAACAGACGGACCCCAAAATTTCACACCTACTTTGCAATCCAAACAGACGGACCCCAAAATTTCACAACTACTTTGTAATCAAAACAGACGGACCCCAAATTTTCCACAACTACTTTGCAATCCATACAGACGGTGCCCAAAATTTCACAACTACTTTGCAATCAAAACAGACGGACCCCAAAATTTCACAACTGCTTTGTAATCAAAACAGACAGAACCCAAAATTTAACAACTACTTTGTAATTAAAACAGACGAACCCCAAAATTCCACAACTACTTTGTAATCCAAACAGACGGACCCCAAAATTTCACAACTACTTTGTAATCAAAACAGACGGACCCCTGAATTTCACAACTACTTTGTAATAAAAACAGACAGACCCCTAAATTTCACAACTACGATGTAATCAAAACAGACGGACCCCTAAATTTCACAACTACTTTGCAATCAAAACAGACGGACCCCAAAATTTCACACCTACTTTGGAATCAAAACAGACAGACCCCAAAAATTCACAACTACTTTGTAATCAAAACAGACGGACCCCTAAATTTCACAACTACTTTGTAATCAAAACAGACGGACCCCAAAATTTCACAACTACCCTGTAATCAAAACAGACGGAACCCAAAATTTCACAACTACGATGTAATCAAAACAGACGGACCCCTAAATTTCACAACTACTTTGTAATCAAAACAGACCGACCCCAAAATTTCACAACTACGATGTAATCAAAACAGACGGTCCCCAAAATTTCACAACTGCATTGTAATCAAAACAGACGGACCCCTAAATTTCACAACTACTTTGTAATCAAAACAGACGGACCCCAAAATTTCACAACTACTTTGTAATCAAAACAGACGGAACCCAAAATTTCACAACTACGATGGAATCAAAACAGACGGAACCCAAAATTTCACAACTACGATGTAATCAAAACAGACGGACCCCTAAATTTCACAACTACATTGTAATCAAAACAGATCGACCCCAAAATGTCACAACTACATTGTAATAAAAACAGACGAACCCCAAAATGTCACAACTACATTGTAATAAAAACAGACGAACCCCAAAATTTCACAACTACTTTGTAATCAAAACAGACGGACCCCTAAATTTCACAACTACGATGTAATCAAAACAGACGGACCCCTAAATTTCACAACTACTTTGTAATCAAAACAGACCGACCCCAAAATTTCACAACTACATTGTAATAAAAACAGACGGTCCCCAAAATTTCACAACTACTTTGTAATCAAAACAGACGGAACCCAAAATTTCACAACTACGATGTAATCAAAACAGACGGACCCCTAAATTTCACAACTACTTTGTAATTAAAACAGACGGACCCCAAAATTTCACAACTACTTTGTAATTAAAACAGACGAACCCCAAAATTTCACAACTACGATGTAATCAAAACAGACGGACCCCAAAATTTCACAACTACATTGTAATAAAAACAGCCAGACCCCAAAATTTCACAACTACATTGTAATAAAAACAGATGGACCCCTAAATTTCACAACTATGATGTAATCAAAACAGACGGACCCCTAAATTTCACAACTACTATGTAATGAAAACAGACGAACCCCAAAATTTCACAACTACTTTGTAATTAAAACAGACGAACCCCAAAATTCCACAACTACTTTGTAATCCAAACAGACGGACCCCAAAATTTCACAACTACTTTGTAATCAAAACAGACGGACCCCTGAATTTCACAACTACTTTGTAATCAAAACAGACAGACCCCTAAATTTCACAACTACGATGTAATCAAAACAGACGGACCCCTAAATTTCACAACTACTTTGTAATCAAAACAGACCCCAAAATTTCACAACTACTTTGTAATCAAAACAGACGGACCCCAAAATTTCACAACTACTTTGTAATCAAAACAGACGGACCCCAAAATTTCACAACTACATTGTAATAAAAACAGCCGGACCCCAAAATTTCACAACTACATTGTAATAAAAATAGATGGACCCCTAAATTTCACAACTATGATGTAATCAAAACAGATGGACCCCTAAATTTCACAACTACTATGTAATTAAAACAGACGAACCCCAAAATTTCACAACTACTTTGTAATCAAAACAGACAGACCCCAAAATTTCACAACTACTTTGTAATCAAAACAGACGGACCCCAAAATTTCACAACTACTTTGTAATCAAAACAAACGGACCCCAAAATTTCACAACTACTTTGTAATCAAAACAGACGGACCCCTAAATTTCACAACTACAATGTAATCAAAACAGACGGACCCCTAAATTTCACAACTACTTTGTAATCAAAACAGACGGACCCCAAAATTTCACAACTACTTTGTAAACAAAACAGACGGACCCAACAAACAAACAAAATTTCCAACAAACACTGAAAACATCTCTGTGCACACGTGGACTTCAAGCGCTAACAAACTTATTTGAACCACTCACCGTTTGACAACTTGATCTTGAGCACATGGAAATGAACCATAATCATCCATTTCTTAAATTTAACAAAATTCCCAATGACCCTTCCTCTAACCCCTAAAAAACCCCTAAAAATCATTATTCTGCTGCACCGCTCAAATGGTCGAGTGCCTCATTCTCTCTTGTATCGACTCCCATATTCCTTAGACTCGGCATCAACATTGATTCCGACCCCTCCACTCCACAACAACAAATCGCACCACTTTAATGCAGCTCATTCTAGATGGATTAAATCACCCAAAAACCCACAAATCTGCCATACTCACCACCATCAATATTAACAAAGCTTTTGGCACTCTATGCAAACATACTCACACAAAATATTCCTTCACCAAACATGGACAATAAGGAAAAACGTTGGATCTAATTGTCAGGAAAATTCAACAACACCTGTTCATCATACACAACCCTCTAAAACGGTGTCCTTCGGGGAACTATTCTTTGCCCATTACGTTTTCACCTTTTTCCACGACATCCCAGAAGCCCGACCCCATTGGGAATCCTCATGTATGAAGATGACCTATAAATAGCCACACAAAACCTCACCACAAATGCAACCACTCCATAACTCCAACAATACATGCAGTCACAATTCCAACACTGACTCACACACATACTCAACCTATCTTTATTATAATAGTGCAAACGTATATGGTTATGTCGTTATGTTTATATGCGACGAAAACGTCTTCTTCTTCTTCAAATAAAATTACCACCCTCTTAATTAACCCTCTTAATTACGTTAAGACTGCTGAGACCCCTCAGACCTTTGACGACCCTTTAATTCCCCCAAGACCCTTCAGACCACCAAGACCCCTGAAGACCCTAAATACCCTGAAGGTCCCAAAGACCCAAAATACCCTTCAAGGCCCTGAGGCTCAAAAAGACCCTGAATACCCAAAAACCCAAAAGACCCCAAAGACCCAAAACACCCCGAAGACCCAAAACACCCCGAAGACCCAAAAGACCCCGAAGACCCAAAACACCCTGAAGACCCAAAAGACCCCGAAGACCCAAAACACCCCAAAGACCCAAAGCACCCCGAAGACACAAAACACCCCGAAGACCCAAAACACCCCGAAGACCCAAAACACTCCGAAGACCCAAAATACCCTGAAGACCCAAAATACCCTTAAATGCACAGAGGGTCCAAAAGAACCTGAAGACCCAAATTGCCCTGAAGACCCAAAACACCATGGAGACACAAAATGCCCAAAAGACAGCAAAATGGTCAAAGATGCCTATCCCTCTGAAACGACGTGTGGTGAGGTGTGCGGAGCGTGCCGAGTCACGCTAGTCTATATAATATATAACTATATATTATATAACTAGTCTATATAACTGTCTGTCTGTCTGTTCGTCCCTAACCTACTCTCCCAGTTTTGGGGCTAGCACCACTAAACTTTCTGTGGAACGTTTTGGGGTCCCAGCGGGTGTCCTAAAGTCAGTGGGAGGTTTCATAAATTACTCAATACAATTATGATTTTGAGTTTCCACCCGTACGAAGTTGCTCTCTCTCTCTCCGCATTTAACTCATTCATGGGTTCGGTATTAGCAGTTTCACCATTTACCGCATGTGAAAACATTCGCTCGTTTAGTAATCCATCATCATTATCAGATTCATCATCATCATCATTACAGGTACATCAAATTTACACAGTACTGACAGTAGTACTCCCGAAACCCCACCAGATTTTCTGTGCAGCTTTTGGGGTTCTTGCACATGTCCAAATGTGGGTGGGAGTTTTCATAAAATTTCTCAAAACATTTTGTTTTGAGACTTTTGGGCTCCAACCCATGTGTAGCACAAGTACCTCACTAGTAACCAGAGAAATGAGCAATCACACTTCTAACCCCAGACAAGCATGAATCTAACCATCACCCAACAATCGCAATGTACAACCAACAACTTCCCATCTCTCACATGACTTTCACTAAACACAAACAACAAAGCAGGACCAAAGTCAACTCAACGCACTAAAAGCATGAACACAAATTTGATCAACAAAAATAATCCCAAACCACGATTTATAAACAGTTTATCTGATCCTCTATCAACGACACCATCCCAAGCTGGACTTGCACCATATCCAAAACAAAATGTGTTCAAACTTAAAGAAACCCCAAACAAAGTTCTCGGGATTATGACAGGCTGTACCCAACTCACAAATATAGATCACCTTCACACAGAAACAACATTTCCACTCCAACACCATTATGACGTCAGAGGCACACACTTCATTGATGTCATACAGACACCAGAACATCCATGTCACCACTTGTTCAATTACCCACTTCCTTCCACACACAACTTGCTACAACCTCTATATACAATGGAGCAAGTGTTTGCATGTATTCATGTATGTCTGTATGCCTGCTCTACACCCATTGGCCAGACAGCTGGCCTGACTCCACCACAATTGTAACCCGAAAAAAAAAATCATCCGTCCATCATCTTGGTAAGCCTAAGACTTCGGAAGTGTCATACTCACAATTGACATGTCCTCCCAATGAGTTTCCCGTTCAGTGAAAAAACAACCAAAGCGACTGTTAAAAGTGTCATCAAATATCAAGAGGTCGGGGCCGATAGGCGACACGGGCCTTGATAAGGCGACGCTATGTATAGGCCTCGGGCTTCATGGCTTAGGCTTTTAGGCCTCTGGTGTCAGTTTATGGGACATTGAAATTGGAATCTATATGAGCTATATCGCAAGAGTTATTTTTTTGAGGGGGGAGTGATTGTGGGAGCGGTCTGTTGCCTATACACCACCCAAATAAAGGGACCCGTCAGAAGAACATGTTGCATGTTTGGAACAAGATTATCCGTTGGACTGATACTCTGATCTTCTTCTGAAACGTGCCACATCCAAACTCAAACACAACATTTCAAAAAAAAAAAAAATCCATTAACATCACATCAACACCAGAGCTTTTCAACAACAGGATAATAAAAAAAACTCAATGAATCACACTCTGTGATCCATTCATTCGAACAGCCTGGTGTTGGCTTAGCGGTTAGGGTGCTGGCCTGGGATCCTAGGATCCTAAGCTGGAATCCCAGTCTGTCGCTGAATTAACGCCAGGGGGGTTGACTCAGCCTGTCATCTTTCTGAGGTCGGCAAATTGAGTACCAGCTCACTGGTAATTGGGGCACTGCATCAGCAGCACAAACGCGCTTCCAGAGAAATGATGCAAACAGCAACAACATTCATTCAAGCAATCCCTCCGATGCTCCTCCAGAGAAACACACTCTTTCTCTCTCTCTGTTGTGCCATGCACTTTGTGGAGTGTTGGTGCCGCTGGAGCAGCCTCCTGAGCGATGGTTATGCTGGGTGGTTTGCCATTGCCTTACCAGCAGTAGTTAGGGCAGGAATTGGGAATTTGGCCAGGGTGATGGCTCTCCTCTTCGTCACGAAGGACACCGTGGGATCTTTAATGTCCACCAATTTTAATGTGAGCAGATGGGACAACCAGTTTAACGTCCATCCGAAGGACGTCACTCACATTGATTTATCATCCTGCCTGTGAAACACCAGGATGATAGTTTATAGCAGGGTTGGGATTCAAGCCCAAGCTGGACAGGTTAGAGGTGAGTGTGCGTAGGAACCTTGAGGCCATCCTGCCAGCCCAGAGTGACACTATCCAGACTCCATTCTGGTTGCCACTCTACACTCAAAACATACCAACACAAAGTCCGTCCATCTTCGCACCTGCTCTGACTATGCTGTGTCTGTCAACCTAATCACCACAAATCTTCAACATCTATTCTCTTTACAATCTCTGGGGGAAATCTGGTCCTAGTGGCCTGCCTCCCTGGGGCCATAGGCTTCTAGTGAGGATGCAGGGGCTACTTGAATTGATGATTATGATGATGGTGGTGGGTACACACTAATTGCACGCTGTAAAGTCAAAACTATCATGAGGTTGTACATTTGCATAGAAATTTGGAATGAAGCACAAAAAAGCAGATATTTTGCATTTTTCTGCAAGCAAATTGTGAAGGAAATACTAAAGAGCTGACACTTTGGCAAGGATTATGCCATTCACACTTGCATATGATGATAACAGAGCCTGCAAAGCATGGCATTAGCCTGCTGATAGCACGGCTGTCACGCTTGTTAATTTCACTGCCGAGACCTCGAAAAGGCCAATGTGCTTATTTAGTCGAGTGGGGCCTCAAGATTCATTCTCTAGCCGGACGTGGGACAAGTGTTTTGGAGGAATTTAGAATTCCCTCTTTCCCTGCATCCACTTTTCTCGAGTTTCAGCATCACTTGCCTGACTTGCCTGACGGGTCAACATGGGAGGTTGAGAGGAATCTATTAAAATAATTCAGAAGAAATTTTATTTTTCCTTCATTTTATGAGATCGATTTATGGGATTAAAGTCTTTCAGGTAAGAAGACTGTTATTGATTGAAAAGCACCTGTAGTTATTGATTACAGAGAGACTTTGTCCAAAAGCTAACTATCCAATGGCTTGTTTTCTTCTTCTTCTTTTTTGTATACAAGATCGAGGCTCGTGAAAGAGCTCACATTAATCACACAGAAAGTCAAACCGACACATAAAAACATATAATAAGGGGAGTGGTAGACAAGATGGGGAGAGAGGGGGAAGGACACAAACACAACATTTGAGAGCAGGGACATCGGGAGAAATGTGGGAGGGGGAGGGCTTGGGGGGAGGTGGGAGAGGTATAAAACATATGGACACTGCAAGGACTTCCAGGAAAGAAGTTGGAATTTCAAAAAAAGTGTATCTGGGGTGAATTAGCGGGGGTAGAAAAGATCAAGGTTTTGGATGGGGGAAGATAAGAGATGGTGGTGAACAGCTGTTTTAAAGACTTGGAGGGTGGAGTGGGATTGAAGGGAGTGGGGGAGTTTGTTCCAGAGGCGGGAGTAAAGAGGAATGAAAGAGTGAAGGTGAGCAGAGAGCCTAGATTTCGGCAGTTTAACCATAAGAGGGTTGCTGGCAGATCTTGTGCGACCTGTAGGAATATTTGGGGGACAGAGCACAGAGAGAGCTGGGGGGCAAGGCCGGAGATGAGTCGGTAGAAGACAGAAAGACCACCAACCTGCCTGCGGTGAGTGAGTGAAAGGCCCTCGGAGTTAGCTTCATCGCGGGAGATTCCAATGATTCTGAAAGCTTTGGTTTCAACAGCGTGAACCCGAGCTAGGTGTGAGGCAGGAGCACCAGCCCAGAGGGGGGAGCAGTATTCCATTGAGAATCCATAGATTCTTCCATAGATTTGATTTGATTAATAAATTCAAGAATAATTTTGAAAAGCAAATAATCTTGAAATGAGGATGGGAGGAAGGGATATTGGAGTTAGGATTTAGAAGGGATATTTGAGGTGAAGAAGGGAGGAATGGGTATTGGAGAATAAGATATTGGCGATAAGTAAGCATAGGGAAGTTGGGGAGGAAGAGATGGGAAAAGAGAGTCTCGTTGAGGAGGTGGTGGTTGTGGGATGTTGGGGTGGGGTGGGGTTGGTGGTATGCCTCTCCATTGGGTATTATTCGGGTGTGGTGAGGGATGTTGTTTTTTTCTAATTCACATTGAGGATTTACCGGACTTGGTGATGTTATGGGTCGGAGTCCGCTCTGAGTCTGGGAGGTCTGGAGGTTGGTCTGGTCTGGTTGGAGGGGGTTGTTAGCGGGGCAGAGAAAAGATCATAGTTTAGGGAGGAGAATGATCTAAGATGGTGGTGGACAGCTTTCTTGAAGACTTGGAAGGAAGAATGAGACTGAAGAGAATGTGAAAGTTGATTCCACATTTGGGGAAAAAAGAGGAATGAATGAGTGGAGGTGAGAAGCGATTATGGATTTTGGAAGTTTCAACAGAGGGTTGTTGCTGGACCACATGTACCTTACAGAAACTAGGTGGGCAAAGCACTGAAAGAACAGAAGGTGCAAACCTTGCTTGTGTACCTCCGCCATTAGTGAGACCACGGAATACTCGACAAGCCACGACATCTCATGATTACTGAGGAGATTAGATTACACAACAGGAGATTAGAGGAGAGGAAATTAGAGGAGAGGAGATTAGAGGCGAGAAGATTAGAGGAGAGGAGATGAGAGGAGGGAGATGAGATGAGAGGAGAGGAGATGAGAGGAGATTAGATTACACAAGAGGAGATTAGAGGAGAGAAGATAAGAGGAGAGGAGATTAGAGGAGAAGACATTAGAGGAGAGTAGATTAGAGGAGAGGAGAGGAGAAGAGATTAGAGGACATAAGAGGAGAGGAGATTAGAGGAGAGGAGAGGAGAGGAGAGGAATTGAGAGGAGATTAGATTACAGGAGAGGAGATTAGAGGAGAAGACATTAGAGGAGAGGAGAGGAGAGGAGAAGAGATTAGAGGAGATAAGAGGAGAGGAGATTAGAGGAGAGGAGAGGAATTGAGAGGAGATTAGATTACAGGAGAGGAGATTAGAGGAGAAGAGATTAGAGGAGATAAGAGGAGAAGAGATTAGAGGAGATAAGAGGAGAGGAGATTACAGGAGAGGAGAGGAGAGGAGAAGAGATTAGAGGAGATAAGAGGAGAGGAGAGGAATTGAGAGGAGAGGAGAGGAATTGAGAGGAGATGAGATTACAGGAGAGGAGATTAGAGGAGAAGACATTAGAGGAGAGGAGATTAGAGGAGAGGAGAGGAGAAGAGATTAGAGGAGATAAGAGGAGAGTGAAGGAGCTGGGGCTCCCACGTCGATCGGAAGAATGGACGCGACAAAAAGCTGGAATTCATCCGAGTTGCTTTAATCAAACCAAACACTCAGGCACTCTGAAAAGCCCGTTTATCGGGCAGCAATATATATACATATTATCCCGGAGCGTTTGCCCAGGAAAGGCGAGAGGGGGCGTGGCCCAGCGTCCTGGCTGCGGCCTGGCAAGTTGAGGGCGAGCCTGCCCGGGCGTCCTGGACGAGCCCGGCATGGTGATCGCTCCGCGTCCTTGATAGGTGCAAGGCGATTGTGAAAACCCAGCGGTAGCCGCTACAAGAGGAGATTAGAGGAGAGGAGATTAGAGGAGAGGAGACTAGAGGAGAGGAGATTAGAGGAGAGGAGATTAGAGGAGAGGAGAGGAGATTAGAGGAGAGGAGATTAGAGGCGAGAAGATTAGAGGAGAGGAGAGGAAATGAGAGGAGATTAGACTACAGGAGAGGAGATTAGAGGAGAAGAGATTAGAGGAGAGGAGATTAGAGGAGAGGAGAGGAGAAGAGATTAGAGGAGATAAGAGGAGATTAGAGGAGAGGAGATTAGAGGAGAGGAGATTGGAGGCGAGAAGATTAGAGGGGAGGAGATGAGAGGGGATTAGATGAGAGGAGAGGAAATGAGAGGAGATTAGATTACAGGAGAGGAGATTAGAGGAGAGGAGATTAGAGGAGAGGAGAGGAGAAGAGATTAGAGGAGATAAGAGGAGAGGAGACTAGAGGAGAGGAGATTAGAGGAGAGGAGACTAGAGGAGAGGAGATTAGAGGAGAGGAGATTAGAGGAGAGGAGATTAGAGGAGAGGAGATTAGATTACAGGAGAGGAGATTAGAGGAGAGGAGATTAGAGGGGAGGAGATTGGAGGAGATTAGAGTAGAGGAGATTAGAGGAGAGGAGAGGAGATTAGGGGAGATTAGAGGAGAGGAGAGGAGATTAGAGGAGAGGAGATTAGGGGAGATTAGCGGAGATTAGAGGAGAGGAGAGGAGATTAGAGGAGAGGAGATTAGAGGCGAGAAGATTAGAGGAGAGGAGAGGAAATGAGAGGAGATTAGATTACAGGAGAGGAGATTAGAGGAGATTAGATTACAGAAGAGGAGATTAGAGGAGAGGAGAGGAGATTAGAGGAGAGGAGATTAGAGGTGAGAAGATTAGAGGAGAGGAGAGGAAATGAGAGGAGATTAGATTACAGGAGAGGAGATTAGAGGAGAAGAGATTAGAGGAGAGGAGATTAGAGGAGAGGAGAGGAGAAGAGATTAGAGGGGATGAGATTGGAGGAGATTAGAGTAGAGGAGATTAGAGGAGAGGAGAGGAGATTAGGGGAGATTAGAGGAGAGGAGAGGAGATTAGAGGAGAGGAGATTAGGGGAGATTAGCGGAGATTAGAGGAGAGGAGATTAGAGGAGCGGAGATTCGGGGAGATTAGAGGAGAGGATATTAGAGGAGAGGAGATTAGAGAAGGGGAGATTAGAGGAGAGGAGATTAGAGGAGAGGAGATTAGAGGAGATTAGAGGAGAGGATATTAGAGGAGAGGAGATTAGAGAAGGGGAGATTAGAGGAGAGGAGATTAGAGGAGAGGAGATTAGAGAAGAGGCGATTAGAGGAGATTAGAGGAGAGGCGATTAGAGGAGATTAGAGGAGAGGAGATTAGAGGAGAGGCGATTAGAGGAGATTAGAGGAGATTAGAGAAGATTAGAGGAGAGGAGATTAGAGAAGAGGAGATTAGAGAAGAGGCGATTAGAGGAGATTAGAGGAGAGGATATTAGAGGAGAGGAGATTAGAGAAGGGGAGATTAGAGGAGAGGAGATTAGAGGAGAGGAGATTAGAGAAGAGGCGATTAGAGGAGATTAGAGGAGAGGCGATTAGAGGAGATTAGAGGAGAGGCGATTAGAGGAGATTAGAGGAGAGGAGATTAGAGGAGATTAGAGGAGAGGAGATTAGAGGAGAGGCGATTAGAGGAGATTAGAGGAGAGGAGATTAGAGGAGAGGCGATTAGAGGAGATTAGAGGAGAGGCGATTAGAGGAGATTAGAGGAGAGGAGATTAGAGGAGAGGAGATTAGAGAAGAGGCGATTAGAGGAGATTAGAGGAGAGGCGATTAGAGGAGATTAGAGGAGAGGCGATTAGAGGAGATTAGAGGAGAGGCGATTAGAGGAGATTAGAGGAGAGGCGATTAGAGGAGATTAGAGGAGAGGAGATTAGAGGAGAGGCGATTAGAGGAGATTAGAGGAGAGGAGATTAGAGGAGAGGCGATTAGAGGAGATTAGAGGAGAGGCGATTAGAGGAGATTAGAGGAGAGGAGATTAGAGGAGATTAGAGGTGAGGAGATTAGAGGAGAGGAGATTAAATGAGATTAGAGGAGATGAGAAAGGATTCCGTTGAGAGTCACACGTTGGCGACGGGAATGGAGGATGTCAGTAAGCCATGTGTGGAGTTGGCGTTGGATGCCAATATGCAAAGACTTTGGGTGATCTGCTCTGAGGTCGTTGGGGAAAAGTAAGGATTTCATATAAACTGTGATGATTGATTCCATGACCTTGCTGATGATTGTAAGGAAGCTGATAGGTGTATGTAGTTAGGGGATCGGGTTTTGAACCTTTTATGCAATGCAGTGATATTGGTTGATATGGAAGATTGGAAGATTATCCAGGGCAAATTATAGGGTGAAAAGGGCAGGGAGAGGATGGGCAGAAGCAGTCGAGCTTTGTTGTGCTGGTGATGTGAAGAAGACTACGATGTTGGTGTCCTCTCCTCCAGTATCCATTCCTCCCTTCCTCACCTCAAAATTATATGTTATTCAAACTAATTCTTCAATTTATTTCAGCCTCCATGAAAACCAAAGTGCCCTGGGAAGTGACGTCACTTCCCCCATTTTCAGCAGTTGTGTTTGTGTGAATGCAAGTCTGCTGTTGTCTCAAGTAGTCTGCATGTGTGTGTGATTTGTGTCGCAGCCGGCAGCTCCTCCAGGAGCCTTAGGCCTTGCAAAAAAGTAGAAACAAACAACAACAACAATAACAACAAACCAGGTACTCCAGAAATTGATATGCATTATAATGCTGCAGCTGGACCATTCGAGTGAAAGTGTCATTAAATGTTAAATACTGAAAAAACATTAGCTCCGAACATTTTCAAAACGATAACGTTGTTCTTTATTATATTTAATGAAAACAAACTACATCCGTAAGGAACAAAATAAACCGAATACATTTCCCGCGATTTCTGTTGAGGCAACAAATGCTTGCTTTTGCTGGTTCCTGATTGGCTGTGTAATGCACATGATATCGGACATGCTTGTGCAGTTTGCACATCACAGAGATTTCAACAATGTTACTTGGAGAAACACATCGATGATTTAAAAGCCTTTCAGTGATTCATTTGAGATGTTTATGCTTGGGCATGTCCAACTGTTTGGTGAGCTATAAAATCTGAAAGAAATACCAAGAAATTATATATGTATATATTTATAATACTGGTATATACATATATATTATATGTACGATTGTACGTATATGTATATGTATATGTATATAATATGTATATGTATGTATGTGTTTATGTATGTGTGTATATACATGTATATGCATGTATATGTACACGACATGACCAAAAGTATGTGGACACCCGAACATCGAACATTTCATTCCAAAATCATGGGTGTTAATATAGAATTGGTCTCCTCCCCCTTTGCTGCTATAACAGCCTCCACTCTTCTAGAAAGGCTTTCCACGAGATTTGCTTTGCTTTGCTTTGGGGATTTGCTTCCATTCAGCCACAAGAGCATTAGTGAGGTCGGACACTGATGTTGGGCGAATAGGCCTGGCTCGCAGTCCGCGTTCCAATTCATCCCAAAGGTGTTCGATGGAATTGAGGTCAGGGTTCTGTGCAAGCCAGTCAAGTTCTTCCACACCGATCTTGACAAACCATTTCTGTATTGACCTCGCTTTGTGCACGGGGTCATTGTCATGCTGAAACAGGAAAGGGCTTTCCCCAAACTATTGCCACAAAGTTGGAAGCACACAATCGTCTAGAATGTCATTGTATGCTGTAGTATGAAGATTTCCCTAAAATGGAACGAAGGGGCCTAGCCCGATCCATGAAAAACAGCCCCAGATCATTGTTCCTCCTCCACCAAACATTAACGTTGGCACTTTGCATTCGGGCAGGTAGCGTTCTCCTGGCATCTGCCAAACCTAGATTCGTCCGTCGGACTGCCGGATGGTGAAGCATGATTCATCACTCCAGAGAATGCATTTCCACTGTTCCAGAGTCCAATGGCGGCGAGCTTTACACCACTCCAGCCAACGCTTGGCATTGCGCATGGTTATCTTAGGCTTGTGTGTGGCTGCTCGTCCATGGAAACCCATTTCATGAAGCTCCCCACGAACAGTTGTTGGGCTGACTTTGCTTCCAGAGGCAGTTTGGAACTCGGTAGTGAGTGTTGCAACCGAGGACAGACGATTTTTACGCGCTGCGTGCTTCAGCATGCGGCGGTTCCATTCTATGAGCTTGTGTGACCTACCACTTCGCGACTGAGCTGTTGTTGCTCCTAGACGTTTCCACTGCACAATAACAACACTTACAGTTGACCGGGGCAGCTCTAGCAGGCAGTAATTTGATTAACTGACTTGTTGGAAAGGTGGCATCCTATGACGGTGCCACATTGAAAGTCACAGCTCTTCTGTACAGCCTATTCTACTGCCAATTTTTGGCGATGGAGATTGCATGTCTGTGTGCTTGATTATATATACCTGTCAGCAATGGGTGTGGCTGAAACAGCCGGGGTGTCCACGAATTAGAAGGGGTGTCCGCATCCTAAAATGGCCCGCACAATAATATTTCTAACAACCTCTAAAAGGTGCTAATAATATTGTCTGGGACATTCTAGGATTTATATGTGGAATAAGCTAATATTTAGTAATTTTTTCAACTTTTTTTGTTTTGTTCCACTGCAAACAAACGAAATACAAATGTGGATACCAAAAGATTTTTTAATTTCAACAATTTCTGGAAGAAATGGTGCATTATTTGAAAAAAGTGCTCGGGTGCCAATATTTATGGCCACGACTGTATATACGTATATATATATATATATATATATTTCTATATATATATATATATATATATATATATATATATGTATGTATGTGTATATATATATATATATATATATATATATATATATATATATATATATTGTAACGATTTTGAGAAGTGTAACGGGTTTTGAGAAGTGTAACGGGTTTTGAGGAGTGTAACAATTTTGGAGGAAGGGTAACGGATGTGAAGAGTATGGTTTTGGTATGGTAACATCCTGGTAATGTAAATAATGGTCGCAGCCGTCCTCCTAATTAATTTCATAGAACATACACGCAGGTCACGATATATCTTTTAAATAGTGTATTTCCTTATTCCATGTAGGCTAAGTATGTGTTTTCCACTAGATTGACTTTGCATTGTATCAAACAAAATAAGCGTAGGCCCTTCCAATTTCCCCAAAACCTCCCTTCCATTTGCCTTCCGCATTTTGGTCGGTTTTTCTCTTCAACCACCATTGGCCATGAAACAGGGTCGGAGAAGAAAGGCGTGTCTCCACCTCGTCAGAAGAGGGCAGGAGTGAACCGGCCCTAACAGCCAATCAACACCGCGGTGAGTGACCCGGTAGGCGTGCCCTCGGAGCCGGCGGCTTAATTCCGCCGGAGGTGATAAAAGCGAATGTAAGGAACTGCTTTACGGAGAGGCCTTGAGAGATACGCTGGGGGATGACCTGGAAGAGGAGCGCAATCCACCGCAAGCCCTACCTACCTGCCTGCAATATCCCCTGTCGTTGGAGAGACGCGCTGAACGGAGGGAGACGGCTCCACCCCAGGAAGAAGAGCAGGTGTGCCGAGCCAGCGCGTGACGGCCGCGGATACGCGACGGAGGTTTTCCCGCCAAAACCGCGAGGGGTTGAAAGCTGCTGCCTCCGACCTTGCCTTCCTCTCAAGCAATCAACCTCGAGCCATTACCTGCCTGCAATATCCACCGTGTGAGTGTGAACGTCCTGTCCTACTCGTTGTCTTGGGGATTAAGTAAATGAAATAGAATAAGTTAACAATGCACTGTGTGACTGCTCTTTTCCATCTATTGCTGTAAATAATATTGGTCGCTCTAAAATATTGCTTGTGTGTGTATAATAAATCTGTTCTTCCTCCAAACTCTGTTTTTCTTCTCTCTTCTTCTCTTTCGGTCGCTTTAGAGGTTTCCCAATTGAATATCTGTAGCGCGATTAGTCAACGTTCGGTTGGAATCGGGTTCTAATCGGGGAGTAACTGTTCGGACGCGGTTAAATACACCACCGCTCGGTAAAATAACATCCAAAAACCGTGTCCGTAACAATTGGTGTCGGGGAGTGAGATCGACCCGGAGCGCGCTGCACGCGCTCAAAATTATAAAGCGGACGAAATTGTGTTGTTTTATAAAACCCGAATTTTGAGATCGCGCCATGGACAATCAAGGCGATCGGATGTCGGTGGGGGAGATAGACGGGTTAGGGGTAACCCAGGAACCAGGGGAAATGTATGTGGAAGAAAGGGAGGAGGAGAGCAATGAGGAGGCGGTTGAGGGGGTGTCAGACGCGCAAAATGGCGTCCTCGCGCACGTGGGTGTAGCGGCACCAAATTTTGCCACGCCCGCGACCGTGGTAGCGCCCCTGGTGGATTCAAACCTTTTGTTGCTACAAATCGGGGCCCTTATGGACAAAATGAGGGACGAAGCGAGGGCTAATAGTGAGCGATTAGAGGGCCAAATGGGGGCAATGGGGGGCAAAATGGGGGAAATGGGGGGAAAAATGGGGGAAATGGGGGAACGGCTAGAAGCTAAATTTGAGGAGTTAGACAATAATTTTAAGGAGTTAGACAAGAAATTTGGGAAGTTAGACAATAATTTTGAGGGGTTAGACAACGGGATAAAAGAAGTGAAAAATGGGTTAATGGGGGTAGAAAATAGAATGGCTGCCCAGGAGAATCAGATAGAGGGAGTGAAAAATGGGTTAGAGGGGTTAGAAAACAGTATGGAAGGCAAATTGAGGGACATGAGGGACCAAGCGGAAAGGGAAGTTAAACAAATGGAGCAGCAGATAGAGGGGGTCAGAATGGGGGTAGAAACCAAACTGGATGCTCACAGGGAGGAAATGGAGCAGATGAGGGTGGCATCTGGGCAGGAGATGCAAGTGATGGGAGAGGAGATCAGAAAAGGGGTAAGTGAGGAGGTTTCGGGGCTGCGCGAGGAGGTAAAGCGAGGCGAAAAGCGTATAGAGAAAGAGGTGAGAAATAATACGGCTAAGTTACAAGGGGGAATAGAAGATCTGACGGAGGAGGTGGAGCAGCTGACAGAGGGACAAACTAAGTTAGTGGAGCAGGTTCAAAAGAACACTGCGGTACTAGGAGGGTTAAAGGCGACACAAAAAGAAATTAAAAACGAATTAATAGCGACGCAGAGGCAATGTCAGATGGTACGGGAGGAACTGACAATGAGGGTGGAGGAGGTGACAGAGATAATGGAGACAAAGGACCGGCAGGTGAGGATGCACATAGAGACGGTCACGGTAGCCTTAGAGGACGAACTTGAGGGGACGCACCGAGAAATAAAAGAGGTTAAACAAAAACTAGAGGAAGTGGGAGAAGAGGTGAGTGAAATTAAGAAGGGACGGACAGAAACTAAGAGGGAGATAAAGGAGGAAGTCATGGAATATGTACAAGGTCTGTGTTCAAATCATGATGTGATGCTCACTAACCAAATAAAAAGTTTGCAGGTGGCAAAGGAGGTGCGACGAGGTACGGAGGTGAGTGGCAATGTACATGATGTGAGGGGAGATTCAGTCGGCTTGGGGATTGGTTTGGATCCGGGTGTTCGTGAAAGGCCGTTGGTGAGGTGTGCGACAGGTCTGGTGTGCGAAAAAAGAGGTGTGCGAGAATGTCCGACCATGGGGTGTGTGAGGAAAAAGT
This sequence comes from Myxine glutinosa, assembly GCF_964187855.1. Lineage (NCBI taxonomy): Eukaryota > Metazoa > Chordata > Myxini > Myxiniformes > Myxinidae > Myxine > Myxine glutinosa. The sequence continues at coordinate 157,571,984 of NC_136268.1, forward strand.
GCACGCCGAGGAGTGAGTGTGCCGTCAGGAGTGAGCCGGTCGTAGCGCGTGTGCGAGGGAGCACAGGGAAGCGCGGTGTGGTGAGTGTTACGGAGGAGGTAACGAAAAAGTGTGCGCGAGAGGATGCGCGAGAAAGGTGTGTAACGGACGGGTGCATGGGGAAAGCGCATGCTGTCAAGAGTAAGGGTGAGTGCGCGACCGAGAGTGGAGGTGAGAGTAGTGAGAGTGAAACGGAGCGTGAGTTGGTTGTGGCAGGTGAGCGAGGATGTACACCTGGAATAGAAGGATGCACACCTGGAATGGTAGAGCGTGAGTGGGAATGCACGCTGGAATTGGTAGTGAGACACGTGGTTGGGTGTGCGGGTGAGAGCACACCTGTGATTGTCACAAAGGAGGTGACCGAGAAAGGGGCGCGAAGAGGTGTATTGGTGAGGTGTGCGAGCGACGAATGTGTGCCAAGGTGTTCGGTGGTCAGGTGTGTGACCAAGTCGATGGGCGGAGTGAGTGTACCGGGGTGTGTAAGGAAAGGTACGAGGAGAATGGGAACGGCTGCATGTATGAGCACGAAAGGGGTAGCGTATGCATGTAAGCCTGCAGGTGAGGCGTCGACGATAACCGGGTTAAAGGTTAGGTCGACTTTTAGCCGGATCGGGCCCTCGGTGCGTGCCGGGCTTCGCGTGCCGCGAGAACCGGCGGGGATCCGAGCCACGGCGGGTTCGAAAGGACCGCCGTGCGCGATCCACGCTGGGCCTCGCGTTGAACGGCCGCGTCCGGGCTCCACTAGGCGGAGCGGGCAGCCCGATAGGAAGGGTCGTCATGGCGACCACTTTCTATTGAGACGTGCCGGCAGGTCGAGATCGGGACATTGGATGACTCCACGCCGAGGTGGTGCATGGGATCTCGGCCCGGGTAAGCCTCCGTCCCTGCCCCGAATGCGGGACGTATCCAGCCGCTGGCACAAAACGACCCGCGTTCATTGCTCGGCTGTACGAAGCCGGGCTGTAGATGTGAATTGGCGCACCGAGAGGATGTAATAAGTAGACGGGTGATGGTGGTAGTGATAGTGATTTAAAACGAAATTTAGAAAAGTGAATAGAATTGGCAGTAAATGGAAAATTTTTGAATTGTTGGATTTGGACGAGCGAAATTGGTAGTGAGAGACCCCCGATGTGGTGGGATGGCAAATCCACCATCCCTCACAGGTGGGGGGCAAAGGAGCAATAGCTTATGGGGTGTATGGCAGTGAAAACTAGCCCGGGTGGGTTAGGATATGGTGTGTAGGGATCTAGCGAAGATGACATTAGGTGACGTTAAGTTTAGTTAGTGACTGATACCTGTAGTGGGGACACAGGTAGATTAGTATGGATGATAATGACGTGGGAGCGCAATAGTTTAAAGGGACGACTGGGAAGCGCAAGTTTCAGAGGGGAGAAGTTAGCTGAGATGATGCCGTGTGTGTGAGGATTGAACAGGTGAGAATGGAACAGGTGTGATTGCACAGGTGTGCAACTGAACAGGTGTGTGGAGCAGTGTATGAGGGAGTAGTGGTGATTGCGTGTTGTGTTGACCAAATGGTCCAGGAAGAAAGGAGGGTGCAGGTGGCACCAGGTATGATTGCACAGGTGTGCAACGACAGGTGAATGAAGAACAGGTGTATGTGGCTGTGTGGAATAAATGGTAGTGTGGAATATCTGGAGTATTGGAATGGATGGTCGTGGAGTGAGTATGGTGGAAATTGTGGAGTGGAGTGGATGGTGCGAAGGTGTGAATGGGGGAAGAGTGGACCCCCATCACGGATACCCGGGGCGGGTAGTGTAAGTGTTAGGTAGAGGGTACAGGTAAATTGTGGTTGGATATTGGCATCTGTGGTGCGGTTGGAAGAATGATGTTTGGATGGGTGCATTCGTGTTGTGGAAATGGCTGGGCGTGTAGCCTGTTAGTGTGTGTAGTTGGGTTGGGCACTCCACCACTGTGAGGATGTCGGCCAGGTGAGGCCGCAGGTGGGCTCTGGGAGCCGGTAGTAGTTGTTGTGGATGGGGCCCGAGGATCCGGAGGACGGACCCGGGTAGCCCAGTGCCAGAGGGCACCATGGGGTGACAGAGCCAGGAGAGGGGCTGTCCCCAGGTAGTTAGGTTAGGGTGAGGAGCTAGGTAAGCTCGGGTGGCAACTACAGTGGGGGAGGTGTGCAGGTGGGTAGACCTGTTGGGAGAGGTACACGTCGCAGCCCAGAAATTGTGCTAGAGCACCGGGAGATGAATCGGGGGAGTGAGACCCCAAATTGAGAAGCACCACAGTTTGGTCAATGGGAATTGGTTTTTAAAACCACATAGAGTAAGATTGCCAATGGATTGGCAGGGAAAGACCCCGGGTAGTGTAAAGTGTGTTAAAATCATTTAGAGGATAGTTAGGATGAAGGATCTCCTCACACCATCTGCATCCACTCACCTGAGGTGACAGGTACTCCACACCATGCCATGTTTTGATTATTTTTTATGATGCAAATGTTTGGATTGTGAGACGCATCATGACGTGGGTGTGACATTGTGCTTTGATGTTCCATCTCTGCCTCCTTATGAGGATTGATGATGAATTTGGTGATGGCAAATTTTGAAGTAGAGGGATTGTGGTGACGAATTTGGTATAAGGGAAATATGGGGAAGACGTGACAGTAGTGACGAATTTGTAAATGGGTAGATTTTGTAAATATGGGGTAAGAGCAAGGGTAGTGTAGGTGACAGGGGGGTGACGTACGGTAGGGACGAGCTTTCTCACTTCGCCCTCCGTACGCATTTCACCTTGCATTGCCTTGTTTGACGTGTACCCTTGTGACCTTACCCCTCGCTCAATTGTCTTTCTTTTGTCTCCCACATGACCTGTGCGCCATTGGGTGCCGAGGGGAGCGTGCGTGAGGTGGCCATTGTGCGCCCGAGATTCCCAGAACCAGCACGCATTGCGTTGATGTACCACTTTATGGACCGCTGTTCGGCGGCCAAGTACCACTTGATGGACCCCAGGTTCTGGGGCAGAGCACCTCTGTTGGAGACCGGCCATAGTGGCCAGGGAATCTTGCTTGCGGACCTCGGTAAGGTGGCACCTATGCCAAACAGGTGGACCACCCTTAGTTGGCCCCTGAGGCCCTAAATAATAATAAAAAACGAACACAAGTTGTGCTTTTTATTATGTCCAAATAGGCCGCATGAAGCCAGAAGACGTCAGGAAGAACATCGGCCCAGCAGACAAGGAGAAGACCACCACCAGTTGTTTTGTTGAGTTTATTATGAACCATGGTGACTGCGCACCGAGTGGTGCTTTGTGGTGCTGGTGGTGCTTTTGGGTGCTTTGGTGGTATTGGTACTGGTGCATCGATGCAATGCGTGCTGTCTCCTCCCTCCCAACAGGAATTTCTTTCTCTTGTTCCCTAAAAAAGAAAAGAAAAAAACACACAGGTCCTGGGTTGCGTTGTAAATAAGAAATCACGTCATTGTAAATAATGCTCCCCACCGTAAATGTATAGTTTCAGAATAATTCCGTAATTCGGTTAGCTGTGGGCTTGAGTCTGTTAGACAGGATGCAATGCAATAGGGGGACATACTTATTTGTGTTTTAAAATTGTCACACTCAGGGTCAGGTTAATTGTAGAGGGAATTACACCTACATGTCACACTCAGTTAAGTCTAGTAGGCCCGAGGACGTGCCTGAAGAAAGGAGGGTGCAGTGTAACGATTTTGAGAAGTGTAACGGGTTTTGAGAAGTGTAACGGGTTTTGAGGAGTGTAACAATTTTGGAGGAAGGGTAACGGATGTGAAGAGTATGGTTTTGGTATGGTAACATCCTGGTAATGTAAATAATGGTCGCAGCCGTCCTCCTAATTAATTTCATAGAACATACACGCAGGTCACGATATATCTTTTAAATAGTGTATTTCCTTATTCCATGTAGGCTAAGTATGTGTTTTCCACTAGATTGACTTTGCATTGTATCAAACAAAATAAGCGTAGGCCCTTCCAATTTCCCCAAAACCTCCCTTCCATTTGCCTTCCGCATTTTGGTCGGTTTTTCTCTTCAACCACCATTGGCCATGAAACAGGGTCGGAGAAGAAAGGCGTGTCTCCACCTCGTCAGAAGAGGGCAGGAGTGAACCGGCCCTAACAGCCAATCAACACCGCGGTGAGTGACCCGGTAGGCGTGCCCTCGGAGCCGGCGGCTTAATTCCGCCGGAGGTGATAAAAGCGAATGTAAGGAACTGCTTTACGGAGAGGCCTTGAGAGATACGCTGGGGGATGACCTGGAAGAGGAGCGCAATCCACCGCAAGCCCTACCTACCTGCCTGCAATATCCCCTGTCGTTGGAGAGACGCGCTGAACGGAGGGAGACGGCTCCACCCCAGGAAGAAGAGCAGGTGTGCCGAGCCAGCGCGTGACGGCCGCGGATACGCGACGGAGGTTTTCCCGCCAAAACCGCGAGGGGTTGAAAGCTGCTGCCTCCGACCTTGCCTTCCTCTCAAGCAATCAACCTCGAGCCATTACCTGCCTGCAATATCCACCGTGTGAGTGTGAACGTCCTGTCCTACTCGTTGTCTTGGGGATTAAGTAAATGAAATAGAATAAGTTAACAATGCACTGTGTGACTGCTCTTTTCCATCTATTGCTGTAAATAATATTGGTCGCTCTAAAATATTGCTTGTGTGTGTATAATAAATCTGTTCTTCCTCCAAACTCTGTTTTTCTTCTCTCTTCTTCTCTTTCGGTCGCTTTAGAGGTTTCCCAATTGAATATCTGTAGCGCGATTAGTCAACGTTCGGTTGGAATCGGGTTCTAATCGGGGAGTAACTGTTCGGACGCGGTTAAATACACCACCGCTCGGTAAAATAACATCCAAAAACCGTGTCCGTAACAATATATATATATATATATATATAATATATATATATATATATACATACATATATATATATATATATATATATATATATATATATATATATATGTATGTATTTATGTATAAGTATGTATGTATATATGTATATACAGACTTGGCATTTAATATGGAATATTTTTTTTGTGGGGGTGAACTTACTTTTCAAGTTGACTTTGAACCAAAAGTTCATTGGAATTATGTTGAAATTATTCTAGATTTTGTTAATGTGACCTTTAAAAGAAACAAAAACCACATTTGACATTTCGAAGCAAATAAATTGATCCTTGAAAGTGATGCAAACTGATATCGAACTCAATTCACGGACAGTCCTGTGTTAAACCTATGTGCGTTTTCCAGAAGTATCTCTTTATTTTGCACATTAGCCAAAATTTTTTTTAACAAAAACAAAAGTTAAATTACGACTGGGATTACGGACAGTAAAATTACAGTTCAGTACTTCGTGTAACCCCCACGAGCATTCAGGAGAGCACGTACACGTTGAGGCATGCTGTTCACGAGATTTGCCAAGGTTTGGACAGGAATCGCTTGCCATGCAGTTACAATAGCCTGCTGCAATTCACGCACAGAGGCAGGCTGCTGGTCCAAGTTGTCGATTTGACGCATTAATTCTGCCCACAAGTTCTCTATAGGATTCATATCCGGGTACATGGCAGGCCACACCATATGCTCTACACCACGGTCAGCAAGAAAGTGTTGGATCATGCGACGACGATGAGGCCGTGCATTGTCATCTTGGAAGACAAAGTTTCCTCGAAAGGCTGCACGAACAAATGGAAGCAATGTTTCTTCCAGAATGGCCCTGTGCTTGAACTGGTTCAGGTTTCCATTCAGAACAACTAGGTCAGTTTTGCCCCCTGCATGAAAAGCAGCCCAAATGGTCACGCCACCACCTCCAGCTTGGACTCTTGGCACTATACAATCTTTGTTGTAGGCTTCATGCACTTGTCTGTGCACTCGGACGCGGCCATCTTGACGATAGACCAGAAATCTAGACTCGTCACTGAAGATCACGTGATTCCAGTGTCCTGTCTGCCATTGACGGTGCTCTCTGGCCCACTGCAATCGGCGCTGGCGGTGTTGTCTGGTCAGACGTGGCTTTCTCAGGGGATGCCTGGCACGAGAGCCTGCTTGAACCCATCGTTGGTCGACTAGCCTTCTGGATACAGGCACATTTGTCAGTTGCTGCCACTCAGCCCGAAGCCGATTCGCTGACTTGGTACGGCCATTGCGGACTAATCGGTGCAGCTGGCGATCATCTCTCCTTTTGGTTCTGCGGGGACGTCCTGGCCTCGGGAATTGGAGTAGGGACACCCCTCTGAGCATTTCGTTTCAGGATCTTTGACACCTGACCTTGAGTGATGCCATACTGCCAAGCAATAGCACGCTGTTTAATGCCGGAATTTCGTAAAGCCACCACTAAATGACAAACAGCATTGTCGAGTTGACGGACCATCTCCACGGGAAGCGGCAATAACTTTTGTAGACGTGCAGCAGTTCTTTTCCACTAATACAGAACGCAACAACCCTTACATACCCGATTGTGTAGCCAATCGTCAAATGTACCTGTCCGTACATTTTGTCACGCCACCTGTGATATAATAATCCTGTTATTGACTTCTTGCTGCGACAGACAGTCAGTGACATGGTTCTTTCAACAAAGAAATCACCGAAGCGGAAAAGAAACTCACCAGATTGATATACCGAGTTCAGAAATTAAACCCAAGTCAAGAAAAAGAAAATATTCCATATTAAATGCCAAGTCTGCACTTTAATATGGTGTTTTCCGCCATAGTTAAACTCATCGAGCCAGCTTTAATGAGCAGAGACATTCGAGGGAATGATGTATGTATATGTATGTATGTATATGTATATATGTATATGTGTGTATATGTGTATGTTTTTTTTTTTTTTTGTATACCGAATCGAGTCTCGTGAAAGAGCTGACATTTACTTCACAAACAAATCAACCAGACAAACAAAATATATAAAAAGAGGGAGCGGAAGACAAGAGAAGGGGAAGCACACAAACACTTGAGAGCACACAACATTTAAGAGCAGGGAGATGTGTGGGAGGGAGAGGGCTTGGGGGGAGGAGGCGTGGGACGGGGGGGGGGGGGTGGGTGGGAGAAGTATAAAACACAAGGACACCAAGGACTTCCAGGACAGAAGTTGGTATTTCAAAAAAGTGGAATTGGGGTGAAATTGGGGTGATAGAAAAGATCAAGGTTTTGGATGGGGGAAGATAAGAGATGGTGGTCAACAGCTGTTTTAAAGACCTGGAGGGTGGAGTGGGATTGAAGAGAGTGAGGGAGTTTGTTCCAGAGGCGGGAGAAAAGAGGAATGAAGGAGTGAAGGTGAGCAGAGAGTCTTGATTTTGGCAGTTTAACCATAAGATGGTTGCATGCAGATCTTGTGCGACCTGTAGGAATATTTGCGGGACAGAGCCCAGAGAGAGCTGGGGGGGGGGGGGGGGCAAGGCCAGAGAGGAGTAGGTAGAAGACGGAAAGACCACCAACCTGCCTGCGGTGAGTGAGTGAGAGGCCCTTAGAGTTAGCTTCATCGCAGGAGATTCCAATGATTCTGAATGCTTTGGTTTCAACAGCGTGAAGACGAGCTAGGTGTGAGGCAGGAGCACCAGCCCAGAGGGGAGAGCAGTATCCCATTGAGCTGCAGATGAAAGCCTTGTATGTTCTGAGGAGCTCAGGTGTGCCAAGGAAGGACTTCGCACGACGGAGGATGCCCAGTTGGCGACTGGCTTTGGAGGCCAGATTTGAAATGTGGTTTTCCCAGGAAAGATCATGGCAGATAGTGAGACCCAAAAGCTTGAATGACAGAACTTCTTGGAGAGGATTATTCAAAAAGTGGATGGGAGGGTTTTCCAGTTTGTCTTTTCGGAAAGACATCGTAAGTATGTATGTTTTTGTAAATATATATATGTATATATATATATATATATATATATATATATGTATGTATGTATGTATATATGTAAATGTATATATGTATGGATATGTATATGTATGTTTTTGTATGTATATGTATGTATGTATATATGTATAGGTACATATGTATGTCTATGTATATGTATGTTTTTGTATGTATATGTATGTATATGTATAAATGTATTGTTGTGGATCTGGGGGTCGGCGCTCCCCTTACCAAGGTGGGGTTAATCCCCTTGAGTTTCAAACTGGCCGAGCCCCCAGCCCTCAAAATTATAATGCTCCTCCGCGGTCGAGATTGGCCAGGGTGATTGGTCAAGATGGAGTCCCAAATACCTGCGTGCCAATCCCTCCGCGAAGCAGGGAAATAACTCCCGCTCGAACCACGGACAGGTGGAAATTGCCGAGCGGATTAGCAATCCGCGATTCGAGCCGTTAGCAAAAAGATAAACCCGATTAAAGCGATTGGCCAAATCTTGCCACAGGTCCTCAATGGAGAAAAGACTAAGATGATCGAATGGAGGAACAGAAACCAAAGTAAGGAAGAACACAGAATTTATTAACAATACTGAAGAGGAAACTAAAGAAGGGCATGTACAAGAAGAAGAGCAAAAGGACATAGGGCAAGCTTACACAGTCTTAATTAACACGCCCAGGACAAACAGACAGACTTACACGGGAGGGTTGTGGTTGGAAGAAGGTCCAGGCAGATGGCAGGGGAGGAAGGTCCTGGCTGGTTCAGGCGTTGAGGTCCGGCTCGAGGTGTCCATGCGTACCGTGGCGAGAACCCGGGCAGCAGCGAGCGTGTCCCGTTGGCGCGTGCTCGGGCCTTATATATGGCAGGGCGGGGGGTAGACCTTCGCAAGGCCGTATGCGCAGTTCAATACAATTGATTGTGCCTTGCGCAGTCCTCCCATTAACGTGACAATCACTCGAGCTCTCCCCCCGCAGTCCGTTATGATGCAATCCGCTCTCTCGCCCGACCTCCGCGCAGTCCGTGATGCTGCAATCGGCGGTCCCCTCTCTCTCTTCTTCTCTGTGTCAAGGCGCCGCGCTCGCGCTTATATCGTGTGCTTCGAAATCAAGCCGTGCCACGCCCATCAGTGAGCTCACCTCAGCCCTGGTTGGTTCGTTGACAGGGCCACGCCTCGCTCTTGGCGCTCCGCCCCCTTCTTCTCCAGCTTGACCGCGTGGTTAATGGCGTTTGAGCCAGGCAGCGAACGCTGCTGGCAAGCAAGGGAACACAATTTGGAGGGAGGCAAGCCGCAAAATGAACGGGATTTGAAAAGGGGCCTATGTTATTTGATTAATGCAACGCAGAGTCAAACTATTGGAAACAGAGCCTTACCTGAAACACATACTAATGAAATAACTGAAGAAGTTCCTATGGTGTCCTACGTGTTGCAATATGGAATAACTAGGGTGCGACCTTTGAGCTTTACCAAATGGGAATATTTACAGGGAATTATTTACAAGGCTTATTATTTTACAAACTGAAGGTTCTAAAAACCGTAACACAGCACCCTCCCTTTCTCCAGGTCCGTCCCGGGCCGTTTCACAAGAGATATATTTTACCATTATATGTGACACTTAGGTGTGGTTACCCTCTACTTTTAACCTCACCCTGAGTGCGACATGTTTAAAACTAGTTATGTCCCGCCTGCTGCGTTGCATTCTACCTAACTGACTCACGCCCACAGAATAACCGAATTCGGAATTAATTTTCAAACTAAACATTTACGGTGGGGAGCATTATTTACAAAGACTAGCACTACTATTTGGATTATTTACACTAAAACCCAGAACCTGTCTTTTGGGAGACAAAAAGCAGATGGTTTAAAAAGAGGAAAGGTCATGCACTGCACTGTACCGATACACCTTACCCACATGCTCAGAGATGCACAATTGATATTGCAGTGCACCACAAAGCACAAAAACACCACTCGGCAGAAAAAGCACCATCAAGTGCACAGTCATACATTTCAATAAGTAAATGAACTGGCGTCTTCTCAGGTGGGCCGATGGCTGCTGGGCTGATGTTTCTGGGCGTTTTCCTTGCTTGCTGCCTATTTGGTCAATAAAACAAAAAGGGCACAAAACCCGTCCACTTTTTTATTTTTATTATTTATTAAGGCCAGCAGGGGCCAACTAAGGTGGTCCAACTGCTTGGCATAGGTGCCACCTTGACCGTGGTCCGCAAGCATGATTTCCAGCAGAGATGCCATGCCACAGATGTGTGGTCCATAAAGTGGTACTCGGCCACAAAAACATGTGGTCCATAAAGTGGGCTTGGCCACAAACGTGTGGTCCATAGGTGGTGTACTGGTCCAGGCAGACAGGCAGCGAGGGTGTGGGCGCACAACTACGACGCCTGCACACTTTCCCCTCGGTAACCAAAGATCACGGTCCATGGGTGGGGTAGGAAGACAAAGCAGAGTTAGCGATGGGTAAGGGTGCAAGGGTACACACAATAACAAGGCAATGTGGCATGAAGGGCACGGGAGAGAGAGCTAAGAAAGCTCGTCCCTAACGTTCGTCACCCCCCCCCCCCATGTCACCTACACTACCCCTTGCCCCTCCCCGTATCCACACCATTTACAAACCCGTCGCTACGTCCTGTCTTCCCCATATCACCCCTAATTCCAAATTCGTCATCAATCCCTCTAAACCAAATTTGCCACCAATCCAAATTCCTCATCAATCCCTCCTAAGGAGAGAGAAATGGAACCATGAACAATGTCCTCCCCACGTCATGATGCGTCTTACATTCCAAATGTCTGCCAAATCGGTGTGGAGTCTGTCACCTCAGTAAGTGTATGCGGATGGTGCGAAGAGATTTTCTCCTATCTACCTTCTAAATGACATTAACACTTTTACTCTACCTGGGGTCTTTCCCTGCCAAACCATTGGCCATCTTTACTCTATGTGGTTCTAAGAAGCAATTCCCATTGAACATACTGTGGCGCTCACCAATTTGGGGTCTCACTCCCCCGATTCTACTTCCTGTGCCCTCGCCCAATTTCAGGGCTGGGTCGTGTGGCTCCCCTAGCAGGTCTACTTACCTGCGCACCTTTGCTACTGCAGTTGCCTCCCGAGCTTACCTGCTCCTCACCCTAACCTACCTGGGGGAAGGCCCTCTGGTGCTCTCACCCCCTACCACCCTCTCTGGCGTCGGGCTACCCGGGTCCTCTCCTGGGATCCCGGGCCCCATTGAACTACTACTGGCTCCCAGAGTCTACCTGCGGCCTTACCTGGCCGACAGACTAACAGTGGCGGAGTGCCCAACCAATCACACACACTAACAGGCCACACGCCCAGACAATTTCATCTCACTAATGCACCCAACACAACACTCCTGTGCGACTATCCGCACCACAGATGCCAATATCCAACCACAATTTACCTACTCCCTCTACCTACTTTTAAACTACCCTCCCCGGGTACTCGTGAGGGGGTCCATCCTTCCCCCACTCACCCTTTCGCACCATACACTCCACTCCGAGTATTCCACACTCCCACTCCACACCATCCATTCCAGACCACCATTCTCCATACACCTGCATTTCGCTTGCACACCTTGCAAGCCATTCACTCAATACAATGCCATTCATCATGCTCACCACAAAGAACTTCCATACCAATTCCTCATCTCATCACTCTCACTACAAACACACTGCATCATCTAATCTACCTGGTTTTCCCTCTAACTTAGTGCTTCCCTGTCACCCCTTATGCTATTGCACATCCCTCGTCGTTATAATCCATCTAATCTACCTACGTCCCCTACTACCTGTACAAAAGTCACTACTTAAATATTGTCCCTATGGTCAGCTATTTCCCTATACATTAACCAAGCCCTCCCTGGCTAGGTTTTCACCGCCATACCCCATAAAACTATAGCTCATGTGCCCCAAAGATACGATGTGAGGGATGGTAAATCTACCATCCCTCTACACCATACACCATTTTCCATCAATATTTCTAATCCAGTCACTGTACTATGAGCCTCGGTGCATCAATGCATTTTCACAGCTCAGCATCGAAAAGCCGGCTATGTGTGCGGATGGTCAATCTCCTGTGGTTGGGTCCGTCCGGCATCGATTCTGGGGAGGAGGTTTGGTCGGGCCAAGGCTCCAAGCACCATCCCGGCGGAGGGCCTTGCGCTCCCAAGCGCGATGGCCCAGCATTGCCCGGCCGGAGTACCGCCACCACAAGGGGGCGCCACCCCGCACCCTCCTCCTTCCCCTCGGGCCGGGCCGATCGCTTTGCCTGGCAAAGCGCGGATTCGACCGTGCAGGGCGGGGCCCGGCGCGGATCGCGCTCGGCGGTTCTTTCGAAACCGCCGCGGCTACGACATCCGCCGGTTCCCGCTGCACACAAAGCCCGGTATGGACCGAGAGCTCGCGTCGGCTATACGTCGGGCTAGACGCTAACCCGGTTATCGTCGATTCTCGACTTGCATTCTCACACGCATACGCGACCCCTTTTACACTCACATTCGCACACCAAGTCGTCCTCTCGCCTTCCATACACTTCATGCATTCCAGGCATTCCATCATTGCACTTTCTCCTCGTGCATTCTCTTCCCTACTCGCACCTACACACTTAGGCACACTCATAACACTCACGCACTCCTCGCGTGCACTCTCCCCCGATACGTACTCCGTAACAACCACAGGCGTGCACTCTTCCATTACATCCCCTGTAACACTCCCCATCAGGCGCTCCACAACCAACTCAGGTGTGCCTCCTCGCACACGCTCCTCATCCGACTCACACTCCTGGTCACACTCACTCCTACTTCCACACTCTGTATCGCTCTCACTCTCTGTGTCGCATTCATCACACATGCACTCCGACGTGCGTTCGCCCTCGCACTCGGTATCACACTCTCGCTCCGGCGCCATTCGCACACGCGCGCCATTTCCATTCACACAGCGCACCACGGACCTCCCACAAACGCCCGCGGTACGCTGGGATCCCAAGTGCGCGAAAATTCTTTTTGCGCTAAACAATCTCCCGCAAAATCTCTTAGCCCCATATACAGCCCGACTCACCTTCGGGATTCTCCTCTCCACACGCACCAGAAAATCTTTATAAGGATTAGCAAGTACGGCATCAGGATGCGAATACAGACTTTTGGCATATTCCATCCTTTCCTCCCGCTGTTGCTCTTCTAAGTCCGGCGTCTCTTCCAACCCAATTTCCACTATAATTAATTCTTTAATTTCTTTTTCCATTTGAATTGATTCTTTTTCTACCGCCGCTGCATGTGAATTTGCCCTGTCCAATTCGGCGGCCGTCGGGTTTTTCACACCCCGAGTCGCGATTTCTATCCCGGTCCACCCGGCTGTGCCTTGCTCGGCGTCGCTCAACCCGCGCTACTCTAGCCGCGCTACCCCGTCGCATACCCCCGTGACCTCTTCGCCCACCCTGCGCCTTATATCTTCCCCCATCTCCCCTATTTCCTTCTTAGATGCCGCCCTCATGTGTTCCAATTCGTTCTTTTGGGCATCCAATTTGCTTTCCAGCCTGTTTTTGACCTCCTCTATCTGATCCCCCATTTGTTTGATTTCCTGGGCGGATTGATCCCCCAATTCTCTCACTTCTGCCCTTGATTTGTCCCCCTCTATTTTCCTGTCTTCACCTGTTTTGACCCAATAGGGCCTCATCCATGCCAAAAATAGATCCCATTCCGTTGGCACCGCGGGCTCGACCCTCGCCGCCATGTGCGAGGCGCCGCCATTTTGTTTGCCAGCTGCTGCACCCTTATCAAAGTTCCCCTCTTTTCCCAATTCTTCCCGGGGGTCCTGGGTTGATTCTAACCCTTTTATTTCCCGGGTGGATTTGTCCCCCAATTGTCTCATTTCTGCCCTTGATTCGTCCCCCTCTATTTTCCTGTCTTCACCCCTTTTAACCAAATAGGGCCTCATCCGTGCCAAAAATAGATCCCATTCCTTTGGCACCGTGGGCTCGACCCTCGCCGCCATGTGCGAGGCACCGCCATTTTGTGCGCCTGCAACCCCCTCTACCGCACCTTCTTCGTTTTCCTCCTCCATTACTCCCACTTCCTCCCTGGGGTCCTGGGTCGATTCTACCTCCTCATTCTCCCCCACCGGCATCCGATCACCTTGGGTATCCATGGCACGACTCAATTTGGATGTTAAATATAAAAATTTGGCCGCTCGTAATTTTGACCAAATTTTTTAAGATGGATTAAAATTTGGTTCGGGTCCAATCCCACTCCCCGACACCAATTGTTGCGGATCTGGGGGTCGGCGCTCCCCTTACCAAGGGGGGGTTAATCCCCTTGTCTTTCAAACTGGCCGAGCCCCCAGCCCTGGAAATTATAACCCTCCTCCGCGGTCGAGATTGGCCAGGGTGATTGGTCAAGATGGAGTCCCAAATACCTGTGTGCCAATCCCTCCGTGAAGCAGGGAAATAACTCCCGCTCGAACCACGGACAGGTGGAAATTGCGGAGCGGTTTAGCAATCCGCGATTCGAGCCGTTAGCAAAAAGACTAAACCCCTATTAAAGCGATTGGCCAAATCGTGCCACAGGTACTCAATGGAGAAAAGACTAAGACGATCGAATGGAGGAACAGAAACCAAAGTAAGGAAGAACACAGAATTTATTAACAATACTGAAGAGGAAACGAAAGAAGGGCATGTACAAGAAGAAGAGCAAAAGGACACAGGGCAAGCTTACACAGTCTTAATTAACACGCCCAGGACAAACAGACAGACTTACATGGCAGGGTAGTGGTAGGAAGAAGGTCCAGGCAGATGGCAGGGGAGGAAGGTCCGGGCTGATTCAGGTGTTGAGGTCCGGCTCCAGGTGTCCACGCGTACCGTGGCGAGAACCCGGGCAGCAGCGAGCGCGTACCGTTGGCGCGTGCTCGGGCCTTATATATGGCGGGGGGGTAGACCTTCGCAAGGCCGTATGCGCAGTTCAATACAATCGATCGCGCCTTGCGCAGTCCTCCCAGTAACGTGACAATCACTCTAGCTCTCCCCCCGCAGTCCGTTATGATGCAATCCGCTCGCTCGCCCGACCTCCGCGTAGCCCGTGATGATGCAATCGATGGTCCCCTCTCTCTCTGCTTCTCTGTGTCAAGGCGCCGCGCTCACGCTTATATCGTGTGCTTCGAAATCAAGCCGCGCCACGCCCATCAGTGAGCTCACCTCAGCCCTGGTTGGTTCGTTGACAGGGCCACGCCTCGCTCTTGGCGCTCCGCCCCCTTCTTCTCCAGCTTGACCGCGTGGTTAATGGCGTTTGATCCAGGCAGCGAACGCTGCTGGCAAGCAATGGAACACAATTTGGAGGGAGGCAAGCCGTAAAATGAACGGGATTTGAAAAGGGGCCTATGTTATTTGATTAATGCAACGCAGAGTCAAACGATTGGAAACAGAGCCTTACCTGAAACACATACTAATGAAATAACTGAAGAAGTTCCTATGGGGTCCTACGTGTTGCAATATGGACTAAATAGGGTGTGACCTTTGAGCTTTACCAAATGGGAATATTTACAGGGAATTATTTACAAGGCTTATTATGTTACAAAGTGAAGGTTCTAAAAACCGTAACAGTATGTATCTGTATGTTTTTGTATATATGTATATGTTTATGTATGTATATATATATATATATATATATATATATATATATATATATATATATATATATATATATATACACACATAAACACACACACACACACACACACACACACACACACACACACACACACACTGGGATCATACATGTCCTGATTTCAGCGATTTGGTGAGATACAAAGACACTTCATGTTTGCTACCTTAACTGTCTTAAACTATGAATAATGAGCACGCCTTGGCTAAAATAACAGATAATAGGCTCTGGGGGGCATGTGATTATCCCTGAGCCTGACGCTGAACAGCTGAATTAGTGTGACAGTGAGTGGGGGTATCCATGGGGAATACGGTGGGGGTGGTAGTAATGATTTTGATGCTTTTTGTTAGTTAAAGTAATCATTTTCTGGACTCCAAATGTGTTCGTTTTTAATCCAACACTAATAGTACCTTTTTCCATTGAAACTCTCATTTATTGCTGCACCTTGTCCCATCCCATTAGGCACCCTTAAGTTGTGAGCTCATGTGAGCACCATGTAGCTTCCTGTGTTGTGAATGCCAAATGTCCATGACTCAATGAAGCTCGCACTAATCGTCCATCCAAGATTGGCCTCTTGTAGCCGATGGACTATCACTGCCATTCGCACGCCTCATCAACGCCGGGTCGCTGCTCAGCATTCCCAATGTCCCCTGGCGACTTCCCCAGCAGCCACGCTCTTGGGCATGTTAATCACTGTGTGTTCGAGTATACATTGAAAAAATAAGTTACAGAGCAATTTGAATGTGAAGGCTTCTGTCAGAGGCCGATTTAAAAGCCCCTTATTATGTTCATCCGTCCTTGCATGAAATGGTGACGGCTTAATGAGCTTTTATGGATTTGGGGGCCATTTTTTATCGGGACAATGGCAGGTAAACGCTTCATAAAGCTATTATAAGTGGGGAAAAGGAGGGAGTTAAAGATAGCACTGTTTTCCGCCATAGTTAAACTTATCGAGCCAGCTTTAATGAGCAGAGACATTCGAGGGAATGATGCGGAGGAGTCATTCGTGGTCCATTTTCGCACCCGACATGGCGCCGGGATTCCATTTCCGTTTTGATGTCCTGGTTTTCCTTCCCAACACGGAAACACCTTCCCAGAGATGGTTGCCCCTTCAATTCACACCAAATGTGTTTTGTCGCAGACTTGATCGATCGACTGTGCAGACGAAACTGAAAACTTCAGAAAAAAATTCATTTCCAAAGGATTGGCACGGGAAACGATGCCACGAGGTGAGAGAACCTGGCACACATCTTTAGTATGTTGGCACAGTTGGCACAGCCCGGATAAATGGAGCAATGTCACCCAGGTGCATTGCAGCTCCCCATGGGCTGTGATCGCATCGGTTTTCTTTTTGCGCGACAAGCCGGGAAAGGTGATAAACACAAGAGGCGGTGGTGAAGGTGATGCAGGGAAACCGAACGTTGGATTGGGTTCAGTACCTGGAATTTGGACTGAATGCTCTGGATAAAATGCACACAAAGGTGCATTGCAGCAGAGCGAATGTAAAATTATTCCGCATACAGGTAACTCATCATTTTTGCACGGTTTTCATTTCATACCAACACAGCCTGTTTGGAAAATAATTATTTTGCATTATTTTCTGGATTTGGAGGCATCAGCATATTGAGGCATTTGTTGCACCTGCTTGTTGTCAACTGTTGGCCTCAACAGCTCAAGTACAACTCAGGTAACAGCTATGACGTTGCCCTCTAGTGTCGTCCTCTAGTACTGCGCTTTTTTGATCTGCCCTTTTTCCTTGCCTTTTTGGAATGGGAGATTTACCAACTTATTCCACAATTTTAAGTTCCGGGATATTTGCGTATGTAATAAATATCTGGTTCCTCTGTTTGTGAGGATTTTTTCTCCCAAAGAATGACAGTATACATGTTGCAATGTTGCATGTCGGCGTTTTTTTAGTTTGAATCCTGGGATTGAACTCAAACTAGAATATATAGTATGTTCAACCATTAAATATACAAGTAATAAAAAAACATTAATTTTTTTTTTTAAAGATGTTGAAAAAAAGGAATGTAAACAACATAGGGATGGTCACAAGAACTGATCATGTGAACTGATCACTCGCATTCACACCCACATATGCACAACCACGCACACGTGCACAAACTCAGATATGCATGTACATGGAGGTGTATGCAATGAACTCATATATGCAAACACACGGAGGTGGATAATTTGAGACCTGGGAGAACTCCATTCCACCTCCTGAAACCCATCCAGGTGTTGAGATAGCAGTCAACACCAGCAACTTGCACACACACAGACACACAGCAACTTGCACACACACAGACACAGACAGACAGACACACAGCAACTTGCACACACACATGCACAAATGCAGACCCACAGCAGCTTGCACACACACACACAGACACACATGTACACATGTACACCCACAATCACACACACACACACACATATATATATATATATATATATATATATATATATATATATATATATATATATATATATATATATACATATATATATATATATAATAACGCTTATTTTGTAACAATTTTGAAACAGTTTTCGAATGATTATAAAATTTAATTCTCAGCATCACTTGCTCATGATAAATAATTGTCCTGTTCATATTAACAATCATGTTATTTCATCACTGACCATGCTGTGAGTAGTATTTCTGGATAACTTTTAGGATGTGTTACTTACCAGCTGTTTAGTCTGGTTTGGATAATCTGGAATTGGATCCAACAATAAAGAAAATGTCCTTGTGCTTTTCAGACAGGCAGGGAGTTGCATCGTTGAGTGTGCATGAGTTATCCAAAGCTGGATGTGAAAAACCACACGGTACCTTTAATAAACATTTCGACAGTTTATGCTCGTACTGCGAGAAAATTCAAAATCCTGCTCGAATCTACAGCTGCACTGATTACTGTAGGTGGTTAGCCATGATTCATGATTCAGCAGTGCCATATATATGCTACCGATAGACTAAATATACAATTAAATCTTGGTCAATCTGCAACCCTGTGTTAGATAAATGAAACATTTTCCAAAATATTAACTGCCTGCAAAATGTCCTTTTGCTCCACATGAATGGTACTTGCATCGTAATGGTCACTTTCTTTTGTTTGGGATGTTAAGCCACCCTTGGCATGTTATGACATTCACTTCTAGACGGTGAAGATCCCACGATGCTTTTCTAAAAGAGTTGGCCATTACGTGCCAGTACCCTGTTCAAATTGAAATTCATGTTTCCCAGTGCACAGTCATGTCATGACAATGTCATTGTTACATCATAATCGATTTACGTTAAATTACAAAACAAGGAGAACTAGAGCGGCACTCAGTAGAGAGCACACCTTCGCCTGGTTGGCCACGTCATTCACTGGTGAAGAATCACTTAAAAAATTCTACTAGCCGGATCCGGATCCAGATCTTCACCAAAATTGAATCGATTCTTCCTTGTCACACACACAACCGGTCCACCAAGTTTCATCCAAATCCGTCTGCAACCTTTTTGGAGATATCATTTTTGTATCATTATTTTTGGCCTTATCTCCCAATGGTGAAGAATCACTTAAAAAATTATCGTAGCCGGATCCGGATCCGATTCCGGATCTTCACCAAAATCTAATCATTTTGTTGCTGTCACTTTCGCTACATCTCTGCCAAATTTTGTCAGAATCCGTCCACACCTTTTTGAGATTTTTTTTCACAAACAGACAGACAAACGGACAGACAAACGGACAAACAGGGGTGAAAACATAACCTCCATCCACATTTGGTGGTGAAGGTAAAATGACAAAATGTCGTAGCCCCTGTGGTTTTAATAATTTTGCTCTACGGAGTTAAAGGCCGCCAGTCGGCCATTTTTGGTCGGATTGCAAAACAAAATCTTCTGCATATCTGCAGTCTCATATGTTGTTTTTGTGCCAAGTTTGAACAAAACCGGTCCATGTATGTCCGAGAAATGGATGGGGACACATTTGAGTAACAAAATGGCCGCCAGTCGGCCATATTGGATCTAATCTCGAAAAAACACGACATGCATATGTAAGCCATCATTCCTTACCTGTGTGCCAGATTTCAATAAGATCGGTAAATGGATCTCCATGAAATGATTGAGGACGTGTTCAATATCGGGTTTATTTACAATTAAAATGGCTGCCAGTCTACCAGTCGGCCATCTTTTACCAGAGCGCAAAATAAAGTGAGGTGCACGTGTATGTAATCATGTATTGGCTTTGTGCCAAGTTTGAAGAAAATCGGACCATGCATGTTCAAGAAATGTTTGGGGACATGTTTTTTAAGTAACAAAATAGCTGCCAGTCGGCCATATTGGATCTGATGTCAAAAAAATGACGTGCATATGTAAACCATCATTCATTATCTGTGTGCCAA
The DNA here is from genome assembly GCF_964187855.1 of Myxine glutinosa. Taxonomy (NCBI): domain Eukaryota; kingdom Metazoa; phylum Chordata; class Myxini; order Myxiniformes; family Myxinidae; genus Myxine; species Myxine glutinosa. Next base: position 157,591,904 of record NC_136268.1, read on the forward strand.
GTTTGAACAAGATTGATAATGCATGTCCGAGAAATGTTTGCGGACGTGTTCTTGAAGATGTGAAGGGTGGTTTGAATAAAATGGTGAAGATTTCTTTTCTTTTCAATTTTTAGAATTTCACTTCTATTCGATGGTTGTTTTAATTGTTAATAAGTGACTTGTTTTTTTCATAATTGAAGGGATTGACATTTGATTTTGAGAGTATGCGGTTATATTTACGTTGTACTTCTAAATATGGTGAGCAGAGAACCACCTTTGGAGGCCATTTTTCCACACAGAGCAGGGGTTGGCCTTTTTTGGGCACCGTGATCCCATTTTTGAAGCAATGCTTTATGGCTGGATGCCCTTCCTTCCGCCAACCCTGTTATTCGCCTCTTGCGACACACAGGGAATTACCCGTGAACTGGTACTCAATTTGCCGACCTCGGAAGGATGACAGGCTGAGTCAACCCCCCTGGCGTGAATTCAGCGATCGACCGGGATTCGAACCCGGGATCCTAGGATCCCAAGCCGGCACCCTGACCGCTAATCCAACACAAGGAAAACTACACCAAATATGGCGAGCATATTTTATGGTCATTGAGTTGAAGTGGAAACTTTACTTTTCAGACTTTACTTTTGTTGAAATTCATCTCCCTCCTTTTTTCCTCAGTTACTTCATCTTGATACCAGCAGGACTTTATTGTCCGTTGTAAATGCAGCTGTAACTTGTGCTAGGTTGGAGTACACTGTACCATGTTCAATTAAAACCATCAATACTCCGTTTCACCTTATTGCAAACACAAACAGTATTTCTCGTTCTCACTCGTAAACAGTTTGATCAACTATTAAGGAAATTTTCAGCAGTAATTAAATTCTAAACCCTTGTTTAAAATTATTAATTTGGCATTGGTTACCTGTGACATACAGTATGTATGTATATATATATATATATATATATATATATATATATATATATATATATATATATATATATATATATATATATATATATGTATATATATATATATATGTATATATATATATATATATATATATATATATATATATATATATATATATATATATATATATATATATATATAGATATCTGTCGCTGGCCTTCTCCCCTTATCAAGGGGGGGATTAATCCCCTTGTCTTTACTGGCCTATTACGTCCCGAGACGTGATTAATGACCCGAGACCTATTACGTCCCTTCCGGACAGCGCTAAATAGGGTTTCGGGACCAAATTCGCTGTTACCTAAGTACTAGCGCTGCCCTGGAAGCGAGGGAATAAGCCTCGCACGAACCACGTGTGATGGTGATATGCCGAGCAGTTTGCGTACATGTGATCCGCGCTATTTATAATTACTAGACCCGATTGAAGCGATCTTATTCGTACCACGCTTAGTCAATGGAGAAATCACAAAGGCGATCGAATTGGAAAGAAAAGGAAGAACAAATATGTTTAATTATGATTGCACGTATTTACAGCTCAGGACGAAGAGACACAGGGAAATCCTTAAACAGTCTTACTCTTAATACCCCAGGACAAACGGGCCCGTCTGACACACACACTCACACGGGGATTGCTGATGGGCAGGATGATGTTCACCAGCGCCGCGGTGGTCGTGCAGGTTCGGCTCCGTCTCACTCTCCATGGTCCCCGGCACGTCCCACGAAGATGAAGGTAGGCGAAGGCAGGGACTCGTATCGTGTCGCTCGATCAAAGCGGATAATCTCGGGGCGAACGGTAGAGGGCGGACTTTGCGCGGCTGGCGGTTACTCAGCTGCGTTCACTCGCTTTGGCCGGACCGCGTGAGTTATCAACGCCCTGTCTGCGCCCACGTATTCCACGTAACAAAGTTCATACAGTGCGGGTGATTCCCGTCAAGCGCTTCTCCAATCTCCATACTCAGAAGTCACTTCAGCGCACCTCTCCGGTAACTCTGGTCTGCGCACAACTCTGCTCAACTCACGAGCGCCTCTCCCATAACTGGACTCGCGCCTCTCCCATAACTGGACTGAGGTGGGGGGCTTCCCGCAAGGGGTTTTATTGCCATGCCCTTAGAACCCTCTGGAACTCACCAGACGCTCTTCACCACACCCTCTCACGCCATTCCGCTCGAGCTCTGATTGGCTGGTTCATTCTTACCGTCCCCACTGCTGCCGTGCCGAGCTCAACCCTCCTTCACCTTTCGAGGCCCTGCCTCGTGTTAACTTGACTAGTGGAAAGCCAAATGGGACGCGGGATGGATTGCGCCCATAGAGGTAGAATGGAGGTTGGAGCAAAATGATTGTAGGGCCTATTCTCCTGCCTTTACACAACGCAGGTACTAAGAGAGGAAATGGCCTATTCTTACACATACTAAGACATAACTATACTACAAATGGGCCTAAAGTTGCTCGTGTGACTATCTATGGGGGGCAAACCTTTAAACTTTATTAACCTTTACTCTACCAATCTCAAAACCGCAGCAATATTATATACAAGATCGAGGCTCGTGTAAGAGCTAACATTAATCACAAAAAAAAACGGACACATAAAACATATAATAAGGGGAGTGGTAGACAAGATGGGGAGAGAGGGGGTAGGACAGAAACACAACATTTGAGAGAAAGGACATCGAGAGAACTGTGGGAGGGAGAGGGCTTGGGGGGAGGTGGCGTGGGAAGGGGGGGGGGGGGTGGGGGGTGGGAAAGTATAAAACACATCGACACTGCAAGGACTTCCAGGAAAGAAGTCGGTATTTCAAAAAGGTGGATCTGGGGTGAATTAACAGGGGTAGAAAAGATCAAGGTTTTGGATGGGGGAAGATAAGAGATGGTGGTGAACAGCTGTTTTAAAGACCTAGAGGGAGGAGTGGGATTGAAGAGTTTGTTCCAGAGGCGGGAAAAAAAGGAAATGAAAGAGTAAAGGTGAATAGAGAGTCTTGATTTTGGCATTTGAAGAAATGATTGGTGAAAAAGTTGTAATTTAATGTTATGCCTTCCTCTTGCAATCACACTTGCATCGATTAGCCAAACTTGTAAAAATGCGATTTGAACTTGTCATTTTCAATGAACATGTACTCGGTCATGTGTGACAGCAATGATGCATGAAAGGCATCAATAGAAAGCTAAGGATCTCCTCATAATTGGTAAACCACATGTAAATTGTCAAACTAAATAACCTTTGCATATTAACCCCTTGCATTCGGATTACCTTTTTTTTGATACGCACTGTATATATATATATATTGTATATTGTATATTGTTACGGTCTGTGACCTTTTTCTTCTTCCTTCCCCCTCTCCCCCCCCCCCCCCCCCCCCCCCCCTCACCCCCCTGTGAGTTAGACCAAGTGGTTTGGTCCATGTGTATAAAGCCTATGCTTGGCTGTGGGGCAGGGGAGGGGACAGGAAGGTGATTCAGAGGGAGGGGGGGTGGCGTGGCCATTTTGGAGGAGGGCTCATGGCAGACTGCCTTTTCGGGTGTTGTCGAGTTTCCAGCTGCAATCTCTCCACCTGAAGGATATGCCGGATCAACCCCCTGCAGCCGCCTCTCTACCTCAAGGGTGACTTTGATTGAACTCTTGCTGCCGTACCTCTACTGCCTTGTGGCCTACTCGTGGACTTGCCTACTCCAACCCTCTCGTGCTGGGCCTGCACTGTGGCCTACCACTGGGCCTGCCCTGGGGCCTACTGCTGGGCCTGCCTTGGGGCCTACTCATGGACTTGCCTACTCCTACCCTCTCGTCCTGGGCCTGCACTGGGGCCTACTGTTGGGCCTGCCCTGGGGCCTACTGTTGGGCCTGCCTTGGGGCCTACTCGTGGACTTGTCTACTCCTACCCTCTCGTGCGGGGCCTGCACTGGGGCCTACCACTGGACCTGCCCTGGGGCCTACTGTTGGGCCAGCCCTGGGGCATACTGTCGGGCCTGCCTTGGGGCCTACTCATGGACTTGCCTACTCCTACCCTCTCATGCTGGGCCTGCATTGGGGCCTACCACTGGGCCTGCCCTGGGGCCTACTGTTGGGCCTGCCTTGGGGCCTACTCGTGGACCTGCCTACTCCTACCCTCTCGTGCTGGGCCTGCCCTGGGGCCTACTGCTGGGCCTGCCTTGGGGCCTACTCGTGGACTTGCCTACTCCTACCTTCTCGTGCTGGGCCTGCATTTGGGCCTACCACTGGGCCTGCCCTGGGGCCTACTGTTGGGCCTTCCTTGGGGCCTACTCGTGGACCTGCCTACTCCTACCCTCTCGTGCTGGGCCTGCCCTGGGGCCTACTGCTGGGCCTGCCCTGGGGCCTACTGTTGGGCCTGCCTTGGGGCCTACTCGTGGACTTGCCTACTCCTACCCTCTCGTGCTGGGCCTGCATTGGGGCCTACCACTGGGCCTGCCCTGGGGCCTACTGTTGGGCCTGCCTTGGGGCCTACTCGTGGACCTGCCTACTCCTACCCTCTCGTGCTGGGCCTGCACTGGGGCCTACTGCTGGGCCTGCCTTCGTGGCCTACTCTTGGACTGGCCTACTCTGGTTTTTCCCTCTCTTCTCCACTTCTTTGTTTTACGTTTAGGAAGAGATTTTTCATGTGATAATCCATAAATAAAGCCCTTGTGATTGAAGGCTTGGCTTGGTGTGCTTCAGGCCATAACAATATATATATACAGTGGTACCTCGGCTTACGAGTTTAATCCGTTCCGTGACGGAGCTCGTAAGCCAAATCGCTCGTAAGTCAAAGCAAATTTTCCCATTCAAATGCATTGAAATGCTATTAATCCGTTCCAGCCTCAAAAAAAAAACACCAATTTTTTTTGTTAGGTGCTTTTAAATAACAAAAATGTACTTTATAAATAACAAATAATGTATAAACAAGCACGACCTCGTATATACTGTACATAATACAAGAGAATGTAAAGAAATAAACTGGACCTCTATCCATGAAGATATGGAGAAGTTGTTGTTTGTGTGGTTGAAGGAGAAGCAGCTCGCAGGAGATACCGTGACCGAGAGCATCATGTGTTTGAAAAGATTGAAACTCGGATATCGAGCACGGACCACGAGGTGTTTTTTCTTTTTTCTTAATCTCGGTTTCAGTGAACTTTTGCTCTGTGCTCACGTGTACTGTACCTGTACCTGTAATGGTACGTCAGAGGATGGCACCTGTTGTCATCATATTAAGTGCAAGATGTTCTGCATCGTAAGTTGGTACACCGTGGTCTTTCGGCGGTGTTTAAGCCGGCCGTCTTGGCTTCTGTCACCATTGGCATTGAGTCTTTCGATGTAGGTAGGTCGTTGTGTGCCGGTGCCTTGGCCGAATTCCTTCATTGCTGCATTGTTAGCTCACCTGGTTTTTTATACCACATCTTTGGTTATCGGACCAGCGAATGACGTCATCTCCAAAGTATGGCTTATTCTCACTTGTCTTGGACGATCTTCTACTTCTAGCCTTCCACCGTGCATTTGGTGTCCACTGTACTTACTGTACAGTGCCTGGTAAAATTGATGTAATGGGTTTTTGACCGTCAACGCCATGAACCGCTAACACTCAAAAGCCCATTTATCGCGCCTTATAAAGCAAAACGCAAACCGAAAGCCATGCCTCTCAAGCGAGGCGTGCTTCCGTGGTCACGTGATCCACAGGTGTAGCTCATTATACCCGCACGCGCGACACGCTTTGGCGGTCACGTGACCAGCCACTCTGGAGGCGGGGATCCCCGCCGATGACGTCACCGGCTGGAGCAAGGAGATTCCTCGCTAATGTATTTCGACGATTGCGTGTTTTATATCCAAGCAGAGATGCTTTCACGGCAAGATAACCACGTGACCGGAACGGGGAACCGGAAGCCACAACCGGAAAATTCAAAAAAATAAATTTTTTGAGCTCGTACATCGGATCTCGGCTCGTATCCCAAAGCAACAAACCGCACCGAGCGACGGCTCGTATCCCGAAAAACTCGTACGTTGGGGCACTCGTAAGCCGAGGTACCACTGTATATATATATATATATATATATATATATATATATATACACCGGTATATATTGTTGCGGTTTTGTGAATAAAGGATAACCCCCCTCGTAGGTAGACGTACCAACCACAACATGTAGC
>NC_136268.1:157598172-157706508 GCF_964187855.1 Myxine glutinosa
CGACAGAAACCATACTTGGAGGAAGTGCACAATATACAGTAGTTAGATTTGGTTTGGCAGTTTTCATTTTTTGAAGCATATTTAAACAAATAAACAACCAAATAAGTACAGATACATTCAAAGTACACTGCCCCCATGCCAAATAAGTTAGTAACGTATCCTCCAGCACGCAATACTTCTGGGGAGCCTTCAGTGCCTGGCGATGCCGCCGTGCACCACATCTCTATGTGGTGCACGGCGGCATCGCAATCGCATCGCAATCTCTATGTGGTGCACGGCGGATTATGCAATTAATCAATCAATGATATTTGATTGTTGTTGTACACCTCTCCCTCCCAATAATGTCTCTACATTATTGGGAGGGAGAGGTGTACAACAACAATCAAATATCATTGATTGATTAATTGCATAATCAAAATTAATAAATAGCAATAAAATAATTAATTTCTTAATAAATTGGTTAATTGCATACCTAAACCACCAGTGTTTCATCCAAAGATGTAATTTTCTGAAAATTAATTAAATAATTAATTAATTGGAAAAAAATAATAATTTATTGATTAATTGATTAATCAATAAATAATTAATGGATAATTGATTAATCAATAAATCAAAAATATCATTTATAGACAAATCACTTGGTCATTGTGGTGTCCAAATATCAGCTTCGCAGCTCAAAAGGTGCCTGAGATATTGCCCAGATGATAAAGAAAATAAATAAGTACTTAATAAATCGATAACAATTAAATAATTAATTGATTAATGAAATAACAAAATATACTGTTTTTGCGAAAGCATGTGGTCACTATTGTGCCCAAATTTTAGCTTACGAGATCAAAGGATGGCTGAGATATCACCCGCACAAGCAAACAAACAAACAAACAAACGGAGTTAAAACTGAGTACTCTCTTTCAGCGCGCGTCATTGCCGAACCCTCTTCGGTGCCCGGTGACGACGTCATGCAGCGCCTGAAGATGGAATAGGAAAGGAGCGGTATACAACAAACAAACAAAAATGCAATTTCATTTTTATGGTATTGATATATGAATATCATGTTGGTCCTGTCCGTGTCCCTTACTGTTCCCTCCACACACCTCAGTAGTCGATATACCAATATATTGGATTGAGGTGGTGTTGATGTGGCACAGCCATGTTGGGCGAAACTTCCTCCTCCTGTGTTAAAGTTCCCTGTGTGATATTTACCACCATGCTCATTGTTCAATAATGCTGCCAAACAACAAGGGTGCTGTCAGTTGTGGAGCCCATCGTGATACAATGTTAATGGAGTGTTTCCAAGGGAGTGTTTTAGTTTCATGGCCTCAACCAGGGAGCCTCACACACCATTGGGATGGAGCACAGACACCTGATAGGTGAAAACTTTTAAATTAATATCTACACATCTGTTCATAGCTGCTGCACTTTTCATGAATGCAAATCAGGAGGCCCCTGCTTCATTAATCTCTTTAGGTTTGTTGTTGAGTCGATTTTTCTGCAGATTTAATATGAGGGATACTCCTGTTCGATTTTGTTTTATGTGTTCTTTTTCAATCGTTAATATTTAAGTACTTATTTATGAGTAGAACGCACTGTGTACTATCATGGACGTCATGGGTTTGTTGGAAGTAGAGGACTTGTAAGGTGCCCTTTGCAAAGCAGGCGTTCAGGCCTGGGGAAGAAAATTGAGGGTGGGATGGGGAGGGGGCTAAGGGAGGAAGTGCACGACATGAAAGAGTTGAGCTCCACCATTTTATACAACTGTGTTATGTAAGATGTGCAGTTGTGTGTGTACCCTCGAGTATTTGATCTGAAAATCAATTCCATGAAACTGATTTTGACTGTTGTACAAAATCTTCGCATTCATATTTTAACACTTATTAACAAAAATATATTTTCAAATTCTGCTGCAGAAAACTTTTCAGTTTATAATTTGCAACAAATTTAGATTTTGCTTCAGGAAATATGAAACTTGAATTGTTTCTTCATTTCCCCACTCATTTTCAGATCGTCTTCATCCGCTCTGTTAACTTTTTGAAGCAAGACCGTTTTTCTCATACAATTCTCAAAAGACACCTCTCGAGTTTGCTGTCTGTTTCTTGCTGTAAAACGTCTTCATATTCGGGGGTGAATTGCCATCACTGCACTTTCAGCTTTGATTTTACCAATTTGCCCCTTGACCCCTCCAAACATCCCCGCATTTCTGGAAGTCAACATTTCCCATGCATGATATGATGCCTGTACCTACTGCTAATGGCATAAAGTGTGAATGTGCTCAAGTTTTGAGACCAGCATGCATTATAAACAGGAAACACAATTACTGCCATGGCCTCGTCTCAAACACTGCTCGCCATTTTTTATTTATTTAGTATTTTTATTTTTTCTTTCTTTTCCTACATGTCTTTGCAGAGGTGAACTCCTGCAAGTTGTTTTTCTAAGACTCACCTTACTGCACCTGCATGGGTTTGACGGTAGACGAGTAGCAGCTGAAACCCAAATCCTCTCCAGGTTCCTCCTGCGGACTACATATTTACCTATTCGGGATACTCCTAATGACTCCATATTTACCTATTCGGGATACTCCTAATGACTCCATCTTACCTAGTCATGTTCCTCCTGACGACTCCATCTTACCTATTCATGTTCCTCTTGATGACTCCATCTTTACCTGTTCAGGTTCCTCCTGACGACTCCACTGCTGTATTTGGGCTTTTATTTGATCCGCTGCCTCACATCTTGCTCAGCTTGGAAACCAGGGCCGTCAAGACCATTGGGATCTCCCTGTGCTGAAGCTGAGTCTATGGGTGTATCACCTCGCCATCGCAGACAGGTCTGTGGTCTCTGTCTTCTACCTCCTCCTTTTTGGTCTTGCACTCTCTGCTCTTTCCGTGCTTTGTGTCACCCCCACCCCCGATGGTTTCTACAGGTCTCACACCAACCCTTTTCGGGTAAAACTTCCTAAATCCAGGATCACTGGCCACCTCCACTCATTTGTTCCTCTTTTTTCCACACCTGTGTAATTGACTCATTCTTCCCTCCAGGTCTTCACGAAAGCTGTTCACCACCATCTCAGATCACCCGCAATCCAAAACCATGATCTTTTCTATCCTCGTTAACCCTATCAAAATCCCTCGTCCTAATTTTCCAGTTTTTCCTATTTGGAGTTTGCTTCTTCACGTATGCTTGTTTTATGTCCTGCTTTTTCCTGTTCCGTCCTGATCCGTTCAGTTTTCCAGCTGTTCTATGAGCCTCATCTATGTTTACAAAATCAAAAATTATGTATGTGTTTTGTTCAATGGCAGACAAAAAATGTTTACAGAATTACCTTCTTGTCAATTAGGACATGCTAAATATTTTGATCTCAATTCTCCTGAAAACACCTGCATTCGTATCAAAGTTTGGAGCATTATTTTCGTTCCTTTGAAAGAAACTACCTTTAGTTTTTTTATGGATTATCCCTCCATGTAAATGCCACAGATGGCCAGTTGGTCTCAATAGGACTATTTCCCTGCATTGTGCACAATAAAGTAGTTTTTAGTATTTATTCGCCTTAATGGAGCAGTAAAAATCCCCTTTACCATTCCATGCACCTGAGATATTCGATACTTGGGGAGTTCCCTTTGGCGTGTTACATGAACCAGAAAAAAGCCGGAAATTTCAACTAATCAAGCAGTAGTCTGCATGTGTGTATTATTAGTAATATATATATATATATTTATTGTCGCTGTGCTTAACCAATCAGCTGCTGAATAATGGGAAATTTATTAATGGGAACTTAAACCCATTGTGCCCCCTTACTTCTCCCCCCCCCCCCCCCCCACCCCCCTGGTACCCTGTCCAAATTACATATATTGTCTTGACCTGGTACCCTGTCCAAATTACAAATTATTGTTCTGACCTGGTACCCTGTCCAAATTACAAATTATTTGTCCTGACCTGGTACCCTGTCCAAATTACAAATTATTGTTCTGACCTGGTACCCTGTCCAAATTACAAATTATTGTTCTGACTTGGTACCCTGTCCAAATTACAAATTATTGTTCTGACTTGGTACCCTGTCCAAATTACAAATTATTGTTCTGACCTGGTACCCTGTCCAAATTACAAATTATTGTTCTGACCTGGTACCCTGTCCAAATTACAAATTATTGTTCTGACCTGGTACCCTGTCCAAATTACAAATTATTGTTCTGACTTGGTACCCTGTCCAAATTACAAATTATTGTTCTGACTTGGTACCCTGTCCAAATTTCAAATTATTGTCCTGACCTGGTACCCTGTCCAAATTACAAATTATTGTCCTGACCTGGTAGGTACCCTGTCCAAATTACAAATTATTGTCCTGACCTGGTAGGTACCCTGTCCAAATTACAAATTATTGTCCTGACCTGGTACCCTGTCCAAATTACAAATTATTGTCCTGACCTGGTACCCTGTCCAAATTACAAATTATTGGCCTGACCTGGTACCCTGTCCAAATTACAAATTATTGTCCTGACCTGGTACCCTGTCCAAATTACAAATTATTGTCCTGACCTGGTACCCTGTCAAATTACAAATGATTGTCCTGACCTGGTAGGTACCCTGTCCAAATTACAAATTATTGTCCTGACCTGGTAGGTACCCTGTCCAAATTACAAATTATTGTCCTGACCTGGTAGGTACCCTGTCCAAATTACAAATTATTGTTCTGACCTGGTACCCTGTCCAAATTACAAATTATTGTCCTGACCTGGTACCCTGTCAAATTACAAATTATTGTCCTGACCTGGTAGGTACCCTGTCCAAATTACAAATTATTGTCCTGACCTGGTAGGTACCCTGTCCAAATTACAAATTATTTTCCTGACCTGGTAGGTACCCTGTCCAAATTACAAATTATTGTCCTGACCTGGTACCCTGTCCAACTTACAAATTATTGTCCTGACCTGGTAGGTACCCTGTCGAAATTACAAATTATTGTCCTGACCTGGTACCCTGTCCAAATTACAAATTATTGTCCTGACCTGGAACCCTGCCCAAATTACAAATTATTGTCCTGACCTGGTAGGTACCCTGTCCAAATTACAAATTATTGTCCTGACCTGGTACCCTGTCCAAATTACAAATTATTGTCCTGACCTGGTACTCTGCCCAAATTACAAATTATTGTCCTGACCTGGTAGGTACCCTGTCCAAATTAAATATATTGTCCTGACCTGGTACCCTGTCCAAATTACAAATTATTGTCCTGACCTGGCACCCTGCCCAAATTACAAATTATTGTCCTGACCTGGTAGGTACCCTGTCCAAATTACAAATTATTGTCCTGACCTGGTACCCTGTCCAAATTACAAATTATTGTCCTGACCTGGCACCCTGCCCAAATTACAAATTATTGTCCTGACCTGGTAGGTACCCTGTCCAAATTAAATATATTGTCCTGACCTGGTACCCTGTCCAAATTACAAATTATTGTCCTGACCTGGCACCCTGCCCAAATTACAAATTATTGTCCTGACCTGGTAGGTACCCTGTCCAAGTTACAAATTATTGTCCTGACCTGGTACCCTGTCCAAATTACAAATTATTGTCCTGACCTGGTACCCTGTCCAAATTACAAATTATTGTCCTGACCTGGTAGGTACCCTGTCCAAATTGCAAATTATTGTGCTGACCTACATGTGGCATGACTGTCCCACACTGCTGATGCAACCAACGCACCAAATTCCTAATTCAATCCCTGTCCAATATGCTTTCACGAGAATATAATCTCGGTGTGTGTCTTTTATGTGCCTGTTCCCCTCCATCCTGTTATTTTGTTGTTCTTCCATACTCTTCCACACTCTCTTCAATAACCCTCAGCATCAGTTTAAAAAGCATATGAATTTTTTACAAATGAAGTCTAAAGATATATTCAACGAGAAAAAGCAATCAGAGATTGCAGACCCTCCCTCGCCAGGACGTGTTTGTGTGGTGTATTTTGTGATGTGCTTATTACTCCCGCCAGGGAGTAATGCATTCGATAGTGCCGTGTGTGTGTGTGTGTGTGTGTGTGTGTTTGTGAACAAGATATCTGGAAAAGTTCTGAACGGATTTGGATGAAAGTTGGTGGGATGATTGCCCTTGGGATAAGGAAGAATTGATTAGTTTTTGGTGAAGCTCAGGATATTATTCCCGTTCCAGGAATTTTTTGAAGGATTTTTTACCATTGGAAGATAGGGCTCAGTTTTAAAAACATTATCTTATATACATTCTATATTTAACATTGTGATATGAAAATAGTTTTCATATTTGTTGTAAATGTAGTTTAAACTCGTGGTTATGCGTTAGAGCGATGTATTTTTTTAGCAGCGTCGTCTTCAATGTTCATTTTTTTTTTTCTAATAAAGAGATATTCTGTCATTTTAAAACCACCAAAGTGTGTATTAGGTTTCCCCGTTTCATAAAATGTATCGTTTGATACGTATAATGCTTTAAAACTTATATTTTTGTTTGTTTGTTTTTACCTCAGACGAGATATCAACATTTACCTCAGCGAATGTCAATCGCGGTGTCAGTATTTGATGAACTTATGAAGACTTAGGTGTGTTCTAAGTGTGACCAGCATGTGCACGGGATTCTTCCCAGAAGAATGAGTGGTCGCATTAGCTTGTACGACTTAAAATGAGCGAGTTTTGTTTTGACGTTTGGGCCAGTTTTACATGTTGTATCCCTAAGGAATGAAACGAACGTTTTCCTGGCTTACAATTTTATTTGAAGTCACACATGCCTCAAAATACACTCACTTATATAGAATTGAACGCTGAATCCGAAAATGTAAGTGAAATTACCTTATTTTTAAAAAAACATTATCTTCTATATATTCTAAATATATATCTGTGCAGTGTCTGTCTTGTGTTGTCTTGTCTTGTGTTGTCACTGAACTACTCCCTCAAACTTTTGTGAAATCGTACTATTCCAACTTGGCCCACGGCGGGAGTATGCGACCTACTGAGTGGCGGTCTCGTTATCTGCTGTATTTATATGGTTTATTGATGACATCGATTTATGTTCAATCCAATAGGGCTGCCGAAACACATGAACGATGATGTCATCAATTTAATTGTCCCATACAATTTTTGTGTGGATTATGCTAAATAAATTTCAAACAGATTGGATCAAGCGTTGTACTTGTCTAATTATGATGTCATAATGAAGACACCAATGACCTCATGAATATTCATTGTTCCCCATTGGGAGTACTTGACAATGAGCCAGGTTTCAATTTTTTCCCATGGAGTGGTTTTTGAAATATCGAGGTGCAAAGTTTTTCGGTTTTTCCAAGATGGCGCCCGTACCACATGACCTATGCATCATAATTGTCATTAAAACAATTATACAAGAGGAGGTGCCCCTTTGGTGAAAATGTATTGGCATTCTGGCCAACAGTTGCAGAGAAAAGCATACTCGCATTCTGTGCCGACAAACAAACAGCCAAGCAAACAGAGACAGACAGGCAGACAAACGGACCAAATGCAATACCCTCTCGTCTGGCAAGGGAAACTATTAGGAAATCTTAAGTTCTGCAAACAGAATGAAAAAAAAAAAAGTAACTACTGTAATCAGCAACCCACTCCCTCCCAAATCGTATTATTTTCAATAACATGGGGTCTCTAACACCTTCAAGCATCACAATTCTATCTCCTGTATGAAAGTACATCCAGCAGGGATGTCCCATGCACACAATGAATGCAGTGTTTCTCTTTTTCTTGTTCCTACATGCTGCATGCACAGGTGCTCTCAATCAGCTCATTGTGAATGCTTACAATACATGGATCCTTTGTTTGTGTTCAGACAATCCACGGACAATGCACGGATATTTGTTTATGTTCAGACAATGCACGGATCCTTTGTTTATGTTCAGACAAACCATGGACAATGCAAGGGATCCTTTGTTTGTGTTCAGACAATCCTCGGACAATGCACGGATCCTTTGTTTATGTTCAGACAAACCATGGACAATGCAAGGGATCCTTTGTTTGTGTTCAGACAATCCTCGGACAATGCACGGATCCTTTGTTTTTGTTTAGGCAATTCCCAGACAATGCACGGAGGCTTTGTTTATGTTCAGACAATCCTCGGACAATGCAAGGATCCTTTGTTTATGTTCAGGCAATCCATGGACAATGCAAGGGATCCATTGTTTGTGTTCAGACAATCCTCGGACAATGCACGGATCCTTTGGTTTTGTTTAGGCAATTCGCAGACAATGCACGGGTGCTTTGTTTATGTTCAGTCAATGCATGGACAATGCACGGATCCTTTGTTTGTGTTCAGGCAATCCATGGACAATGCGCAGATCCTTTGTTTATGTTCAGGAAATCTACGGACAATGCACGGATCCTTTGTTTTTGTTTAGGCAATCCATGGACAATGCGCAGATCCTTTGTTTATGTTCAGGCAATCCACGGCCAATGCACGGAGCTTTTCTTTTTGTTTAGGCAATTCACAGACAATGCACGGATCCTTTGTTTTTGTTTAGGCAATTCCCAGACAATGCACGGATGCTTTGTTTATGTTCAGACAATCCTCGGACAATGCAAGGATCCTTTGTTTATGTTCAGGAAATCCACGGACAATGCACGGATCCTTTGTTTTTGTTTAGGCAATCCATGGACAATGCGCAGATCCTTTGTTTATGTTCAGGCAATCCACGACCAATGCACAGAGCTTTTCTTTTTGTTTAGGCAATTCACAGACAATGCACGGATCCTTTGTTTTTGTTTAGGCAAATCCCAGACAATGCACGGATGCTTTGTTTATGTTCAGACAATCCTCGGACAATGCAAGGATCCTTTGTTTATGTTCAGGCAATCCATGGACAATGCAAGGGATCCTTTTTGTGTTCAGACAATCCTCGAACAATGCACGGATCCTTTGTTTTTGTTTAGGCAATTCACAGACAATGCACGGGTGCTTTGTTTATGTTCAGTCAATGCATGGACAATGCACGGATCCTTTGTTTGTGTTCAGGCAATCCATGGACAATGCGCAGATCCTTTGTTTATATTCAGGAAATCCACGGACAATGCGCAGATCCTTTGTTTATGTTCAGGAAATCCACGGACAATGCACGGATCCGTTGTTTTTGTTCAGGCAATCCATGGACAATGCGCAGATCCTTTGTTTATGTTCCGGAAATCCATGGACAATGCGCAGATCCCTTGTTAGTGTTCAGGCAATCCATGGATAATGCACAGATCCCTTGTTTGTGTTCAAGCAATCCACAGACAATGCGCATATCCTTTGTTTTTGTTCAGGCAATCCACAGACAATGCACGGATCCTTTGTTTTTGTTCAGGCAATTCACAGACAATGCACAGATCCTTTGTTTCTGTTCAGGCAATCCACGGACAATGCACAGATCCTTTGTTTATGTTCAGGAAATCCATGGACAATGCACGAATCCTTTGTTTGTGTTCAGGCAATCCATAGACAATGCACAGATCCTTTGTTTTTGTTCAGGCAATCCATGGACAATGCACAGATCCTTTGTTTATGTTCAGGCAATCCATGGACAATGCGCATATCCTTTGTTTTTGTTCAGGCAATCCACAGACAATGCGCATATCCTTTGTTTTTGTTCAGGCAATCCACAGACAATGCGCGGATGCTTTGCTTTTGTTCAGGCAATCCACGGACAATGCACAGATCCTTTGTTTTTGTTCAGGCAATCCATGGACAATGCGCAGATCCGTTGTTTATGACCAGGAAATCCACAGACAATGCAGGAATCCTTTGTTTTTGTTCAGGCAATCCATGGACAATGCGCATATCCTTTGTTTTTGTTCAGGCAATCCATGGACAATGCGCAGATCCTTTGTTTTTGTTCAGGCAATCCACGGACGATGCACAGATCCTTTGTTTTTGTTCAGGCAATCCATGGACAATGCGCAGATCCTTTGTTTGTGTTCAGGCAATCCACAGACGATGCACAGATCCCTTGTTGTTCAGGCAATCCATGGACAATGCACGGATGCTTTGTTTTTGTTCAGGCAATCCATGGACAATGTGCAGATCCTTTGTTTGTGTTCAGGCAATCCATGGACAATGCACAGATCCCTTGTTTGTGTTCAGGAAATCCATCTACAATGCACGAATTCTTTGTTTATGTTCAGGAAATCCAGGGACAATGCACGAATCCTTTGTGTTCAGGAAATCCACGGACAATGCACGAATCCTTTGTTTTTATTCAGGCAATCCACAGACAATGCGCAGATCCTTTGTTTATGTTCAGGGAATCCATGGACAATGATCAGATCCTTTGTTTGTGTTCAGGCAATCCATGGACAATGCACAGATCCTTTGTTTATGTTCAGGGAATCCATGGACAATGCACGGATCCTTTGTTTATGTTCAGGAAATCCATGGACAATGCACGAATCCTTTGTTTGTGTTCAGGAAATCCACGGACAATGCGCAGATCCTTTGTTTATGTTCAGGGAATCCATGGACAATGATCAGATCCTTTGTTTGTGTTCAGGCAATCCATGGACAATGCGCAGATCCTTTGTTTATGTTCAGGAAATCCATGGACAATGCACGGATCCTTTGTTTATGTTCAGGAAATCCATGGACAATGCACGAATCCTTTGTTTGTGTTCAGGAAATCCACGGACAATGCGCAGATCCTTTGTTTATGTTCAGGGAATCCAATGAACATGGAGTTCCCTTGGTGAATGGCTGCAGCCTCAGGACTCGGACAGAACAAAGTATGGACGAGCAGCAAAAAAGAAGGAGAGTCATGCAGGACATGTCAAGTACCAATGTGGATACATCATTGTGTACCTTCACTTAATAATTCTCTTCAGCTTTCCAAGAGTGACTTCAGAGATTATGAGGCCACAAAGATAGACAAAAGGCTGCTGAGTGTATGTTATTTTAGTCATGTTTTTAACTGATATGTTGTTTATCCCTTCATAAACTCACTAAATCGAACAGTATAGCATACAGTGGCCTGCAAAAGTATTCACCTTCTACCAATAACGCCACATTTAGATGATTTACAAATTGTGTAGAAACAATTTTTTCCAAATGAACTTTGTTATTCATAACTGAAGAGATCAAACTAAACACTGTTATAGTTCAAAAAGGTTACATTTCAGGAATACCTGCAAAAAACGTCCAAATCAAGATTCACTGGTTGCAAAAGTATGTCATGCTGAAATGTGAATCTTTTAGCCAGTTTCAGGTTCATTGCTGACTCGAGCAGGTTTTCATCGAGGATTCACCTCTACTTTGCACCGTCCAATGTTCCTTTTATGCTGACAAGGTTGCCAGTCCCTGCTGATGTAAAGCATGGACTTTTGTTTGTCAAAGTGGACATTGTCCACTATGTCTGACTTCTCTGGAAAGCTCCTTGGTCTTCATATTTTCCTTGTTGGTTGACCAAGTGAGTTGCACCTTAAAACTGCTTAGATAAGTGGGGGAGATTAATTTTTAAGTTAAAGCACTGATTACATTCAGGTGAAACCTATTACACTTATTTTGTAACCTTTCAAACAAATAATTTTCTCTTGAAGTATTTTAAGGTTAATTCGGCAAAAGGTTTGAATACTTGTGCAACTCAGAATCATCTGATTGACTCGGTTAATCAAACTTATTTACATAACATTTTATCTGTATTTTTTTTAGCTTCATCACTTTGGAGTAGTTTATGAAGACTATAAATTAAGTTTGATTTTGAAAGCATCATTAAACTATCAAGAGCAATCAGATTGCAGACCGTCGCCAGGACGTGTTTTCAGTGGTTTTTAAGGCTTTTGTGTTAAAACAAATATGGCGGCCGAATCACGTGACCGATGACATCAGTTTCTTTTTTCTCTGCCAATTTATCCCGAGATGATGCTCAAGAAATTTCATCTTGATCGAATGAAATTTTGTACTTGTCGAATTATGACGTCATAATGGAGGAACCTGTGACATCATCATTAACATCTTTTATTCCCCATGGAGAGTTCTTTACAATGAGCCATGCCTCAATTTTTTCTATGCAGCGCTTTTGGAGATAGAGGTGCAAATTTTTCGGTTTTTCCAAGATGGTGCCCACACCACGTGACCTTTGACGTCATAATTATATTTTTATATGAATAAATTCTCCAGGTGGAGTTGCACCAATGGTGAAAATTTCCTGTCAATCGAACCAACGGTTGCAGAGAAAAATCATATTTATTCTGTGCAAACCAACAAACAAACAAACATTCAGACAAACAGACAAATGAAAAATCACCCATAGAGCGACACTTGGCAAAACATAACTAAGTAGAATGGCACTCAAGAGCATCCTTTTGACCTCAAAAAAAAAATTGTGGTTGAATTTAGTGACCTGATATGCAAATCGTCTTCAAAGTTCAACAATCGGAGTGAAAATTGACAATTTTAGAAATTCGGCCAATGTTGACCTTTTGGCCTAGGTTGACCTCAAACATAGTTGTTGGTTGAATTCAGTTAACTGATCTGTAAATCCCATTCAATTTTCAAGTCAATCAAATTAAAAATGAGGATTTTAGAAATTATAAATTATTGTTGACCTTTTGGCTATGTTGACCTTTTGGCCTATGCTGATCTCAAAAATATTTGGTGGTTGACTTCAGTTAGCTGATATGTAAATCCTATTCAAATTTCAAGTCAATTGGATGAAAATTGAGGATTTCAGAAATTCAAAAAAAAGTGGTTGACCTTTGGCCTATGTTGACCTTTTGGCCTATGCTGATCTCAAAAATAGTTGGTGGTTGAATTCAGTTAGCCGATATGTAAATCCTATTCACATTTCAATTCAATTGTATGAAAATTGAGGATTTTAGAAATTTGAAAAAAAAGTGGTTGAACTTTGGCCTATGTTGACCTTTTGACTTCAAAAATATATAGGATTTTGTCGGACCACGAACTCTACCATTTGGTGAAGTTTCACGAAGATCGGTTTAAAATTGTTACCTTTAGGCAAGTATAAGTGCTCCCACTCCCACTCCCACTCCCACTTCCGGGTTCGGTTGCGAGAGGACGCTGGCGTTGCATATTCGCCGCTTCTCCGACTGGATGGATGTACAGGGTCTGCTTCTACTTTTCTGACCTGACATCTCACACCTGTCCTGCCTTTTCACACCCGCACGTGCCGCGTGTTCTCCGGCTGGATAACGGAATCTGCTTTTGATGGTACGGAATACGGAATCGAAAGGCCCGCTCCCGTTGTTTGTGGCCGTGGCCTTGTTTGCCGGTGGCCTTGTGGTCTTGGTGGCCTTGTGGCCTTGTTTGCCGCTGTGGTCTTGATTAGCGGCTGCAGTCGTTTGCCGCTGCGTTTGCCGCTGCGTTTGCCGCTTTGCCTCCTCGACCTTGGCCTCGTACTCGTCCCTTCGCTCCTGCCTGGCATGGCTCTGAAGTACTCCGCCGCAAGGCTTCTTCTGCTCAATACCCGCTCCACCCCATCATGCATCTCTGCCATCAAATCAAATGGACTCCTCCGACGACCCAGGTACATTCACCGTGGCTCCGGTCGCAAGTTTGTTTATTTGCAATCAGGTCACTCCATCCCCGTCCTCTGGTCGGCTCAGCGCACTCTCACTCTTCGTCCCAGCGCACCTGGTCACAGCAACCCACACGATCGCACCTCTTGCCTACGAACCCTGGCTAAATCACCTGAATTCATCCCTGCTGTTCAAAACAACATCAAGCTCACCCTGTTCAACACCCGGTCCCTCAACAATAAATGCCTCATCCTGAACGAATACATCCTGGATAACAAACTGGACTTTCTCTGTCTCACCGAAACCTGGCAACAACCTCTGGACTACTACACACTCAACCTCACCACACCCAATGGATATTCCTACGTCAATAAACCACGCTCGGAGGGCCGAGGTGGTGGAATTGCCGTTATCCACCGTCAAGACATCAAGACCAACCTCATCTCCATCTCATCTGCTCCATCATTTGAACACCTGGCTTTAAAACTCTCTGGTCACACGCAGTCAGTCATGGCTGTCGTCTACCGCCCTCCCAAACCACACCCATCATTCCTGTCTGACTTCTCCTACTTTCTGACCCAGCTATGTTCCCTCTCCCCCTCAATCCTCCTCCTTGGTGATTTCAATATCCACATGGACTCCACTGACTCCACAATAACCACTGACTTCACTGATTTACTCACCTGCTTTAACCTCACTCAACATGTCGACTTTCCTACCCATATCCGTGGTCACATTTTGGACCTTGTCTGCTCCACTGGATTAAATTTGCACCATCTCTATGGCTCCGACCTCACCCTCTCTGACCACTTAGCCATCACTCTGACCATCAACATCCCCGCCCCAACACCAAGGCATTATCGCACAATCAACTTCCGTAAGCTAAACGCTCTTTCACCTACCTCATTCTCATCCACCCTCTCTGAAAAAATGTCCACTTCTCCCTTCATTGACCTCCACACCCCTTCCGACCTCACTGACTACTACAACCACACTCTCTCCTCCTGCCTTGACCAGCTTGCGCCTGTAAAAACCAAAACAGTTTCTTTCACCCATTCTGCTCCCTGGTTTACCCCTGAACTCCACCTGATGAAAACTCGTGCTCGCCAACTTGAAAGACTCCGCAATAAAACGGGTCTCACAGTTCACTCCCAAGCCTACAAGGACCACATACAACACTACAAAGATTCCCTCTCCCGCGCCCGCTCTGCCTACTACTCTCAAATTATCCACTCTGGCTCCGGAAACCCAAAAGCACTCTTCTCGACAATAAACAAACTCCTCCGCCCCCTGAACACCACCACCCAGTCATTCACAGTAGACAACTGCATCTCCTTCCTCTCTTTCTTCCAACGCAAAATTGACAACATCTACAACAGCTTGACCACCGCCGCACCCGCTCCCCCTCCAACCACCTGCCCCCCCTTGTCCTGCCATCCCCTGTCTCGGTTCTCCCCAATCTCTCCTACTGACCTCTCTGAACTCCTCATAGGAATGAAAACTGCCACCTGCACTCTTGACCCCATCCCCTCCAGCTTTGTCAAAGCCTCCCTCCCTGCTCTCTCTCCACTTATCATTGCAACAATAAACTCCTCCCTGTCTACAGGCATCGTCCCACCTTCCCTCAAAATTGCTGCTGTTACCCCCATTCTAAAAAAACCTGGTCTAAACCCTGACACCCTAAACAACTTCAGACCCATCTCCAACCTACCCTTTCTGTCAAAAGTTTTGGAACGCGCTGTAGCCACTCAACTCAAACATCATCTCTCTGCCAATAACTTGTATGAAACATTCCAATCCGGATTCCGCTCCAACCACAGTACTGAAACTGCTCTCCTCAAAATCACCAACGACCTTCTCCTCTCCTCTGACGCTGGCAACCTCAACATTCTCGTCCTCCTCGACCTCAGCGCTGCCTTTGACACCATCGATCACACTATCCTCCTCACCCGACTTGAATCCACCTTTAACGTCACCGGCACTGCCCTCTCTTGGATTAAATCATACCTCTCTGACAGATGCCAGTTCATCTCCATCAATAACTGCAAATCCCCCACTGCTCCCCTCCCCCAAGGTGTCCCCCAAGGTTCAGTTCTTGGCCCCCTCCTCTTCATCCTTTACCTGTCCCCGCTCGGTCACTTAATCCGCCGTCATGGTCTCCAATTCCACTGCTTCGCCGATGACATCCAGCTTTTCATCTCCACCAAGTCCGTCTCCACCGACACCCACTCTATCCTGACAAACTGCATCACTGAAATAAAATCCTGGCTTCAAATCAACTTCCTCAAGCTTAACTGTGATAAATCTGAAATAATCATCATTGGCCCAAAAACGCTCACAAAATCCACCCATAACTTTGCCCTCAACATCGACGGTATCCCAGTATCCACCTCCCCTCACATCCGGAATCTTGGCGTCATCTTTGACCAAACCCTTTCCTTCGACAAATACACTAAACAGATCACAAAGTCAGCCTTCTTTCACCTGAAAAACATTGCCCGTCTCCGCTCATCCCTCTCCTCCACAGCTGCAGAAACCCTCATCCACGCCTTCATCACCTCCCGTCTGGACTACTGCAATAGCCTCCTCTATGGTTCACCCTCAAAAATCACCAATAAACTCCAATACATTCAGAACTCCGCTGCCCGTCTACTCACTCATTCCCGGACCCGTGACCACATCACCCCCGTCCTTTACAAGCTTCACTGGCTCCCCATCCCCCAGAGAATCCAGTACAAAATCCTCCTCCTGACATACAAAGCCCTCCATAACCTGGCCCCATCCTACCTGGCTGACCTCCTCTCCAGACACACTCCCACCCGCAACCTCCGCTCTGCTGGTACCAACCTCCTGACCCCCTCCATCCGGACCAAATTCAGATCCTGGGGGGACAGGGCCTTCTCCATCGCTGCTCCCACCCTCTGGAACTCACTACCTCACACCATCAGAGACTCCTCCTCACTCACCACATTCAAAACATCACTAAAGACCCACCTGTTCAACGCTGCATTCAACATTCAACCCACAGCATTTAACCCCTGACTATCTCTTCTCCTTCTCCCTCCTTTTGCTTTAAATATTTCCCTATTGATTCTTGTCTTGTCTTTTTGATTCTTGTCTTATATATATGCCGTATATCGCTGCTGTTTGTTTTCTTGATTCTTGTCTTTTTGCAATTGTTGTTTTCATGTATTGTTATGCATTATGTTTTCCACTCTGTCAAAGCGCCTTTGGGCTTCTGGAAAAGCGCTATACAAAATAAATGAATTATTATTATTAAAGTCCATGGCAAGTCCATGGACAAACAAACACACACACACAAAGAAACACACAAACGCGAGTGATCAACATACTTGCAATTTTGTTTGTTTTTTTTAACCAAATAACAAACACACTAGAAGACGTCATGCGGAGCACGATACTTGCAAAATCCGCCCCCAACCCCAAGAAATTAAATTCCATTTCATCAAGATTAAAATTCAACAAGAAGAAAAGTGACGATTTTTCAGATGAAAAATGATGATTTTGTAAGGTTGACCTTGAGTTTACCTTTGACCTTTTGACCTCAAAAATAGTTATTTTCCTTATTTAGTGACAATGTGCAAATGCTGTTCAATTTTCAAGTCGATTGGATGAAAATTGAGGATTTTAAAAACTTCACCTTTGTTGACCTTTTGGCCTATGTTGACCTCAAAAATAGTTGGTGGTTGAAATCAGTGACCATATATGTAAATCCTCTTAGAATGTCAAGTCAATCAAGTGAAAATTTGTGATTTTAGAAATTCGGCCTATGTTGACCTTTTGGCCTATGTTCACCTAAAATATAATTTGTGCTTGAATTCAGTGACCAGATATGCAAGTCATTTTCAAATTTCAAGTCAATTGGATGAAAATTGAGGATTTTTTTTTTTTTGCCGATGTTGACCTTTTGGCCTATGTTGACCTTTTGGCCTATGTTGACCTTTTGGCCTATGTTGACCCCAAAAGTACTTGTGGTTGAATTCCGTGACCAGATAGGCAAGTCCTTCAAATTTCAAGTCAATCAGATGAAAATTGAGGATTTTAGAAATTAGGTCCATGTTGACCTTTTGGCCTATGTTGACCTCAAATATACTTGGTGGTTGAATTCAGTGACCAGTTATGCAAGTCCTCTTCAAATTTCAAGTCAATCGGAGGAAAATTGAGGATTTTAGAAATTTGGCAAAGTTGGTGACCTTTGGCCTATGTTGACCTTATGACCTTTTGACCCCAAAAACAATAGGCTTCTCAATTGGGACGACCTATCCAACTTGGTGGAGTTTCTTGACGATCGGTTTGCAATTGTGACCTGTAGGTCAGTGACAGACAGACAGACAGACAGAACCACAAACACAACCGACCAATATACTTGAAAAAAATCTTCGATTTTGCAAGTAACAAACAAACTCAAATGCAATACCCTCTCCTCAGGCGAGGGTAATAAGGTCAAGTGGCATCAAAATGTGAAAACTTTGGAGGGAGGTGAATACTTTTGCAGGCCACTGTAGGCAGCTTTCCCATCGGCTGTACAGGACATCTCCAAATTAGAATTTGCAGACCTCCCCTCCTCCCCCTCTCCACCCCTTCCCCCAGTACCATCCATATTCAAGCAGCACATTTAGGTTAGCAAACCCAAACCATCCATATTCCAGGTATGGTTAACATCCATATTCAAGCAGCACATTTAGGTTAGCATACCCAAACCGTCAGCAGGTGAAGAACTGCATTTTGGGAAAATATGAGATGCTCGAAAGGCTGAAGCAAGCTCTATGCAGATCCCTGGGTGCATATACAGATTGTCGATTATGTAATCTCGTAAGAATACTCAAAATGGTGTGAATTTGATGGAATGCATCCCACAACCATGTAAATTGTGATCACACCGAGACCTTGCAGGAAAATTTACTGCTGAGTGGAGGACGTAAAGTTTGACAATATTGCATATGGAAAGAGGGATGAGCTGTCTCTTTGCATTTCTGTACGAATAGCCAACATTATTTTATTGTACCAAATAATCACAGACCATTCAAACCCGGTCCAAAACACACACACACACACACACACACACACACACACACACATATATATATATATATATATATATACACATACACACACACAGATACACATACACATATACACACACACATACACACACACACACACATACACACACACATACACACACACATACACACACACACACACACACACACACACACACACACACACACACACACACACTTTGGATAAATATATTCTCCTTTAAATCCCAGAAAAATTACAACAAGTACAGATACATTCAAAGTACACTGCCCCCATGCCAAATAATTAAATATCCTACAGCGCGGCATTGCCGGGGCGCCTCTGGCGCCCGGCAATACCGCAGTGCAGCTCATAGAGACTGCATTGGGAGGGAAAGGTGCACAATAATTGATTGATTAATTGTATAATTAAAATCAATAAAAGATTATCACAAAATATTTTCTTAATCAATTGGCTACGAGCATAACTAAACCACTCGTGCTTCATCCGAAGATGTATCTTTTAGAAATTAAATTAAAGAAGTCATTAATAAAAAATTAAATAATTAATTGATTAATCAATAAATAATTAATCGATTAAGTGATTAATCAATAAATCAAAAATATCCTTGATAGCCACATCACTTGGTCACTCACGTCCAAATATTAGCTTCCGAGCTCAAAAGGTGCCTGAGATATTGGCCAAATGAGAAAGAAAATAAGTAAATTATTAATAATGAAAATAAATAAATATCAATCATTAAAAAATTAAATTATTAATCAATTCGGTCAGAGAACACATAAACCACCACCATTTCATCAGAATCTGTAACTGAAGAAAAATTTTTTTTCATCATTAATTCGAATAATTAAATAATTAATCGATTAATTGATTAATTAATAAATCAAAAATAGCCTTTGCAGCCAAATCACCTGGTCATCGGCGTGTCCAAATATCAGCTTGCTAACTCAAAAGGTGCCTGAGTTAATGGTCAGAAGAGAAAGGAAATTTGATTAATTAAAGAAGTACTTAATTAATCGCTCATAATTAAATAACTCCTCAATTCATTGATTAATCAAAAAACAAAAAAATCCTTTTTTGAGAAAGGACTTGCTCACTACTGTGCCGAAATTTCAGCTTCCTAGCTCAAAGGATGTCTGAGATATCGCCCGGACAAACAAACAAGAAACAAACAAACAAACGACCAGAGTGAAAACTGAGTACTCCCTTTCAGCGTGCGTCACTGCCGAGCCCCCTTCGGTGCCCAGCAATGACGATTTGCAATGCCTGGAGATGGCATAGGAAAGGTGCGGTGTACAACAAACAGAGTGAAAACTGAGTACTGAGTACCAATGGTGGCAAAAAAATGGGGAAATACATTTATATTAATTATTTTTTAAAAAAGAAAAAAATGCTTCTCGTTACCTGTCCAATTCCAATTTAAACTTATCTACTGTCTCTGCTACCACTAACTTTCCAGGCAGACCATTCAATGCCCTACTCTGTGAGTGAAAGACCTCACCTTACTACTTACTGTCTTCACTCTCCTCTTCTTTACTCTCAGGCTAAATGTTCTCTGGTCCTATCACTGTCTGTTGTGCTGAATAATTATTCTGCATTTATTTTGTCCTTACCCTTTTTTTTTTTTTTGTATACTGAATCGAGGCTCGTGAAAGAGCTTGATTATCTTGAACATCTCAATCATATCCCCTCGTAACTGCCTCCTTTCTAATGCATAAAGCCGCAACTCCTTCAGCTGCTCCTCATAGCTGAGTCTAGCTAGGCCCGGAATCGATCTAGTAGCCCTACGCTGAACCCTCTCTATGGCACTTATGTCCTTCTGAGTTGTGGTTAACAAAACTGCACACAATATTCTAGATGAGGCCTCACTAAGTCTTCAAGTATATACTTCAATTTTAGTAAAACAAAAAGAAAAGGACATAAAATATCATAGCCCCCTTGTCTGGAGGGGATTTAGTAATTTAGTAATTTTGTTGTATGGAGTTAAAGGCTGCCAGTCGGTCGTCATTGGTTGGATTACAAATCAAAATCTTCTGCAGATGTATACACTCATGTATTGTATTTGTGACGAGTTTGAACAAGATCTGTAAATGCATGTCCGAGAAATGGTTGAAGACGTGTTCGATATTGGTTTTTTTTTTACAACTAAAATGGCCGCCAGTCTACCAGTCAGCTATCTTTGATCAGATCACAAAATAAAGTGAGGCGCACACGTATTCCATCATTTACCGTGCTTATGCCAAATTTGAACAAAATCGGTCAATGCATGTCCGAGAAATCTTAAGTAAAGAAAAAGAAAAGAGAAAGAAAGTCCTTCCTTGGCACACCTGAGCTCCTTACCACATACAAGGCTTTCATCCGCAGCTCAATGGAATACTGCTCCCCCCTCTGGGCCGGTGCTCCTGCCTCACACCTAGCTCGTCTTCACGCTGTAGAAACCAAAGCTTTCAGAATCATTGGAATCTCTCGCAATGAAGCTAACTCCAAGGGCCTCTCACTCACTCACCACAGGCAGGTTGGTGGTCTTTCTCTCTTCTACCGACTCCTCTCCGGCCTAGGTCCCCCAGCTCTCTCTGGGCTCTGTCCCCCAAATATTCCTACAGGTCGCACAAAATCTGCCTGCAACCCTCTTCTGGTGAAAATGCCAAAATCAAGACTCTCTGCTCACCTTCACTCTTTCATTCCTCTTTTCTCCAGCCTCTGGAACAAACTCCCCCACTCCCTTCAATCCCACTCCTCCCTCCAGGTCTTTAAAACAGCTGTTCACCACCATCTCTTCTCTTCCGCCATGCACACCTTGATCTTTTCTACCTCTGTTAATTCACCCCAGATCCTCTTTTTTGAAATACCAACTTCTTTCCTGGAAGTCCTTGCAGTATCCATGTTTTATACCTCTCCCACCCCCCCCCCCCCCCTTCCCATGCCTCCTCCCCCCAAGCCCTCTCCCTCCCACAGATCTCCCGATGTCCCTACTCCCAAATGTTGTACTTGTGTGCTTCCCTCTCTCTCCCCATCTTGTCTCCCGCTCCCTTTATTATATGTTTTATGTGTCCGTTTTTTTTTTGTGATTAATGTTGTTACATGAACCTCGATCTTGGATGCAAAAAAAAAAATGTTTGGGGACACGTTTAAGTAACTAAATAGCCGCCAGTCAGCCATATTGAATCTGATCTCGAAAAAAAAAATGTTGTGCATATGTACGCCATCGTTCCTTATGTGTGCCAAGTTAGAAAAAGATCAGTAAATGCATGTCCAATAAATGGTTGATACCTCTTCAATACTAGGTGTTTTTCACAACTACTCGTAAAATTTCCGCCAGACTACCAGTCGGCCATCTTTGGTCAGATCGCAAAATAAAACGAGCTGCATGTGTATGCCATCATGTGCTGTGCTTGTGCCAAGTTTGAACAAAATCAGACCATGCATGTTGAAGAAATGGTTGGGGACACGTTTAAGCACTAAAATGGCCACCAGTCGGCCATATTGGATCAGATCTTGAAAAAATGATTTGTATATGTAAACCTTCATCTGTGTGCCAGGTTTGGCTGCGTCCTCTGAAATCTTCACGCAGGCAAACTCTTCACTTGATTCATTATCTGTGTGCTCTGAAACTACACACATGTGCATATGTATATCACATGTATTGTCTTTGTGTCAAGAATGAACAAAATCGGTCCATACATGTCCGATATATGGTTGAGGTCGGACGCACGCACCGACGCACGGGTGCACAGACGGATGGACGAAACCCAATCCATAAACCCCCGTTTTGGACTAAGTCCAATGGAGGATAATAATGATATTAGAGATCGTTATTTAAAATCCGGAAGTGTAGCGCTACTAAAGCAGTCTTATGTTATACATCACCCTTGTAGCCTTCTTCCCACACAATCCTTCCCATAAGATGACGTTGAGTCACAGTTTGTGAGATTGAAGCTTTATTGATCACCATCAAATTCAGCGTCAATGGGTTTCATACTTACATCGCCATTTGGCAGTCTTCTTCACACCGATACTGTCCCTCTCACATGCCATGCTCTCTCATGATATATACATACATATATATATATATAATTTTATTTATATATATATATATATATAATTATATATATATATATATATATATATATATATATATATAATTTAATTTTATTTATATATATATAATTTTATTTATATATGTTGTTATGTCTGGCGGGTAGTGATATGTAGAGCAAAATAGAGCTGAATAGGTAACATGCTTCGTGTGTCGCGGTAAGGAAAACTACCTTGTAATAAGTTCATGTGTAGGCGTTTGTCACTTAAGATGTTTACTCGTGAATCTACCAGGAGGTTCGAGTGATAGGTAGTGTCGGGATTACGAATAAGCCCCTGTGTGTGCTCACCTGGTTAGCCAAACCTTTGTCCCTTTTGGCACTGCACACCACTTAGACATTAGTTAGGACCTTTAGTACAACACTAAATAATGCCCTAACCCCCTGACATGACTTAGGAAGAAACCAGGCCAGGACACCGCCGATAATGGCCGCCGCCACCTACACCTCCGGACAGGCCTATCCACCCTGAGTACCACGCCCAGGAGGGCTGTGCTTGTTTGGCGCGAATGTACGCGGGAGGCGCAAAGCGGGTCGACAGAGGGCGGGAAGTTACGAGGCTCTGATTGGTTGGCAGCATGCCAAGGCTGACGTCACCGGCCGGCGGATATTAACGAGCGCCGAACGCCATTTTGGGCAGTTCATTTGGGCAGTTGAGCAGGAGGCCTGGCAGAGAGTTAGTCAGTTGAGTTCAGTTGGATCCCGAGTTGAGTTGTGAGTTGGACTTTTCTTGCGCAGAGTTGAGTCACGAGCACCGAACGCCATTGGGGCAGTTGGTTTTGATCCAGCGAGTTGAGTTCGCAGAGACGACGACTGTGGTTCGAAGATCGACCTCGTGTGGAGCCGCTGGCCTGTGCTCGGTGCTCTGGAGTTTGGAGCGGGGGGACCTCGTCGTGTGCGGGCAGAGTGGGCGTTGGCTCGGGCCTTCGCGTTGCTGTGGTGCTTGGAGCGAGGTCTTGTGGCGGCCGAGCGGGGCCGTGTTACACGCAAGAGGACAAGACAGATAAGGCCGCACGCCACTTACACTACATGACGAACGTGTTCTTTTTATTAATTCATATCCCCTTGTCTTGTCTCTGATATCTGTGTGTGTGTGGGATTCCAAATTAGGCATTAGATTTACCGGCGCGTGCTTTTTCCTGTCACGATTTTTATTTTAATAAACCCTTGCATTATTTTTGTACATATACCTGAACGCAGATTTCCTGGTGATTGATTTAATAGACAAGGCTGCGGGGGTCTCGCCGCTCCCCTCCATTCCGCGCGCTTGGTGTAGCTTTTGGTTTTGGAATCCGCCATTGAGTTTTCGCCTCAGGGGTTAAAGCCTTCGCGATCGGCATCCGCGACTGCCTGATATTAATTTCGGCGGTTGCACGACAATATATACATATAATTTATTTATTTATATATATATATATATATATACACACAAAGAATTAAGTTAAGCACCCCTACACAAAGAATTAAGTTAAGCACCCCCTAATATATATTCTTTGTGTATATGTATACATTGGCATATATTCTAAGGTATGTGAGATCAAATAATGATTGGTATGACATTAGCAATTATCCATTGATGAAATGCAGATGAGTGCACGCATCTGTGACGCCCATCGCTCGTGCAGCACGTGTTATCATCCACGTGGTCGTGATTTTCTGTAAATGCACTATCATCACGGGTTATTGCAAGTCACGCCTGAGCTCGTGTGGGGGTTACATGGTCATTTTCTCGTAATGGTGGCTCGTAGACGGTTGTCGGACGGAGAAAGATGGCGGATAATAGGCATGATCGAGTCCGGAATGTCCAGAAAAGCTGTAGCTCGAACGTTTGGTTACCACCATTCGGTGATCAGTCGGTTGGTGCAGAAACACCAGGAAACGGATGCGGTGAAGGACCGCCCAAGGTCTGGAAGACCTCGCGTGACAACAGTCCGCCAAGATAGAGCGCTTTTGAGACTGGTGCGACGATATCCCTTCGCCTCGAGCCATTTCCTGAAGGACAACTGGCTGCCCAACAGAAGGCTATGTCACCGTACCGTGAGGAACCGCCTGAAATCGGCCGGTTTAAGGTCAAGACGAGTGATCAAGCGTCCAAGGCCACTCGAACGACATCAGAGGGAGCGTTTGGCATGGTGCCTAGCGCGACGTGGATGGAACATCCGGTCTTGGAGGCGAGTTCATTGGTCGGATGAAAGCCGGTTCTTGCTGTACGTGACAGATGGGCGTGTTCGGGTGTGGCGCCACAAAAACACCGCGTATGCACCTAAAAACATTCAACCAACGGTACCCTTTGGTGGTGGCTCGATTATGGTCTGGGGATGCTTCTCCCATGACTGTAAATTGGACCTGATAACTGTGCGAGGTAACCTCAACGGAGAGCGATATGCCGAGGAAATCCTGAATACCACCGTAATCCCGCACTTCGATGACCACACCCTCGCCAGCAGACCCATCTTCATGGATGACAACGCCAGGCCTCACCGTGCGAGACGCGTCCGAGCCTTGCTGGAGCAAGGTGCTGTGACAACCATCCCCTGGCCTGCATACAGTCCTGACCTGAACCCCCTCGAGCACGTTTGGGACATGTTGGGACGACAAATTGCGAAGATGGTCCCTCCAATAGCCAATCTGGATGAATTGGAACGTGCATTACATCGGGAATGGAACAACCTGCCACAGCAACGCATACGACGGCTTACAGGGTCTATGAGACGTAGGGTTGAGTCAGTGATCCGATCACGTGGGTCCTACACACGTTATTGACGCAAAGATCGCTAGAGGTCTTCTCAGAACAATGACTGTACGTTAGAAAACATAAACGTCATCCACACTGTCCGTGATGGACCTATAGCTCCATACTTAAATTGAGGTGAAAATATGCCTAAAATTCCCAAAAAATTTCACCTTAAATTATTCAGAATAAAATAATGAAAACGGCATGATTGTTATGTTTTTATGTGACCATAATATCACTTCTCCAGAAAATATAGCAATATCATGGGTATATTACACTGTTTTGACGACAACAAACTTGTAATGTGCGTGGTTGTAATAAAACGGGGGGGGGGGTGCTTAACTTAATTCTTTGTGTATATATATATAATTTTATATGTATATATATATATATATAATTTTATATACATATATGTATATATATACAGTGACGTGAAAAAGTAAGTACACCCCATGTAAAGTTTTGACTTTTTCAACATATTTCAACATACAGCTATTTGATCTTCATTTCAACAATATTGATAGATAAAGGTGATATAATATAACAAATATCATGAAACATTTACATTTTGTTGTCCATTGTATAATTTAAATAAACATAAATGCAAATTTCGCATGTGGAAAAAGTAAGTACACCCTTGGCTCTAAAAGGTGGTATTGCCCCCTTTGGCAGTAACAACCTCAAGTAGGCGTTTCTTATAACTGTCTACCAGTCTCTGACATCGACTGGGAGAAATATTTTCCCACTCCTCCATGCAGAATTCTTTCAGCTGTGCGATGTTTGAGGGGTTTCTTGCATGCACAGCTCGTTTCAAATCCCCCCACAACATTTCGATGGAATTTATATCTGGACTTTGACTTGGCCATTCCAGAACCCTCCATTTCTTTCTTTTCAGCCATTCCTTGGTGGATTTACTTGTATGTTTAGGGTCATTGTCATGTTGCAAGGTCCACCTTCGGTTGAGCTTCAACTTTCTGACAGATGGCCTCACATTATCCTCAAGCACCCTCTGGTACAATAAAGAATTCATAGTGGATTATATGATGGTGAGCTGCCCAGGCCCTGATGCAGCAAAGCTGCCCCAAACCATAATATTTCCACCACCATGCTTTACAGTTGGTATCAGGTTTTTGTGGTCAAATGCTGTCTTTGGGTTTCGCCAAACATGTCTTCTGGTACTGTGGCCAAATAGCTCTACCTTTGAGTCATCTGTCCAGGGCACATTGTTCCAGAAGTGCTGGTCTTTGCCTCGGTGTTCATTGGCAAACTTTAGTCTTGCCCTGATGTTCTTTCTGGACAGCAAATGTTTCCTCCAGGCACACCTCCCATGTAGATCAAATTTGTGCAGCCTCTTTCTAATGGTAGACTCGTGCACTTTGACATCAACAGTGGCAAGAGCTACATGTAGGTCCCGTGATGACATTCTGGGGTTCTTAAAGACTTCTTTCAGCATCTTGCGGTCTGCTCTCGGGCTGAACTTGCTGGGGCGGCCTGGCCTGAACAAGTTGGCAGTTGTTTGGAATCTTCTCCACTTGTAGATGATCTTCCGGACAGTCGAGTGATTGATTTCAAATTGTTTGGATATCTTTTTAAATCCCTTCCCAGACTCGGAGGCATCTATAACCTTCTTTCTGAAGGCCTCAGAGAGCTCTTTTGATTTAGGCATGGTGACGCCGCACACTTCAACAACAAAGAACAAACGAAACAAAATGTCTGAGGTTTAAATAAGACAGGTTCCTCCAAGATCCTCTCTAACGATGTTCTAATCATTTGCACCTGAGCTGGTGCACCTGATTATAATTTTAGGTTTTTGAAGTAGTGATAAATGTAGGGGTGTACTTTCTTTTTCACATGACTGTATGTATATATATATATATATATAATATATATATATGTATATATGAGGGGTGGATCCAGGAATTTCAAGACGGGGGGGGGGTGCATGAAACGATAGCGCTGGGGGGGGGGTTAAGGGGGTCTGGGGGTCCTCCCCCAGGAAATTTTTAAAAAACTGATCGTCAGAAACGGCATTTCGTGCGTTCTTGGAAGTTTCTGCAGTTCCTTGTGTTCTTCCCTGGTCCAATAGTTCAGCAGATTCGCACTGCCCGCACCCTCATCCTGGATCGAAGGGGGGGGGGTGGGGTGCGCACCCCGTGCACCCCCCCCCCTGGATCCGCCCCTGTAGATAGCCTGATATTTGGAAGTATTATGAAGGCGATTTGTATTATAGTTTATACAAATAAATTAATTCAGGATTTTACCACCGTTTTACCCTCCGTCTATTACATCACCCTATTGAACACATTACATTGGAAACTCTTGTTTGTGTCCTTAAAAAGCACAAACTCTTGTTTGTGCTTGTTGTTTGTGTCCATTATGGCATCCTTAAAAACAGTAAGTTTCCTGTTTGTAATGATTTTCAATTTTGTTTGACTTTTGGCCAGGTAAGCAGACCAAGTAAAAATATTACCTCACTCTTCTCTGCGCACGTGTGCGATCGGGCTGAATTCGAAGCCAAGGTACAATAAAATGAGAAACTTGTCTTCCAATTCATTTTCTGATTCGTGTTCAAAATATAACATTTAATTTCAATAAGTTGTTCCTCGATCATAAACTGACGATCATAAAATGATCAGACGGACAGACATGAAAACAATAAATTGCTTAACTTCAATTCTCACTTTGCATGCGTGGGGTTGAGTTTTGTTGGGTCTCACAGCAAAGACAATGACTAATGGCAGACACATTGGTGATGCTGACATTTATTATGGAATTTACACTGAGCAATTGTAAAGGGTACACGTGGAGCACAATGTTCGGCATCAATGGTAACAGCAGATAAATAACAAACCCTCTTTGCACACAATTCCACCATTGTGTTCTGTGGATGCTCCACAAGTTAACCTGTCGGTGCAAAACACTGGGTGTACATAAGCAGAGTATACCGTGCAGAGCATGCTGTGTAAGTAACACTAATGTTTGGGAATAATCTTCAATCGATGAATTATGTGTGCATAGGGGAGATAGAATGAGGAGAACGATGAGTCAGGAGCAGTTTATGACTTGTCAGCTTCCTCCTCCTTTCGTAAGCAGCATATGACTGCAGGTTGCTGTGTGGCTGATGTGTGTAGGTTGGAGAAGGAATTTGTATTTAGTCCACGAGCAACGGTACCCTCCCCCCCCCCCCCTACGGGCGGGGCTTCAATTGGGAGGCCCAAGTGAAAAGGCAAAATATCAGAAATTGAAGGCTTTTTTATTTTGAACGATTTATATAAACATCCGTTAAATCATATCACACGCAAATCATCAAAATCTCAACAGTATTTGTAGCATTTCAATAAAAGCCACATCACATCGTGTTTGGAAAAACTGGAAAACTGGAAAATTGGAAAAATTGGAAATTGGAAAATAGAAAAACAGTATCGCCTATTTTACTCCAGGAGGTCCCAGGATTACCCACGCAAAATTTCGTTGTGATCGGTTCAGCCGTTTTTGCGGTATTTGGGAACAGACGGGCAGACAGACAGACATTTGCTGAATTATCGTAAGATGGTGTCAGCGTTAACTCGCCTCGTCTTCGCGAAGGACACCGTGGGATTTATAAGGTGCACCAACTAATGCTGGCAGGTGGGATGCCCAGTCAAACATCATCTGAGGATGGCACTGATCAATTGCCCTGCCTGCGAAACACCTGGATGTCAACTTGGACCTGGCCTGAGATTCGAACCCTGGATTTACATTTCAACAGTAAGTGGACATACATCCAGGCTGTCCTGACTACCTGTGACTTAACTTTTGCCTGTGATACTAAAGAACTGACCCGGGATTTGATCTCGAAGACTGCAGTGTTTGTGTTACACCGCACACATGTCTGTCTGTCAGTCTTTCATTCTGTCTGTGTGTCTGCCAGTGTTTGATTGAGGAACTTTAATTGAATTTCCCCATTTTAACCACTGTGGAACATGATTCATTTTGTCTGCACATCCAAAAACCTGCATTTTAGCAGAACTTTGGCTCTGAATTTGTAGATATTGCGTGGCGTCTCGTCCCTTGCGTGTATGTGCATAGTTGGGTAGAGCAATTGCTTCAGTTTGTCTGTCTATCTACCAGTCAAAACATATTGAGTATCACTCCAAGCAAGAAACGAGCTGTTTTTAAGGGTGTCATAAAAGACACAAACAACAAGCACGAAGACCAAGTTTAACACATTAAATATGGCGGTGTAAAGGACGGTTTTCTAAATGCATCGATGGCAGTAAACTTCCGATTCAATGTTTTTTTTTTCCACAAACTTGAAAACTTTTTTTATTCCAATTTTATCATGTATTTTGAACATTCGAGAACACAAATGGCCTTGTTTGTGCTTCCAAAAACCTTCAGTCTTGCAGTACTTTGGTAAGCCGCCTCGAGTAATCAATTTTGCCGCTTGCAGTCTCACAAGGCAGGGGAGAATAGAGGTATGTGCCCCAAAAAATAGGTATTTGCTTTTTTCTCAGAATATGCAAACGCAATTCTGATGAAACTTCACCACAACCTTCATCACCCGTGATGTACCAATGTTTGTTCAAGGTATTAGTAAAATTGGGGTCTGAGGTCTGAGGACAGGATGGAAGGGGGGGTGGGTAGGGGTTGCCCCCCAAAATAGGTATTTGTTTGTTTGTTTAAAGTTTTATGATTATGTTAGTATGATTCTGCATGCTGTCCTGTCTTCTAGCAACCATTGAAATAGGTTTAAAATACCTTTAGTCAGTGCAGTATACTGTTTATTCTCTCAGGTGAACGCCAGGGGTATTGCCCCTATATTTTATGTGTGCATGGATGATCCACCTGAGTAGTTTCTTGCAGTGTGCAAATCTGCCCCACTAGTTAACGCAGGCCACCTGCATCGGGATCCTTTGTCCCAGGAAATGGCTGAACTGTTTCTAACTACTACTGCGTTCACTTTAATTTACCATTTTACCAATTTTACTGAAGACAAATGAGTCGAAATTGATGGGAACACGCACAGGAGGCAGATGGATCAAACACGTTTCTTACCTTTCTGAAGGTTTATTTACGTAGAATATGAGGGAAAGGTTGACGACGAGCAGTTTGGAACAAGCCATGCAAATCAACAGACACAGAGGGAAGTAGGGACATGCACGCACATTTATGTACAACTAGCGAGGTACCTGTGCTACGCATGGGTGGGAGGCCAGAAGCAAAAAAACGTCAGACATGGACAGCCGGTTCGTGAAGGACTTGCACAAAAACGTACCCTGTCTGAATGGTTGTTTCCCCAGTCAATGTCGAATCCGCCTCAAATACTTATTTTGGGGGGCAATTTTGGGGGGCAATTTCAACTCGATATCTATGTTCATTCCACGATAAACTTTTACGCACACTCGTGACATATATGTCTGTCATATATGTCATATATACATATATATGTCATATGTCATATATATATATATATATATATATATATATATATATATATATATATATATATACATATATGTCATATCGCATATGTCTTTGATACTCGTGACGTCACATCCAGACATGGAGCAGTTCCGTACGGTAGGAAATTCAAAATCATAATTGTATTTACTCAATTCCAAACACCATCATTCCAATCATAAATTGATACTATAACAAAATACTGTGTTAAATGACGATTGTTTTGAGATATCAAACCAGCCCATTATCGTCATCTGTTCACTTCCGCATTCGGAGCAGGTCCGTATTGAGTTAATTTCAAAATCATAATTTTATTGAGGAATTTATTAAACCTCCTATCTACCTTACAACATCAGCTGGGACACCAAAACGTTCCACAGGAGGTTTGGTGGGGCTAGCTCCAAAACTGAGGGAGTAGTTTGGGGACGAACGGACGGACACTCCTGTTTTATAATACAGATGATGAAGAAATAAATAAATAAAAAACAGCCACCACAACTCACACTTATACAAACATTAAAATTGTAGGCGAGAACTTTCCTTTGGCACAATGTGTAGGTTGAATGGCCACAATGAACACCGTTATGGAAGACAGCACTGGAGTGAGCCAATTACGAAGTAAGCCAGGTACGAGGTAAGCCAGGGACAAGCGAAGCCAGGGACAAGCGAAGCCAGGGACGAGGTAACCCAGTGACGGGGTAACCCAGGGACGAGGTAAGCCAGGGACGAGGTAAGCCAGGGACGAGGTAAGCCAGGGACGAGGTAAGCCAGGGAAAACGTAAGCCAAAGATGAAGTATGCCAAACAAAGCAAGATTTTCTTTTTCAAAAATGTCCCACTTGAACTCTGTTCTTTATCCACCACTTCTTCTGCATGCCGGGAGCTCTCGTGTGTTCTCTTGCTCTCTCTCTCTCTGCTCTCTCTCTCTCCTCTCTCTCTCCTCTCTCCTCTCAAGGCCCTTCTTCGTTCTTCTTCTGTGTGGAGTCCACCTCCAGGCCATCCTGTCCAAGGGTCGGCCCAATAAAAAATAAATGTCTTTCCCTGCTTCCGGACCCTACAGCGCATTACACCACCATGGCTTGCACTGCACATCAGCCAGAGAGATCGTAATCAGCCTTTTTGGAGCCTGTGACATGTGTGTCTCTGTGATGGGAAGTCCTCACCTGGCCCCGTCCACAAACAAGAGGTGTTTATGCATACAATATTACCCTGACTATCCTGTCTATTAATTACTTACGCTGCCTGCTCAGCATCACATTTTACAAGATGACTTACTCTGACAGGTCCCTGTTACATGGCAATCAACCCTATTTGAAAAACACAGACCATGTTACACTTACCGCAGTCTAAATAAGGACCGCCCTCACAGGCTCACCCCCTTCCATGTAACAATATACATTGGATTCTCTTTGTGGATTGATGATGCCTGTTCTTGCCATTGGTGCTGCCATGTGATAGTAAAGTTGGTTTAATAATGCTGTGTTATCAGTTGCCAGATGTTGGGTTAATTTCTGCTAAGTATTGAATAGGAAAACAGTCCACTCAAATATATATATATATATATGTACATATGTTTTGTGATAGGAGTCACTGCTGCACACACGAAACATTTTTTTTACAGGGACAGATTTTTTTGATTGTCAGTCCCTCTTAATTGTAGATTTTTAAAAAAAAGTCTTTGTAAAGAAAGAAAGCCACGAAATGTGATACTCTTGTAAATTCCTGATTGATTTTTCTCACTTTACAAGATGTATTGAGTTTCATGAAAGACTAGTCTTTCCCCCTTATGAAATATCACCTTTGGGAATCACAAACCAATGCAATCCTCCTTTGCTTATAAAAAGTTAAACTCTAGCTTAAGTGTGGTGGTGGGTCAGCTGCTGATGGTGGTGGAGGCCCATAGTTTTTGCAGTGTCGCTGGCTCATGACAGGTCGGGAATGCTTCTCTGGTTAAGAACAAATTTAGTGATCGGTCCAGCATGAGAATGGAACCCCCAACCAGTGAAGGATATGGAGTAATGTAACGAGGCTTTACCCATTCAATGAACAAGCCACTCAGCTTAAGTATACTATGAAGGATACATGGGATAAGAGAGTTTTGATTTGGTCACACAACAACTCAAATCATTTGTAAGTCTCTCATGTTGTTTCAACTGAAAACTTCAAGACCATACTGCAATACACTAGTTGAGCCTGCGGAACGTCCACACAACATATAGGGAGGCTGAGACGTGGGGGAGCACTTTGGAATATACGGCTCCATGGAATAAATTGAATTGTACCTCGGTGGTTAAGGTGTGTGTGAATCCTCCACTTTCATCTCATCATCCCCAAAAAACTTGAAACATTCTCTTTCCTCCAACGTTTCCAGAAAGAACTGGATTCAGAGTACTTTATTAGTTTACAGCACCTCCCTGAAGACAACATTGCTGTCTAATTGTACATCTCACAAATCCCCTTTATCTCCAGGTTATCTGCAAATACACCAAGTCACTACATGTAAGCTCGATATTGGAATCTTGTAACTACACACTGTGATATTCCATCATCTGGGCCACATGGATCAACCATCACCACAAACAACCCCCGAGAAAAACCCTGAGAACAAGTCGGAAAATATACAAACATGATGAACAGTTTTCCGTCTCATGTCGACAAGAGTGTTCTCATCACCCTCCTCTAATAAAGCGAGACTTGAACATAAACAATTCCCATCAGCAAATATCTCCTTGACGAAAAATATCCGATTGTTTGGAGCAAAATATCAACATTTTACAACAAACTAAATGTCCGCACAACATATTACCTTTACAACAACAACAACAACAACTACACCTCCAATAACATGATAATTCTGTAAAAACAAAAATATTACCACAACATATTATCTTCATAATACATATTACCTTCACAACAACAACAACAACAACACCTCCAATAAAACGAACACTCTGTAAAAAGAAATATTACCTCACCGTATTATCTTCAAAACACATATTACCTTCACAACAACTATAACTATAACTACACCTCAAATAAAGTGATCACTCTGTGTAATAAATATTAACTCAACATATCTTCATAATACATATTATCTTCACAATACATATTACCTTCACCACCACAACATCAACAACTACAACAACAACAACTACACCTCCAATAATGTGATTACTCTGTAAAATGAATATTACCTCAACATATTATCTTCATAATACATATTATCTTCACAACAACAATAACTATAACTACACCTCCAATAATGTGATCACTCCATGAAATAAATATTAACTTAACATATTATCTTCATAATACATATTATCTTCACAATACATATTACCTTCACCACGACAACAACAACTACACCTCCAATAATGTGATTACTCCGTAAAATAAACATTACCTCAACATATTATCTTCATAATGCATATTACCTTCACCAAAACAACAACAACTATAAGTACACCTCCAATAACATG
Source organism: Myxine glutinosa (assembly GCF_964187855.1). Classification (NCBI taxonomy): domain Eukaryota; kingdom Metazoa; phylum Chordata; class Myxini; order Myxiniformes; family Myxinidae; genus Myxine; species Myxine glutinosa. The sequence continues at coordinate 157,632,460 of NC_136268.1, forward strand.
ATTGCTCCATAAAATAAATATTACCTCAACATATTTTCTTCATCATACATATTATCTTCACAATACATATTACCTTCACCACCACCACAACAACAACAACAACTACAACAACAACAACAACTACACCTCCAATTACACGATTACTCCATAAAATAAATATTACCTCAACATATTATCTTCATCCTCAACATTGGATCCCTGGTGTTGGGCTAGCGGCTGGGGTGCCGGCTTAGGATCCTAGGATCCTGGGTTCGAATCCCGGTCGATCACTAAATTAACGCCAGGGGGGTTGACTCAGCCTGTCATCCTTCCGAGGTCGGCTAATTGAGTACCAGTTCACTGGTAATTCCCTGTTTGTCGTTAAAAGCGGCAAAAAGGGTTGGCGTCAGGAAGGGCATCCGGCCGTAAAACATTGCTTCAAAAAGGGGACCAAAAAACACCAACAACCACGGTTCCCGAAAAAGGCCAACCCCTGCTTGCGGGGAAAAATGGCCTCTAAAGGTGGTTTTTTTTTTTTTTTAAATATTATCTTCATCATACATATTATGTTCACAATACATATTACCTTCACCACAACAACAACAACAACAACTACAACAACAACTACACCTCCAATAACGCAATTACTCCATAAAATAAATATTACCTCAACATATTATCTTCATAATGCATATTTCCTTCACCACAACAACAACAACTACAACTACACCTCCAATAATGTGATCAATCCATAAACAAATATTACCTCAACATATCTTCACAATACATGTAATCTTCACAACAACAACAACAACATACTACACCTCTAATAACACGATTACTACATAAAATAAATATAACCTCAACATGTTATCTTCATAATACATATTATCTTCACCACCACAACAACAACAACTACAACTACAACTACACCTCCAACAACACGATTACTCCATAAAATAAATATTACCTCAACATATTATCTTCATAATACATATTATCTTGACAATACATATTACCTTCACCACAACAACAACAACTACAACTACACCTCCAATAACACGATTACTCCATAAAATAAATATTACCTCAACATATTATCTTCATAATGCATATGACCTTCACCACAACAACAACAACAACAACAACAACTACAACTACACCTCCAATAACACGATTACTCCATAAAATATATATTACCTCAACATATTATCTTCATAATGCATATTACCTTCACAACAACAACAACTACAATTACAATTACACTTCGAATAGGGGCAAATAGAGGAAAGACATGATATTGATTTTTATCTTTCTTTTTTATCCCAAGAGTACTCTGGACTGTTGTTTCTGAGAAACGGGAATGGTCAGTGAATCATTTCAAAAGGACATTGCAAAGATACTTAGAAGCACAGCTCTTATGAAGAATACAGAATAGCTCAGAGGTTTTTGCATGTCGGTTGATGAGTGGTAAATGTTGGTATCTATTGGTTTCGCCAAGAAGGGGATGCGAGACCATTGCAGTGCCCCTGGCTGTTTGTGTGGCTGCGCCTATATATTTTCGCTTCAAAACTGGTTTTCTCTGCAATCGCTTGTCTGATCGATGCAACATTTCAAACATGGGAGGGACTCCCCATGCAGAATATTTTATTGCTCACCTTGACTTTATAGCTCACATGGTATGGCAGCCATATTGGATTAAAGGAAAACAAATTGGACATAATTTTCTCCAAAACCACTGAAAGAAAAAAATTGAAACTTAACATTTGTCATCATGTCCACATGGGGTATATAGGATGATAATGATGATGTCATCGGTGAAGTGGTATTGCAGCCATAATTGGTTGAATTAAAATCCTTATCCAAAAATCTGAAACTTCTTATATCTGAACTATGAGCCAATGTGAGTGAAGAATTAAATTTATGATGTTCATAACCCATGCCAATACATATTGTGACATAATAGGGTGCATGGATGATCAGGGTATATGGGCCATAATAGTAGAGTGTTCAGTTAACCCTTGGATGCAGTGATTGGGCCTCGAAGGCCCACAAGATTTTTATTTGTTGCAAAAACTATGCTGTACAATTATTTTTTTTGGAATGAGCCTCATTTTCGCCAACTTTCATGTTGTTACACAAAATTCAGTCACATAAATAAATAAAAATTCATTCAGGCTCTTGGGAAAATCTTCATTCTTCACTTATAACCCGAAAATCCGACATGAATGCAGGCCTGGGGCCTTCGAGGCCCCGCATAAATGTTGTTGTACCACTATGTTATATCATTATTTTCTTGATCTGAGCCTCATTATATGCTCCTATAACTTGGTTACAAATAATTCAGTGACAAAAATATGAAAATTAAAATACTTTACACGAATACATCTGTGGGGCCTCCAAGGCCCAATGGCTGCGTTTATGTAGGAATTTTGACACCTGCATCTAAGAGTTAAAGATGGTATTTTTGTTCAGAATGAATGCGTGAGGTGAGACTATGCACTCTTTGAGTGTCGTTCGAGTTACTCCCGCCAGGGAGTAACGCATTCGATCGTGTCCGTCCATGTGTGCGTATGTGTTTGTATGTTCGTGTGTTCGTGTGTTTGTGAACAAGATATCTGGAAAAGTTCTGAACGGATTTGGATGAAAGTTGGTGGGATGATTGCCCTTGGGATAAGGAAGAATTGATTAGTTTTTGGTGAAGCTCAGGATATTATTCCAGATCCAGGAATTTTTTGGGGGAATTTCTTTAGGAATTTTTTTTTCTGTTTTACTGCATTAAAGCTTTTATTCTTATTCTGAAATGATGTTTTTCTCCTCTAATTCCGAGATATATCAAAATAAATTCTCTGACAGTTAGGGCTTACTTTCTTTTTCATTTATTGGTTTGGGGAGAGGGGATGTTAAACAAAACGTGTTATTCCAACTAAACCCATGGCGGGAGTATACGCTCTACTGAGTGGCGTTCTAGTTGTCCTTGAATATGGTTTTGATGATCTGTCTATATTGTTGTTTGACATTCCAATTAGGCTTTGTCTGATGGTAGATTTTGACTTTTTGGTGTGGATCGTTTAGTTTTTCTGCACTGGATTTGTCACCATAAACAAAAACAAACAAACAAATGAATGGATATTTGACATTACGTTAGGGCAGTTATCATCCAGTTATTTCAAAGAACGAACTAGAATGGCACTCAGTAGAGAGCATACCTCCTCCAGGCTGAACAGTTTACGTTTTCTATCACACTGATAGGCCGGATCTGGATTCAGACCTGAACCCAAATCACATCGGCTTGTTCTTGTCACCTACCCAAATCATAAACCAAGTTTTGTCACAATCTGTCCAAAACCTTTTGAAACATCATGCTATTTGTCATTTTTGGCTCCATCTCTCAATGGTGAAGAATTACTGATTTTTTTTTAGAAATTCTTGGATCGGGAAATGGATCTTCGAAAAAAAATCGAATCAATTTGTCATTGGCAGACCCCGAAATTGTACAATAGGTTTTGTCCAAATCCATCCTTAACCTCTTGAGATATCACGCTATATATAGTTTTTGGCCCTGTCATTCAATGGTGACGAATCATTAAAAAAATTATTGTAATCAAATTTTCACCAAAATCGAATCATTTCAGCCTTGTCACACACCCAACCTGTCCACCAAGTCTTGTACGAATATGTCAGAAACGTTTTGAGAGATTCTGCTCACAGGCCGAAAGAAAAACAAATAGACAGGGGAGAAAACATGACCTCCGTGAAGGTGGACGATGTAATTAAATCAATCCCAAATGGAGTTGAGGCAGTTCTCAAGGCAAATAGGGGTCACACTGCTTATTGATTATACGTGAAGAGATTTGATTTTTCCGATGATAATAAGTGTTATATCCTTAAGAGTTCATGAAATTCCTTCGAAATTGCTTTTGGTTTCATATTACGGTTATTCATTTTATTATTCACATCTCAATTAATAAACTGAACCCAGATGATATATTTAAAAGACGAGCGGAATTTATCATCATGTATGGAAATCCAAGACATTTGTTATAACTCCTTCACCTTAAACCATCAATCAGATAACCATTCATTCCAGAACATCATGCAATAATAAAGTCAAATCTTATACACTGAACTGCAATGACTATTTTACATTTAACATGTTCATATGACACAAAAACAGTACCATGATCATTGAGTGATTCATCTTAATTATTCTCTGCCCCACTAATTACGATGGAAGATGAAAAGACAAATGCAAAATGAAGGATGAGACTGCCCCAAAGCTCCATTTTAAGGAACTCGGGAATTGTTTCCTTTCTTGCTGCCTCTCTGTGCAAAAGCCCATGTGCTGAATTGTGGTTCAACAATCGTTGCTTTGCAGTGGAAGCAATAACCTCATTCCTTGTGGACAGTTTCTGTGGGATGTACACATCACTCACAATGGATTATTGTTTATGTGCTGTGTGGGATTGAGCACAAATAAATCTGTCTTCAGTGGAGAAATCAAACTGAGATGATGTCGTTGTCTCCCACTTCATCACATTAGGTGAGTAACAGACAGAACAACATAGGGAGATAGTCCAAGCTGACCCATGAATGTGCAAGGATTTGTAAGGTTAATTAATTCTACATGAGAACATAAAAACAATGATGTCAAACAGCCTGCATGTTCGCTCAGTAATGCCACACCGGTTTCACACCCCCGCGGTCTCACCCTGAAGAAAACCATATATATATATATATATATACACTACATGACTAAAAGTATGTGGACACCTGAACATCACACATATCATTCCAAAATCATGGGCATAAATATGGAGTTGGTCCCCCCCCCCCATTGCTGTTATAACAGCCTCCACTCTTTTGGGAAGGCTTTCCACTCGATGTTGGACATTGTTGTGGGGATTTGCTTCCATTCAGCCACAAGAGCGAGGTCGGGCACTGATGTTGGGCGATTAGGCCTGGCTCGCAGTTGGCGTTCCAATTCATCCCAAAGTTTTTGATGGGGTGAGGTTAGAGCTCTGTGCAGGCCAGTCAAGTTCTTCCACACCGATCTCGAGAAACCTGAGTTCTGTATGGACTTCGTTTTGTGCACGGGAGCATTGCCGTGCTGAAACAGGAAAGGGCATTCCCCAAACTGTTGCCACAAATTTGGAAGCACAGAATCATCTAAAATGTCATTTTATGCTGTTGCATTAAGATTTCCCTTCACTGGAACTAAGGGGCCTAGCCTGAACCATAAAAAACAGACCCAGACCAGTATTAATCCTCCACCAAACTTTACATTTGGCACTATGCAATCGGGCAGGTAGCGTTCTCCTGGTATCTGCCAAACGCCAAACCCAGATTAGTCCGCCGGACTGCCATATGGTGAAGCATGATTCATCACTCCAGAGAACGTGTTTCCACTGCTCCAGAGTCCAATGGCGGCGAGCTTTACACCACTCCAGCCGACACCTGGCATTGCGCATGGTGATCTTAGGCTTGTGTGTGGCTGCTCGGCCATGGAAACCTACTGTATTTCGTGAAGCTCCCGATGAACAATTGTTGTGCTGACGTTGCTTCCAGAGGCAGTAAATTCTTTATAAAGCCTTATGTGTTGAGAACAAGCTGGTTCTGTTCCCCCAGAGGCGTTAAGTGTGGCGTGGTGGTGACGTCGCATTACGATGCGTTGAGGATGGTTTGCGTTATGGATTTGGCCAAGTCTTCGCCAATCACAGAGGTCCTTGTATTCAAATTATTTTGCCATTTTTGTTGGCGTCATAATTGATTGCGTAGTGCTTTGTATGTGGGATACAAGTTGTTGGTTGATGGTGTTTTCACAGGAATACCAGACATCAATTAATAATGTCACATTTCGCCTTTAATGACGCTGTGCCAAGGATGGTTGTCTGATTCCATATGTGTGTGTGTGTCATTGCTTGTTATCTCCATATGCGGGTTTCAGAAGTTGGAACGGAGTCGGTTTCATTTTCAGAAGGTGGAGTATCCACCTGTGTGTGTGTGTGTGTGTGTGTGTGTGTGTGTGTGTGTGTGTGTGTGTGTGTGTGTGTGTGTGTGTGTGTGTGTGTGTGTGTGTGTGCGTGTTAGGTTAATAACAATAAAAATGAACAAAATACTGTGTACTTGTTAAAGGAATATGATTTCCCTCAACCTTCTCTCTTTCCCAAACTTTTTTTTCTCAAAGGTCCCTATTCCAATCTTGTATCACATGCACCTGGTCCCCATTCTGCAGTGTTTTTCATTCCGTGTAACTCTTTCCATTGGGTTGACAGTCGTATGTCTAAAGCATTCTTAACCGTTGATTACTGCGACAATATTGTCACGTCCCCCAAGTGGCTTTTCCTCTTGAATTATCACATTCCTATTCGTGGCTTGTTACATTCCCAGTGCTGTATTCCTTCCATTTTGGAAAGCATTGTGCTTAAGGTGTATTACCTCAAAGTTCCTGCAGAAGTAGCTCAAACTGTATTTTCTACAAATGTACTCTGCACCTAAAAGTTAGTGCCTTCAGAAGTATTCACACCCCTTGACTTTTTTCATATTTTGTTGTGTTACAGCCTGAATTTAAAACTGACTAAACTGAGAATTTTTGTCACTGATCTACACATAATACACCAGAATGTCAAAGTGGAATTTATTTTTAGAATGTTTTTACAAAAGAATAAAAATTAAAACCTGAAATGTCGAGTCAATAAGAATTCAACCCATTTGCTATGACACCAAATTGAGCTCAGCTGCATGCAATTTCCTTTGATCATCCTTGATATGTCTCTTCAACTTTATTGTTGTCTACCTGTGGCCAAATCAATTGATTGGACATGGTTTAGAAAAAAACACACCTTTCTTATACAAGGTCCCACAGTTGACAGTGAATGTCAGAGCAGAAACTCTACCATGAAGTCAAAGGATCTGGCCTTGAAACTCTGAGATAGAATTATGAGGAGGCATAGATCTGCTGAAGGGTATAAAACAATTTCTGGAGTGTAGAAAGTTCCCAAGACCACAGTGAGCTCCATCATTAGGAAATGGAAAGAATTTGGAACTACCCAGATATCTTCTTAGACCTGGCCATCCGTCCAAAATGAGCAACCGGGCAAGAAGGACCTTGATCAGGGAGGTGACCAAGAACCCAATGAGCATTCCAACAGAACTACAGAGTTTGGTGGTTGAAATGGGAGAAGCTGTCGGAAGGACACCAGTTTCTGCAGAACTTCACAAATCTCGGCTTTATGGAAGAGTGGTGTTGGAAGTGACTGCTGAGAAAAAGGCACATAACAGCATGCCGGGAGTTTGCAAAAAAAGGTACAAAGTCTCTGAGAGCTTGAGGAAAAAGATTCTGTTGTCTGATGAGCCGAAAATTGAACTCTTTGGCCTTAATGCAAAGCGCCACATCAGGTGGATATCGGGCACAGCTCATCACCCATCTAACACCATCCTTACCATGAAGCATGGTGGTGGCAGCATCATGCTATGGGGATGTTTTTCAGTGGCAGGGACTGGGAGACTTGTAAGGATAGAGGGAACAATGAATAGAGCCAAATACAGGCAAATCCTTGAGGTGAACCTGCTTGAGAGGACAAAAGACCTTAGATTTTGGTGAAGATTTGCATTCCAACAGGACAATGACCCCAAGCAGACAGCCAAAGCAACACTGGAATGGCTTCAGAAGAAGAATGTGAAAGTTCTTGAGTATAAAATGAAGATGCAAAATAAGGAGTGGTCGTCATCATCATCATCATATTTAACAAAAGGAAGCAGAATGTTATTGAGGAATATTCCTGAAGTGCAATCTCAAGTCAACTTTACATTTCCAAGGAATAGTTTTGAGATCGTCGTTTAGTGAAAGTTATCTCCTGGAGTAATCATTAATGAGTGAGAGTCATTCAAGAGATTATCCCACATGATTATGTATTTACTCAGCAGGAATGACTTTTATTGAATATAATTCCTGAAGTGCAGTCTTCCATGATAATCACCACCTTGTCATTGTCCAGGAGTTGCAAAGCTGCAACTTGCCAGCCTCGTTTAAGCATTGGGTTGTTGATCAGGTGGCACGAAAGTCCACCTCGAATGAAAGATCAGAATTCCAAATGTAAGCCGCTGTCGAATAAACTAAAATGCTTATCTTCTCCAACTTGATAGCAGCCTGAGGTGGAAATTGCCTATTTGCCAACCAATTCAAAGTGCATTGATCCAGCCAATGAAAACCAAGTTCAGCCTTGGAAATGCCTTGCAATGTTTAAATTGTCGAAGGGTTAAGGGTTCTCCCCCCACTCATCCCCCCCAATCCCATCCACATTTTGGAGTATTTCCAACTTCTTCCCTCTCTGTAACAAGCTCTGGTTTTGCCTGTTGTCTCCCATATCCCATGGTGTGATAACTGCGTCTACAAGGCTTTTTCCTCCAGCAAGGATTTTCTGCTGTCCTCTCATACCGGTTCTCTCTTTCTAACATTTGGAGACCTCAAATGCTCCGATGCCAGTTATCTAGGAGCCAGTCTCAAATGAAAGGCTGTTATTAGAGCCTTTGACCGAATGCGAGTTTGACCCAATCTGTGATTTCCAAAACCATGATCTCTGTAAATTGTTTTATACTCCCTCCTGGACATGGTAATGTCTAATTTTCCATCCAACCTCTTCCTCCCTTATGACCACATTTTTGTGAAGGCCCAAATCTCTCTTGTTGCTCTCCGCAAGCTACTGCAGTGCTGCACAGACTCGCTGTTCACTCCTGCTGACTGACAAGTATTGCAATCTGAACCTCTTGCAAAAGGATACTCTTCCATCTCCTTTGCATCTGATGTTTAATTTGCCTGGGATTGCTTTCACAATAGCCTGCTCTAACATTCATGAACTGGTTTATCCAATTTTGTTGGCAGGAAACATCCCCATGCTGTTGGCACTGGGACAATGAATCCCGTGCTGAAGCCATGGCTAATGAAGTAGTTTACCTTTTCATCATGGGAACCTAACCGGAAATGAATCCATTTCATAGTGTTCACAGGAAATCTGTGTCCATCCTCATGTGAACCAGATAATATAATCTGGCTAATATTCCAGCTCAATTTTCCAACCTTTCTCCTTCCCTCAGAGTCCTGGTGGCACCTTTTGTCTGGGTATGGTGAATGTTACCTGTCCACCCCGTGCCTTACCACAATCGTCTTCACAGAGGAGACTGTGCAAGAAAAAAGGCAGAATATCTGAACTTGATGTTTGCCTCCGAGGTCATATGCCATCCCACCACTTTGTCCCAACCTTACCCCTCACCCTGGTATCCACTGCCTCCTTGACCCTGTGATTTTATTTTTACCTGAGAAGACAGAGAATGGTCTGACCTGCCTCAACCTGCCTCATCAATGAGCTGATGACCTCAATCCTCAAATCTTGAATCCCCGTGTTCTCAAATCCTGCTCTTCTGCCACACCATCCTCTATTTGCTGTATTCAGCCTGTCATTCACCATTCTCCACCTTCCATCTACATGTACAATACTCCATATCATTCCCACACCTACAGTCGTGGCCAAAAATATTGGCACCGTTGCACTTTTTTCAAATAATGCACCATTTCTTCCAGAAAATTGTTGAAATTAAAAGATATTTAGGTATCCACATTTGTATTTCTTTGGTTTGAAGTGGAACAAAACAAAAAAAGCTGAAGAATGTGAAAAATCTCATTGCTTGCCACTTCAGAACAGTCCAGCATTTTGTCTTGAAACATTCCGAGGTGCTTTTTGAAGTGTGTTTGGGGTCATTTTCCTGCTGCAAGACCCATGACCTTCTACGGAGACCCAGCTTTCTCACACTGGGTTGAACATTGCGCTCCCAAATATCTTGGTAATCTCCTGATTTCATGATGCCGTGCACACATTCAAGGTACTCAGTGCTAGAGGCAGCACAGCAACCCAAAAACATCACTGAACCTCCTTCATTTTTGACTGTAGGGAAGGTGTTCCTTTCTTTGAAGGCTTAATTTTGTTTTCTGTAAACATAGAGATGATGTGCTTTCCAAAAAACTCTAATTTGGTCTCATCTGTCCACAGGACATTCTCCCAGGAGGATTTTGGCTTGTTCAGGTGTGTTTTGGCAAACTCCAGTTGGGCTTTCTTATGTCTCTCTCAGCAGTGGAGTCCTCCTGGATCTCCTACCATAGAACCCCCTTTCGTTGAGTTGGTGATGGATGGTGCGAGTTGAAACTGTCGTACCTTGTGTCTGAAGGTCAGCTTGAATGTGTTTGGCAGTTGATCGAGGTGCTTTCTCCACCAGTCAAACAATCCTTCGCTGCAATCTTCGATCAAGTTTTCTCTTGCAGCCACGTCAAGGGAGGTTGGCTACAGTGCCATGGGCCTTAAACTTCCTGATAACATTGTGTATGGTGGACACAGGACCATCAAGGTCTCTGTAGATGGACTTGTAGCCTTGAGATTGTCCATGTTTCGCTACAATCTTGTGTCTGACCTCCTCAGACAATTCTCTGGTTTTCTTTCTTTTCTCCATGCTCGTTGTGGTACACACAGTGACACAACACAGCAGAATGACTCCATTTCTCTATTCACCTGGTTGAATGAGTGATTTTTATATTTCTGACATCTGCAACTCACCCCAGGTGAGTTCAATTCCAAAATAAAGTAGAACCACCTGCTTGAAATCTAATTATTTCTAACAACTTCTAAAAGGTGCCACTAATATTGTCCGGGTCATTTTAGGATCTCTGTGTGGAATAAGCTGAGATTTAATGACTTGCTTTCATAAACAAAGTTATGGAATCCATCACAGCAGCCATTGCCTTTCCTCTTTTCCAAATGGCATGTTCTCTGATCACCTGCTTGGTTTCTGACACAGCAGCTTAACCATGGATATACTGCTGCCCCTCTCTCAACAAAATATGGAAGCCCTGAAGAGTAAATAGGTTTGGGCTGTCTCTTTGAACATGTTTTGGCCATTTGACACAGTCTAGTATTCACTTTTCCTTTTTTTACGCGCTCTGCGGCTCGTGGAGGAGTTGTGACACAAATCACGTGCACATACAGACAGATACACGAGGCAACACCAAACGTTACATTCACGTAAACGCAATTGCTGAGAATGCGGGAAGTGACGTCACTTCCCAGAGCACTCTGGGTACCAGCGACATCCTGTTTATAAGATCGCTTTTCCCTCCGCACTCAGTGGGGTAATCCTCCCCATGGATGCCAACTTATGGCGTTCTTTTTGTCTGTTCTATCCTTTTAAAATGCCGAGTATCAAGCCAGGAAGCAGCACGTACCCTTTTAAAAGTCTTTTGTATGACTTTCTTGGGGTTCGAATGGCCGGCCTCCCAGACTAGATCAAGAGCGGACACCCTAACCATTACACTACTGACTGCTTGCAAAACAATTTGTACCTGTGACATTCAGGTACAACTTCATTCCAGGATTCTGACTTCCTCCACTCACATAATCAGTACGCAGCTCTCAATGGATTAATTTCTTCTCTATTAATTGCTCCAAACAATCTGCTAGTGCTACTGTTTCACGCCATTGTGGGAGCTATGCTCGCACGATAAAATCGGACAAAATGGACGACGCCAGGAATGAAGTTTCTCTGAGCTATTTATTCCCAGCTCACTCAAACTAACTCAAAAGCACTGAATCAGCCCATCGAACGGGCGACAATATATATCAGAAACTCAACACACAAAAGCCACGCCTCTCAGGCGGGGCGTGGTATGCAAATAGATAAGCCACGCCTCTCAACGGGGCGTGGTATGCAAGGCAAGCGTTCGCCCGGTAAAGGCAAGTCTCAACACGCCCGGGCGAGTCCGGACACGTGACCGCTCGCCGGTTGCGTCATCGGCCGGTGCAGGATATTGTGTCATGCTACCGGTAACCGCTACACGCGCCCCCCCAGAATTAACATGCACTGGGAGAGTCAGTTTGAGGGGGGTCTTGATGACCCGGCCGAAACGACCCCTGGCAATTCGTGTGGGGGTGGGAGGTGGTGGTGCGGTGGATGGTCGGGCGGGGGACCTGGTTGACGGGGGACGGCCCCGTCGTGGAGGAAGGGCCAACCGTGGAGGTTGGTCGAGGTCCAAATGGGCCGGCTTGAGGCGGCCCACGGAGATGCGGTCCGCCTTGCCGCCGATGTCGATGGTGAACGACTTGTCGTCCCTCTTCAGGACCCGGAAAGGTCCATCGTACGGTGGCCGGAGCGGTCCCCGGTGTGCGTCGTGCCGGATAAAAACGTACTCCACAGTGCGAAGCGTTGGGGGGACGTGGGGTTGGGGGCAGCCGTGGTGGGAAGTGGGCATGGGTGCAAATCTCCTGGCGGCCTCCTGGAGTACCGAGCGTTGGCGAGCCGCGGACCAGGGGCCGGTGGCGTCAGGGATGAATTCGCCCGGCACGCGCAGTGGCTGGCCGTCGACCAGCTCGGCGGTGGAAGCCTGGAGGTCCTCCTTAGGGGCCGTTCGGAGGCCCAATAGGACCCACGGGAGCCTGTCGGCCCAACCGTCATCCTGGAGGCTGGCCCTGAGAGAAGCCTTCATCGAGCGGTGGAACCGCTCGCACAAGCCGTTGGCTTGGGGGTGGTAGGCCGTGGTGCAGTGAAGCTTGACCCCCAAGGCCTGGGCGACCACGCCCCAAAGCTCGGAGGTGAATTGCGGGCCTCTATCGGAGGAGATGTCCGAGGGGGTGCCGAAACGGCCAATCCAGGTGCCAATGAAGGCCTGCGCCATGTCGGCGGATGTTGTTGATGCCAGCGGGATGGCCTCCGGCCACCTGGTGGTCCTGTCCACCATTGTGAGGAGGTGGGTGAAGCCCCGCGAGGAGGGAAGGGGTCCCACCAGGTCCACATTGACGTGGTCGAAGCGCCGCGCGGGCACGTCGAATGGTGCCAATGGGGCCTGGGTGTGCCGGTGAACCTTCACGCGCTGGCAGGCGACACAGGCATTGGCCCAGTCGCGGACGTCTTTACGGAGCCCGTGCCAGACGAATTTCTCTGCCACGAGCTTCTGTGATGCTTTGCGGCCCGGGTGGGTAAAGGCCGTGGAGGGCGTCAAAAATGTGCCGCCGCCATCCGGTGGGCACGATGGGGCGAGGTTGGCTTAGGGAGACGTCGCACAGGAGAACTGTGCCTGTGTCCTCGAAGGGGACGTCGGCCAACCGCAGGCCTGTGTCCGCTGTCCGGAGGGCTTGCACCGTGGGGTCGGCGGTCTGGTCGGCCGCCATGCGGGCGAAGTCCACACCCAGGTGGACGGTGTTCATGCCGGACCGGGAGAGGCAATCGTCCAGAGCATTGTCCTTGCCCACGACGTGACAGATGTCCGTCGTAAATTCGGACACGGCGGAGAGGTGGCGCTGCAGGCGGGCCGACCACGGCTCCGTAACCTTGGCCATGGCGAAGACCAGGGGGTTTGTGGTACACAAACGCCGTGAACGGGCGGCCCTCCGAAAGATGGCGGAAGTGGCGAACAGCCAGGTAAAGGCCGAGGAGCTCGCGGTCGAAAGCGCTATACTTGCGCTCGTTAGGGCGAAGCTGCCGGCTGAAGAAGGCCAGCGGTTGCCAAGCTCCGTTCACCCACTGTTCATGCACGGCGCCCACCGCGTAGTCGGAAGCGTCCGTGGTGAGGGCGATGGGTGCGTCGAGCGCTGGGTGCGCCAGCATGGTCGCGTTGGCGAGGGCCAGCTTAGCGCCTGTGAATGCCGCGTCCATCTCTGTGGTCCAGGCGACGTCGTGCTTGGCCGGATTGCCCCGGAGGGCTTCGTACAGGGGGCGCATGAGTTGGGCGGCGCGAGGCATGAACCGGTGGTAGAAATTTACCATCCCCAAAAATTCCTGTAGGGCCTTGATGGAGCGAGGGCGCGGGAAACTTGTGACTGCCTCCACCTTGGTAGGCAGCGGGACGGCCCCGCGCTTCGTGATGCGTTGCCCCAGGAAGTCGACGGCCGTTACGCCAAACTGGCATTTCGCCGGGTTGATGATGAGGCCGTGCTGGCCGAGGCACTCAAAAAGCGTGCGCAGGTGGATGAGGTGCTCCGCCCGGGAAGTGCTGGTGATGAGAATGTCATCCAGGTAGACGAACAGAAAGGTGAGATTGCGCAGCACACTGTCCATCAGCCGCTGGAAGGCCTGGGCCGCGTTCTTCAGGCCGAACGGCATTCGGAGGAACTCGAAGAGTCCAAAAGGTGTAATTACAGCCGTCTTCGGAACGTCGGCCGGCCGGACAGGTACCTGGTGGTAGCCCCGAATGAGGTCGACCTTGGAGAAGATCACCCGCCCCGCCAAACGGGCGGAAAAGTCCTGTATGTGTGGTATCGGGTACCGGTCGGGGATGGTGGCGTCGTTGAGGTGGCGGTAATCGCCGCATGGTCGCCAACCGCCACCCGGTTTGGGCACGATATGCAGGGGCGAGGCCCACGCGCTATTCGAGCTCCGCACAATTCCCAATCGCTCCAGTGCATCAAATTCCGCCTTCGCCACGGCGAGTTTGGCCGGGTCGAGGCGGCGAGCCCTGGCGTAGACCGGTGGACCTGTGTTCGGGATGTGGTGTTCGACGCAGTGCTTGACGGCGACGGCCGAAAACGTCGGCTGCGTGAGGGCGGGAAACTTGGCGAGTAGGCGGATGAAATCGTCCACGGCCGGGAGCACGCAGGCTAGCTTGGTCGGAGCGGACCGCTCAATGAGCAAGCGAGCGAGCTGAAGGTCTCCGCGTTGATGAGCCGACGCCATTTGACGTCGACCAAAAGCCCATGCACGCAAAGAAAATCTGCACCCACCAAGGCCATGGGCACGTTCGCCGTGATGAAGTCCCACCTGAAGCGCTGGCCCCCGAAGCAGAATGCGACGCTGCGCGAACCGAAGGTGCGGATGGAGGAACCATTTGCGGCGACTAAGGCGGGGCTGCAAAGCGCGGCCTGTTTGTCCTCCACCGAGGCGGGTATCACGCTCAGCTGGGCACCGGTGTCACACAAAAAACGCCGCCCGGACTCCGTGTCCATGATAAACAGAAGGCTGCCTGAATGGCCGACGCTCATGGCAGGCAGCGAGCGCCGGCCTGGTCGTTTCCCGACCCGCCGAAAGTGCACGGTGGGCGGCACGTTCTGGCCTTCTGCCCGAACCTGGCATGGTAATAGCACATGGTCCGCTCTGGTGGAGGCTCCGGCGGTCGCGTCAGGTTCGGTTGACGGGGCGTCGTGGCGGCCGCAGCCATCAGTGGCGCGGACTCGGCCGGTGGAGGTGCCGGTCATGGCACGGGCGTTGCTTCGGTCTGCCCAGGGTCCCAGGCGGCCGCTCTGACGTGTCGCCTGGCCGATCAAAATGTATCGGCCTCCTTGGCCAGGGCACGAGGGTCCGTGATGGGTGAATTAGCCAAAGCTAATCGTACCTCCCGGGTAGCTGCCGGAGGAACAGCTCGCGGAAGAGGAAGCCCGGGCTGTGGTCACCGAGAAGAGCAAGCATGTGGTCATGCTTTCGGACAGACGGGCCTCGCCCAGCTCCGGGAGGTGTAGTAGTTGTCGTGCGTGTTCGGTCTCCATGAGTCCAAACGCACCGAGGAGTAGGCCTTTGAGCGCGCCGTATTTGTCGGCGTCCGGCGGGTGCTGTAGGAAGCTCAGGACCCGGGCCGCGGCGGAGGCGTTGAGCACGGAGACCATGTGGTGGTAGTGCGTCATGTCCTCCGTAATGTTCCGCAGGGCGAATTGAGAAGCCACTTGAGCAAACCAAACGGCCGCGTGAGATTCCCAAAAGCCCGGGAGCTTCAAAGCTACAGCTGACTCCATCGCCGTGTTCGTAGAAAGGGGTCACCAATTGTGGGAGCTATGCTCGCATGATAAAATCGGACAGAATGGACGACGCCAGGAATGAAGTTTCTCTGAGCTATTTATTCCCAGCTCACTCAAACGAACTCAAAAGCACTGAATCAGCCCATCGAACGGGTGGCAATATATATCAGAAACTCAACACACAAAAGCCACGCCTCTCAGGCGGGGCGTGGTATGCAAATAGATAAGCCACGCCTCTCAACGGGGCGTGGTATGCAAGGCAAGCGTTTGCCCGGTAAAGGCAAGTCTCAACACGCCCGGGCGAGTCCGGACACGTGACCGCTCGCCGGTTGCGTCATCGGCCGGTGCAGAGTAATTGTCATGCCACCGGTAACCGCTACACCATAATCATTCCTCGATGTTGTGGATTCCAAATCTATCAACGTCATTGGCATCTGTCACAAAGAAGCAGAAGCACAGGTCCTGCTGCTGTCCTTCTGCAGCCAGGTTGGAGGGTTAAGGATGGACACAGACAAAGGCCTTTTGTGAAACAGCTGCTCTTACTAATTCTAACACTATTCCTACTCACACCTCCCCAAATGGCAGTCATTATTTGTTTGAGTTACTTATATCGAACCCCCCTCAATATAGTTCTTCTCCTCCACTCCTCTTGGATTTTCAAATGATGTCCTTGTGAGAGTGTTTGTCCTTCTCCTCCACTCCTCTTGGATTTTCAAATGATGTCCTTGTGAGAGTGTTTGTCCTTCTCCTCCACTCCTCTTGGATTTTCAAATGATGTCCTTGTGAGAGTGTTTGTCCTTCTCCTCCACTCCTCTTGGATTTTCAAATGATGTCCTTGTGAGAGTGTTTGTCCTTCTCCTCCACTCCTCTTGGATTTTCAAATGATGTCCTTGTGAGAGTGTTTGTCTTCTTTCATTCTGACCAGTTATGTCCAATTTCTTTCTGCCATGTCTAATTCTTTCCGTTTATCAGTTCACCGTGGCTATTCTACATTTGCGATAGTTTCCTTCTTCCAGCTCAACAATGGATGGACAGATGGCCTAGTTTTGATAGCAGAGGTCATGGCAGTATCTCCTGGGCTTTTGGAAACGGTCTCACAACACGCGTAATATTCCAAGCTTTCTGTATGTCGTGCTATTCAGGGTACCTCTCTTGAATGATTATCAGATTTCCCTTATGACCAGAAACAACATGGTGCTCTGGATGATAATCTTTCTCATGCTCGTCCTTTTGAGGCTGCTGTGCCACAGGGCAGCCCTGTAGGATCAAACTTACACCTGGTCGACATCAGTGCTTCGCTCTGCTTCTCTGGGACATCACCTTTAATATTTTTCTGATGACTCCACGTTGTGCTACATGGGATACCACACCTCTGAGAGGCATATTTATAGGCCTACATCAGTATATATATATATATATACTCCGAGGGACGACTCCTCAGCGCCATCCCGACACACACCACTGTGTTGTCTTTCGTCTGTTGTATGGAATGAAGTGTTTTTCTGGTGGCCGGAGTGCAAATCCTGCCACCAACCTTGAGAGAGGACCCAGTACCCTGGTACACATTTAGCCGACCTCGGAAGGATGACAGGCTGAGTCATCCCCACCTGGTATTGATTCAACAGCTGAACGGGATTCAAACTCAGGACCTTAGGATCCCAAGCCCGCCGCCCCTAACCATTAGGCCAACACCAGGTACAAGCTACCTGTAACACGTCTTTCAATGCAGGAAAGGACCAAGCTCTCACTCTTCCATAACATTTGGCGGTCAAACTCCACAGCTTACTTATCTGGCCAAACTCAAGAAGGTGCAGTACCTGGAGCTCCTCTATTACCTATGCCATAACCTATTTTGAATGGGCATGTCCCCGAAGTGGCCTGTAGGGCTAGCTCAACCCACGATCTCTCCCCTTCATCCACCCTCTGCCCAGCTGAGTCGCATGCATCCTTCCAAGAACCCTCACCTGGATACTCTACTCAACCCTAAGTTGTACAATCACCTCCGTTCCTTCATGCCGCCATCCTCTCATCTGTGAAATTGCCTTCCTCTGCCTGTTTCCTCGTGCTCCTCCTTCCAATCTTTCAAGAATGCCCCCCATTATCATCTCATGCCTTCTCCCTTACCCACTTCTGATCTGTTATATGCCCTCTGAACTCCATCCACCTCACCCTTCCCTATCCCCTCCTGCCAATCAATTCCTCATAAGTGAAGTGTCCATTTTGCTGTCTGCCTTCTTCTTTTTTTTCGTAATCTCTGTCAAACCTGCTGCTCTTTGTCCTTTTGCTGTTCCACTAGCCTCGACTTCCACGTATAAATTACAGTTTTTACATCACTCTTCTGCCAAGCTTATCTTTAAAAGAGATATTATAATCTTGGACATGCTGATGGGTAAATTTCGTGCGCAACATCCATGAATAAACTCAGAATACCAGGAGGCCTGGTTGTTGGAGTGTTTGATTCCCACTTCCAGGGCACAAAGACAGGCCAGAGTACTTGCAGCTCATTCGATGCAAACATTTGTCATCCATAATACGAGTTGCCTTGAGGAAATATCAATTCTTTGGGGGTCGCAATAATGCTTGAACAAAATGTTGTCCTCCAGATAAAAGCATTTCACATGTTAACGCAAAGATTCATCATCATTTTTGAATGGCCCAAAATGAATGTTTTCTGCAAGAGGTTGAACCAACTGTGAAATCTTCGTCCTGGTCTAATGAAAGGTTTCTCCATAACAAGTCACATTGTTATTGTTGAAAGGAGATCATGCTGGTCTTCACAAAATGCGGTGATTCAAATCCGGCCATGTTGAGAATCCCACATGTCAAATGAAGTCTTTGAGTTACTATGACACCATGGTAAGGGTATGTTACATTGATACACCAGAACCCATGTTATGGTTTGTAAGAAAGAACTTTACAACTCAGGAATTCTTTTAAAAGTCAGGTTGGCTTTTTTTACACACTTCGGGTTTCCTCAAATATCACTGCGTCACATCTGGCCAGGGTGGTAGTGACAAAGTTGCAAGAATGCGAACTTGCAAGATATTTCAAAGATTACGACATATGATTTTTTTCCCCCGCAGAACAGGGTGTTGGCCTTTTTCGGGCACCTTGGTCCCCTTTTTGAAGCAATGTTTTATGGCCGGATTACCTTCCTGCCACAAAAACTGTTTGTCGCCTCTTGCACACAGGGAATTACCAGTGAACTGGTGCTCAATTTGCCGACCTCGGAAGGATGACAGGATGAGTCAACCCCCATGGCGCTAATTCAGCGATCGACCGGGATTCAAACCCAGGATCCTAGGATCCCAAGCCGGCACCCTAACCACTAAGCCAACACCAGGCCTATACCGGGATTCGAGCCCAGCATCCTAGGATCCCAAGCTGCACTCTAACCACTAAGCCAACACCAGGCCTATACCGGGATTCGAACCCGGGATCCTATGATCCTAAGCCGGCACCCTAACAGCTAAGCCAACACCAGGCCTATACCGGGATTCGAACCTCTGATCCTCGGATCCCAAGCCAGCACTCTAACTGCTAAGCCAACACCAGGCCTATACCGGGATTTGTACCCAGGATCCTGGGATCCCAAGCTGGCACTCTAACCGCTAAGCCAACACCAGGCCTATACCGGGATTTGTACCCCAAACCGGCACTCTAACCGCTAAGCCAACACCAGGCCTATACCGGGATTTGTACCCAGGATCAAGCCGGCACCCTAACCGCGAAGCAAACACCAGGCCTATACCGGGATTCGAACCCATGATCCTGGGATCCCAAGCTGGCACTCTAACCGCTAAGCCAACACCAGGCCTATACTGGGATTTGAACCCAGGATCCTAGGATCCCAAGCCGGCACCCTAACCGCGAAGCAAACACCAGGCCTATACCGGGATTCGAACCCATGATCCTGGGATCCCAAGCTGGCACTCGAACCGCTAAGCCAGGCCTATACCGGGATTTGTACCCAGGATCCTGGGATCCCAAGCCGGCACCCGAACCGCGAAGCAAACACCAGGCCTATACCGGGATTCGAACCCATGATCCTGGGATCCCAAGCTGGCACTCTAACCGCTAAGCCAACACCAGGCCTATACCGGGATTTGAACCCAGGATCCTAGGATCCTAAGCCGGCACCCGAACCGCGAAGCCAACAGCAGGCTTAAATATTGCGATATATGAAAGTCTTAAAATTTTAAATACTTATGTGATATGGAACAATCCTAAAGTAGGCCATCATTCATTGGATAATAAAAGAAAGCGAACCGCATCAGTGCTTGAAAATACATTGACGCAATGGCATGCATCGAGCTAACAATCGGTTCCGTGTAATGTTTTTGTTCAAATCGCTGCAGCCTCCATTTTTACAGCCATCTGAATCGATAGAATCTCGCAGAGTCACCTGCACTACACAAACAGTGCAACACATGCTCTAAACGCATCTAGTCCAATTCCGCTTTTACTGCAGCGGAGGGCTCTAGGAAGCCATATATACAACCCAAGCCTCGATGCCACTTTTAAATTACACCATAAATATGGCACTAGTTGTACTGTAAAGCTGTCAATCTGCCAACCTGGCGTGCTGTATAATGACGTACGACAATAGAGACTGCTCGCCGGGCTCCAGAAACATTTGTCGTAAATTTTGAGCATCGCGAGGTGGGTCGTTGATGGGATGCTGCAGAGGATATGGGATGTAGGGGATGAGGGAAATTGTGGGGAGGATGAAGGCGACGTGGTTGTTAAGCTCTGGAAATGTCGAATGCTGTGAGAAAGTGGGGTTCCTGTGTACCGAAGCTAACTGGAGTGGGATACCGGTGCATCTTTTTGTCAAAAGGGTCATCCATCTTACTTCTCCCTGGTCCTACGTATTACGCTTGCACTGTTTTTTCGAGAATGGGGATGTGGGAGGTGAGGTGAAGAGCCGTAACAAAAAGTGTGACTTACTCCTCAGTCACATTTGCTCTACGGCTAGGATACGGCGGCCGTACCCCCCCTAAATTGACAGAAACGTGCGGCGGCCGCAGAGTTTCTGAGGTGGCCTCAGGGTGGCCCTAGGGCGTATGGCTATCTTTTACAGGCCGCAGGGGTCGCCGTGGAATTATAGCGCGGAGTTATAACTTTTTTCATTTCTAGGTCGGCCGTAGCAATTCGACAAGCCGTAGCCATGACAACTGTAAGTGCTGTTATACATATGAAAAAGAACTGGTATATATACCCACTCGTTACCGTCCGTCTGGCCGCACGTTCGCCTTAGGGCCCTCCTGCGGTCGCCTTGCGGGCACCTTGAGGCTACCTTGCGTCTGCCTTGAAAATTCTATGGCCGCCGCAGGGACGCCCTAAGGTCACCGTGCGACATCAAATCAAAGACCGTACGGCACCCATACGTTTTCGGTCTCCACAATTTCTAAATACCCCGTGCGGCTACCCGAAAAATAAAAACATATGTGACTGCTACATTGTGTGACCGTGGAAATACTGCGGCCGCCCTATAATTGCTGGTGGCCGTAGATTTTTTAGACCCTACGGCCGCCGAGCCAAATGTGACTGAAGCATTAGGTACTCTAATGCGACTGCAGTGTGCCCTCGGTAAAGCCACGAGACAAGGCACGTCCGCTGCACGTGTGCGGATGAAGGTGTCACAGAGAATTAAACATTCAACACGCACGATGCATTTCACAACAACCTCAGCATCAGGTGCAAAATGAATGCAACTGATAACGGGGATATTCAGCATTTCAAAGGAAGTTGATTTTCCGAGTTGAGAATTATTATGAAGTGTTAATGGAATTGAGGAATTGTTTTATCACAAGATGGTTAATTTAGACTTTATATGCAATATGTAAATAGCAAAAAAAAACAACTGAATGCACAGTTCACGAAGATATGCGTGCTCTTCTTTTCTGGAATATTATTCCAGGAAAACATCTGATATGTATTCAATGCATGTTTGTGCTTTTGTGTACTCGATTTAGGCTTTTTCATTCATTTGGTTTAGCAGTTTTGAACTCGAGATGAATATTCGTTTGATAAAGTAATTTCACATTGTTTGTGAAGAACTATAAAACTAGAAGCACAACATAAATTAATCACACATATATTATATATATTCATACACTCGGAACCCGTTAATATGCGATCCAGGGGAGCCAGGAAAATCGACCGTGTGCTAAGTGAGACCATGTGTTACCTATCTTCCAGCGCGAGCGTGGTGGCCGCCATCTTGGATTGTGTCGGGTGACGACAAGTGAAACAAGGTCAATTTTTGTAAAGATACTTTTTCGTAATAAAACAACACATATGTAATAATACTTATACAATTTTTATTATACAAAACAATATACAAACAAGTACAAAAAGTTTTAATTAAAACAAAAGCCGCGTCGATGTTACACAATGCCTAGATGCAGCTGTGCCAATAACGTCGATGTTATAGGCACACGACATTCCTATTGATTCGATTACTTGATGTTATTTTTGTGCAAAGTGAAAATATATCTCGGCAATTTCCCGTGTGTGGCGACGAATGTTTAATATATCTCGGCATTTTCCCGTCTGTTATTTCAGGTGGTGTATGACTGCCCATGCCGCGATTTAAAAAATATATATCTCGGCAATTTCCCGTGTGTGGCGACACGTGAACGAAGCTATGCTCCTCTCTCCACATTATTGTGACGACGTATAAATTAAATATTTCATCGTGACGATTGTCATCAAATGGACGAATTTTTAATGTATCTCGGCATTTTCCCGTCTGTTATTTCGGGCGGTGTATGACTGACCATGCCGCGATTTAAACAAAATATATATATCTCGGCATTTTCCCGTCTCTTATTTCGGGCGGTGTATGACTGACCATGCCGCGATTTAAAAAAAAAAATCTCAATGGACTTGAAGTTACAGGCCTTTGAGAATTCATTTCGTTCTATAAAGGGCAACTTTCATCGGATTTTCTTCCCGTTTTTTTTCAAGCGAGTCTAAAACTATGTTAGCGACTGTGAAAAATGAAATGATATATCGAATTTGATTTGAAATAAAACTGTGTGAGAGAGGAAGACACCACGGGCCTACAAAACAGGCCTCAAAGCTATGCGAGTTAATAAAATGGTGGATATTTGTTTATATGAAGCCTCTCCCACAATGGGTGGAGCTATGGTTCCCAGAATGGGTGGAGCTTTGAGGTTTTGTCTTCTCTGCAAGAACAAGAAGAAGAAGAACAAGAAGAAGAAGAACAACAACAACAGCAGAGGGCACTCTATGACCAGCGTCTTACGACGCGGCTAAAAACACACTAATTTATCAAAATTTTTGGGTACCAAGGGTTGACCTTGTGCTATCCGAAATCGCATATTAATGGATCGCATATTAATGGTCGCATATTAACGGGTTCCGTGTGTGTATATATATATATATATATATATAATATATGTGTGATTAATTTATGTTGTTCTTCCGTTGAACTTGGGGCCGACTCAGAAGAAGAAGTTGGTCGAAAGCTTGTCAAAAATTAAAGATCGAAGTCCTGAAGCTACGTCCGCGTCTGATTTAATCTCCCGATTATTTATTCAATGCAAATGAGACGCCCTGCTCGTACTGTGGAGTTTCTACGATTTCTCACAGTTATATATATCTCTATATATAAAGGAGGAGTGTCTGTGTGTGTGTGTGTGTATGTGTGTGTGTGTGTGTCTGTCTGGATGTCCGCTTATAACTCAAGAACTACACATCGGAGAAAAGTTTTAGACACAGATTCGGAATCAGCATAAAATCCCGGTGGTTTTAGGCTACGTTTTATTTTAATATCAATGGTTTTAAAAAACCGCGCCAGCTGCAATTCCATGGTGTAGTTTGTGGAGGCGCTAGACGTTCGGGGTGTATTGCAATGGTTTGTCGGGTTTGGCTGTGGGTCCGGAATAGCTCCCATTTCCTTATGTTCTTCCACTTTTATTTTGATTCTTCTGTTACAACGCCTTCCTTATCTACCTTATATCCCCCCGACGAGGCCTCTACATAATTTCATGCGGCAGAATTTCGTGCATTTTGAGTGAAAGAAGTGAGACGAAGTTGTAGGAGGAAGAAGAGGCGCGGTCACTGTGGACTGTGGAGGCCTTGATCGTGAGTGGAAATGGCGGGAATTGCGTTTGTATCACAAAGTAAAGGATCTGCATTCATTTCTGAACTTGAATTGGTGGATTGTTATACATCTGCATTATTTTTCATGAAAAAAACTTTATGATGAACTTGAAGGTTCAAAGCACGGACTATATATATAGCCCTCATTGATGTAAAAATTAAAGTAAAAATCCTGCTATCGCTTGCCAAGCTATCCGTTCCTCCGCCTCCCCTCCCTCCTCCCATCCTCCTCCCCCCTCCCCTCTCCTCCTCCCCCTCCCCCTCCCCTCTCCTCCTCCCCCCTCCCCTCTCCTCCTCCCCCCTCCCCTCTCCTCCTCCCCCTCCCCCCTCTCCTCTCCTCCTCCCCTTCCCTCCTCTTCTCCACTCTCCTCCTCCCCTCCCTCCTCTTCTCCCCTCTCCTCCTCCCCCTCCCTCCTCTTCTCCCCCCCCTCCCTCCTCTTCTCCCCCCCCTCCCTCCTCTTCTCCCCTCCCCCCCTCCTCCTCCCTCCTCTTCTCCCCTCCCCCTCCCTCCTCCTCCCTCCTCTTCTCCCCTCCCCCTCCCTCCTCTTCTCCCCTCCCCCTCCCTCCTCTTCTCCCCTCCCCCTCCCTCCTCTTCTCCCCTCCCCCTCCCTCCTCTTCTCCCCTCCCCTCCCTCCTCTTCTCCCCTCCCCCCTCTTCTCCCCTCCCCCCCTCTTCTCCCCTCCCCCCCTCTTCTCCCCTCCCCCCCTCTTCTCCCCTCCCCCCCTCTTCTCCCCTCCCCCCTCTTCTCCCCCTCCCCCCTCTTCTCCCCCTCCCCCCCTCTTCTCTCCTCCCCACCCTCTCCTCCCCTCCCCCCCCGTTCCCATCCCCTCCCCTTCCCCCTCCCCTCCCTTGCCCCGCCCGGCAATGCCGGGTACTCCCATGGCCAGCTGTACGTGGGCTGCTCGAGGGTTGGAAAACCAAGCAATCTTTATGTCTTGGCACCAAGTAAGAAAACCAGAAATGTTGTATACCAAGAGGTTTTGAGAAATTGAAAATTGACAAAACGTCATGTAGGAAATGTACTGTGATATTGCTCTAAAATATACATGTTCTTTTCATCATATATTTGTATTATTCTTATTCAACCCGGGCGAAGCCGTACCTCAGCTAGTATATATATAGATCTGTTTTCATTGGGTATGCGTGGCGAAACTGCAGACGCCAACTTGCGACGCCGGTTATCAGCACACAGAGGGCAGGTTCTCCCAGGGTTCCTTTTTAGTTCTTGCTCCATGGATTATCCATCACAACTCTGCCGAGGAAATGGAAAGCCCCCCTTTTTTTAGCATTTACACAAAGGCAGAGACGAGGAGACCTCGGATTTTGTTCCCTGTCATGACCCGTACCTAATACGTACCTCAGACAGTTTGATCAAAAGAAAGAGAGGAGGTGGGCGAGAAATTATTTTTATTTTGATCGCCATCCTGGTGTGTTGTTCTATATTATTCACAATTCAGCATCTAAAAAGGCTTTGATTAACATACTATTAACACTCTCCTCGCTCCCTGAGTGCATAGCTAGACCGGTATCCATACACCGCCTAATGTTATTTTTCCCCATTAACAACGTGTTTATTTTGTGCAATTACACACAAATTGGTATTGCCGTCAGAAAAGCGACAGGTCTTATATTCTAGTGTATACTATAGAGAGAGCTTTTATGAACAGTTTTTAAACTCATAGGACAGCTGATACACCCACACCCTACCACACTCCACCCTAGCATACTGCAAACATGCCCCAATCCACACCCTACAACACCCTACCACACAATGCTACACAACCCACACACACTACACTTGCCCACACACACACACCCATACCCAAACAAACCCCACGTCCTTCCACACCATCCACATCTCCTCTCCCCCCCCCCCCCCCCCCCCCAATTCTCACACATGCACACCCCACATCCTACCATGCCACCTACATCCTATCACACCATCCACATTCTACCACACCATCCACATCTCCCTCTGCCCCCGCCACCCCCAACTTCCACATGCACACCCCACATCCTACTATACCACCTATATCCAAACCACACTCTACCACACCATCCATATCCGACCACACCACCCACAGGCTACCCCACTATATGACATCACAGCATAGCCGACCACACCACACCACATCACATCACAGCACAGCAGACCACACCACATCACACCACATGACACCACATCACAGCACAGCAGACCACACCACATCACACCACATCACAGCACAGCAGACCACACCACATCACACACATACTGATGGCACATGAGGAAACACAGCTGTTGACCTTCCGGCATGTGACGTAATTTTCTTCAACTGTGGTGCCATCTAGTGTTAGGCCATTTCTGTCAGCAGTGATTTATTAGGGGGGATCACTCCCCCTCCTACCCTCCGCCCCCCCCCCCCCACTTCCCTCCCCTGCCCCACGGATGTCAACCGAGGTTTGTCTGTGCTTTATTCTCTAAATTCTGAGCCTCACGGGACCAAGGAGCACCCAAAGTCATTGGTATGACTCGACCGGGGTCGGGATTGAACTGCTGACCTTCCAGACTACAATCAGATATCCCAGGTTCAGAAATCTCCGAGAGGGCCCTTTGACTACGCCATTGACTCTGGTTTCATGAATTGGGTTACTTTCAGCAAATATATGTTTTAATTTCTTTATTTTTGGCAGATATTCAACTTCAGCACCCATATAGTGGGGTTATTTGGAAAAATATATTTGACTGTTGTTGAATAGTGTAAAAGTACCATGATCTGAATGAATTTTTTCACACTATTAGACTAGAAGAGCACTGGTGTACAGCGCATACCTCTGCCAGGTTCAACAGATTATGTTTTGTAACCCACTGATAGGCCAGATGTGGATTTGGGCCAGAACCAAAATCGAATCGGCTTGTTCTTGTCGCCTAATCAATCTGTCCACCAAGCTCCGTCCAAATCCGTCCACAACCTTTTGATATACCCTGCTCACAAACATAAACATAGGGGCAATGCCCCTGGTGCACACCTGGTAGAATAAACAGTATACTGCACTGACTAAAGGTATTTTAAACCAATTTCAATGGTTGCAAGAAGACAGAGCAGCATGTAGAATCATAATAACATTATCATAAGACTTCAAACAAACAAACAAAAAAATACATATTTTGGGGGGCAACCCCCCTCCTCAATACCTCCGAAGACCCCAATTTTTTTTAATGCCGTGAACCAACTTCGGTACATCACGGGTGTTGGAGGTTGTGGTCAAGTTTCAACAAATTGTGTGTGTAATTTCAGAGAAGAAAGCAAATACCTATTTTGAGGGGTCAAACCTGGACTCACTTTTACCCCCCGTACATCCCCTTAGACTTCGATTTTCTTAGTGCCATGAACAAACTTTGGTACATAATGGGTGGTGAAGGTTGTGGTCATGTTTCATTGAAATTGTGTTTGTAGTTTCAGACTAAAATGCAAATTCCTATTTTGGGGGGTCAAACCTGGATGCACTTTGACCCCCGTTAAACCCCCTTATACACAAAAAATTTTTTTAATGCCGTGCCCAAACTTTACTCAAAACACAACAAATATTATCTGTGCCAAATTTGGTCGCAATCCCATCAGCGATTTCGGAGAAGAAGTTTCAAGTGTTTACGGACGGTCTGACGGACTGACTGAATGACGCACTGATGGAATGATGGACTGATGGTCTGACAGTCTGACGGACTGACTGAATGACGCACTGACGGAATGACGCACTGCCGCACTGACAGACTGACTGTCTGGCGGAATGACGGACTGACTGTCTGGCGGAATGACGGAATGACGGACTGACGGAATGACGGAATGACGGACTGACGGACTGACGGAATGACGGACTGGCGGAATGACGGACTGACGCACTGACGGACTGGTGGAATGACGGACTGGCGGAATGACGGACTGATGCACTGACGGACTGGTGGAATGACGGACTGGCGGAATGACGGACTGGCGGAATGACGGACTGGTGGAATGACGGACTGGCGGAATGACGGACTGATGCACTGACGGACTGGTGGAATGACGGACTGGCGGAATGACGGACTGGCGGAATGACGGACTGGCGGAATGACGGACCGGCGGAATGACGGACCGGCGGAATGATGGACCGACGCACTGACGGACTGCCGGAATGACGGACTGGCGGAATGACGGACTGATGCACTGACGGACTGGCGGAATGACGGACTGACGCACTGACGGACTGACGGAATGACGGACTGACGCACTGACGGACTGGCGGTATGACGGACTGACGCACTGACGGAATGACGGTCTGACGCACTAACGGACTAATGGACTGGCGGAATGACGGACTGACGGACAGACGGACGGACAATGCGCCATCGCATAAGCTCCCCTGAACTTCGTTCCAGGTGAGTTAAAACAAACAGAAAAACAGACAGACTCGGTTGAAAACATAACCTCCATACACATTAGGTGGCGGAGGTAGAGGAGATCTAAAATGGAGATGACAACTATAAATCACTGAACCCTTATTGCAAGGTTCGAGATGTGTGGTTTAATTGTTTGTATCATCACAATATTGGATATGTTTGTCTTCGACATCCTCAGTTTATGTCCATCATCGTCGTCGTCAAAACAGCCCATTCGTCTAAGAACATCGGAGCCCTCACACCAATTTGTGACAGTTTCCATGATTGAGAATAATCCCTGGACAAGTTACCATTCACACGTGCAATATTTTGGGCAGGATATTGTTACGGTCCGCGGATAAGGATGTTGTTTGCCGAGCGAAGGCACCGCGGCCGAACAGTTGTTCCCCGACTAAACCCGATTCACCCAAACGTTGGCCGTATCGCGCCACAGATACTCAATGTGGAAAAGACTAAGACGACGAATGCAAAGAGGAAGAAGAAGAAGACGTACAGAAGAGTAACGGGGTTTATTATTATTTACACACACATAAGCAAAAAGAGCAGTCACGGGTATTTACAGCGGACATGAAAACGCAGGTGACACAGTGAAAATTACTAGCTTATACAGACTTAGTTACTACCCAGGACAGCACGAACAAAACAAACTCACGTACGCAAATGGGGAACTTGCAGGCAGGAATGGCTGGAAAGGATGAGCAGGTGGGATCACAGGGCACAGCGAGCAGGTCCACTCCGGGCGGGAAGCGGGGAGCCGGCAGCTCCTTGTAATCCGCTTTACAGCGCATGCCAGCAGCTCCTGGTATTCGGCTTTACAGCGCACGCCGGCAGGGTCACTCGCTGCCCCGTCAGGGCTTCACGCGGCTGGTTGAAACGGGGCTGGACTCATCTGCCGTATCTCTTTGCAACTCATTCGTAAAAGTTCCTCTGCTTTCTCTTGGACCCTTTCTTTGTCGTGTACCTCTCCACGCAGCTCAGCTCGTATTCCCTGCCTCTCACTTCTCTCCAGCGCGGGACTGACACGCCCTCTCCCCCGTGCTCTGTTTCGTGACCTTGTATGGTAATCCCACGGGCTTGTCTCCTTATTTGGGCATCGCGCCGACGGCACGCCCCTCGTGGCGAGCCACGGGCTTGTCTCCTTATTTGGGCATGGCGCCGACGGCACGCCCCTCGTGGCGAGCCATGGGCTTGTTTCCTTATTTGGGCATGGGGCTGCACAGCCCCGCCCTTCGTGGCGCGCCCTGGGCTTGCCTCTCCCTGGCGACCCCGCCCCTCCTGTTCAAACAGAGCACGGAGCACATATTCACTATAGCAGCGAATTGAGAGGGCGTGCACCCCACTCTTGTGAACTGCTTTACCCGCAGATGGAGAGTTTGGCTGGGAAATGGAATTATTGAAGGGGAGCTATTCTTAATTGATTCGGTGCAATGGAGTGTCATTCTAATGGAAGACAAGGCCTTACTCTAAAACACATAATAAGATATAAGCTACTGAACAAGGGTTTTATCGGGTCCTGCAATGTGGTGTTTCATGGAATAACTACCGGGACGCCCTTTTTACCTTTACACAACTCTGGAGGCAGGAGGGGCCATATTCAAACAATGTTCATCACCATTTCCAATACAATACAACACAATCAGAACATCGGAGCCCTCACACCAATTTGTGACAGTTTCCATGATTGAGAATAATCCCTGGACAAGTTACCATTCACACATGCAATATTGTGGGCAGGATATCTCCACACAATGGCATTCTCTTTTCAAAAAGTACCAACCGATTTTTAGCATCCACCAGTGGATGCTGGTGGACCGGAACAGGATATCCAACCTCAAGGTTTCTCTGAAGGACCATGTGCTCATTGTTGCAGCATCTTGTCCACCAGGTGTCAGGATTAGAGTTTGTAGACCGTTTGGGAATCAAACTCAGACAAGATGGTTCAAAGGAGAATTCATTACTTTTGAGCTTTCCTGTGTGATTCATTTCCAAAGTCTATTGACTTGGCTGGCCTGTTTTAGTCCACTTTAGGGTGAGGGCCTCCCTCAACATGGTCCATTCTTTTCTATTCTCTGCAATTTGGAGGCATTTGTTCTCCAGTGAATTTTTCAATTTATTCTCTTCATCTAATCTTGCCTTACCTGCTTCTTCCAAGTCCTCTCGGTTTCCACTTTATAATTCTTGCTATCCACCGCTTGTCCTTCTAGCTATGTGTCAAGTCCAATTCCATTTTCCTTTTTTGATTGTTGCCAATATGTGTCTACAAAATTGAATTTGGTGAAAGTTGAAATGAATTTTGAAAACTGAATTGAATTTAGTTTTCTGTTCGATCCATTGGCTTTTATTTTCTTGTCTTTCTTTGTTATGGCAAGATAGCATCTTTGTGCAGTTCTTTGTGTGGGGATCAATTACTTTTTCTTCATCTTCTTCATAAGGGATCACAATCCACTGCCATTCGTCATTGTTTGTATTTCCCATTTATTGAAATCTTTGTTTCCAGATGCAAAGACCGTTTGATTTTCTGGATTAATTTTTCTCACCAATTGCTGCCATTTCCGCTCCGCTACATCTCTTGGCTTCTTTGAAGTGATCAGTATCTAATTTTACGAGTTTTCTTTAGTAATGTAATCGGTTTTTTCTTCAATTTTGAATGTATTTTTTGTCTTCGGCGTATTCATTTTGTCCATTCTTCTGACATTCCAAATTCACCTTTTGCGTCATAATCTTCAATTCTTGGGATGGGGATTTCCCAAATTCTTAGATGACTTTGATTGCCACCTTTGTTTCGACAAACATTCATTTACTTTACTGTCCCAGTTCTATGAAATATGAGTGAATTTAATGAATGAAATAATTTAATGAGTGAGTTTATTCAACTCCTTCAAAGCTGGTATTACTGAAAATGATTTTTAATCATTGCTCGGCAGCCTTCTCAGGCCCATATGTATGGGGGAGGGGGACATGTGGAGTATTGTCCCACAGCCCCCTCCTTCTCATCTTACTATAATTCACCAAATGTCTGTCTGTCTGTATGTCTGTTCCCAGGTACCGCAAAAACGGCTGAACTGATCGCAACGAAATTTTGGGTGGGTAATCCTGGGACCCCCTGGAGTAAAATAGGCTACATTGTTTTTCCAATTAGGAAAAAATTTCCAATTTTCCAGTTTTTCCAAACACGATGGAATAATATTTACCGATATGAACAGTAATGCGGCTTTTATTGAAATTCTACAAATACTGTTTAGATTTTGATGATTTGCGTGTGATATGATTTAATGGATGTTTATACAAATCGCATAAAATAAAAAAAGCCTTCAATTTCTGATATTTTGTCTTTTCATTTGGGCCTCCCAATTGAAGCCCCGCCCATAGGGCAGGTACCGTTGCTAGTTAGGTATAATTCTACCCCCTCTATAACTTGACCGACGAAAAATAATAAAGGTTGTCGTGAGAAAAATCATTGAGCCTTCCGCATCTGCTGAGGCCAGGCCATGGTTTCAGGAATAAACCCGAAACTTAATTAATCTGAGAGAGTCATTGAATGTGACATACAAGTGGTGTAAACCTGAAAAGGCATCAAAGGTGGTGTATTTTATTTTTCTGGGGGATTCTGGCTTTTTAAATTAATTTTTATAACCGGGGTCCACATATCTCAAATCCATCAACTCCAGTCTAAGGGATGTAATTTTCTTCGACCGACTTCCCTTCTCCCATGTTCTCGCAGAAGCAACATCGTCTCCAGTTGTTTTGATGCGTTTTTTTATTTATGAAACGCCCCCTCTTGAATTTCAACCCCCTCCCCCTGGATTCTCTGGCTGGCTGCAGGCCTGAGATTTCTATGTGGAAATATTATTTTTCGCAGGCACTGCGACTTTCACCTGTCCCCATAGCCGATCCGGGCCTCCACGTCAGGTACTTAAAGGTAAAATATGAAATGATTGATCACCTCATGGATGAATGGTCATCATTTGATCGTATTCAAGAGAGTCTGTTTTGACCTGAGGATTCCGGTTATTAAAGCGATTATTGTTTGAATCCGCGTGTATGATCCTGTAATTATTACAGAATATGTGTCCAATACAAATTCGTTTTAAGACACCGAAAACAAATCTTTTTTCTTTTTTTTCATCAAGTGTTTTAAAGTCTAATTTTCAACCCCTGCCTCATCATATTATAGTTATTCATCGATTTTGTGTCCATCTTCAGTCAATTCAGTCATACTTGGCTGCTCCACACGTGCCCGGCATTCCATCGCAGGAGCCCGTTTTTAGACGCTAAATATCTCCCCACATTATATGTTATCTGACACCATAATGGCGATAATAAGCACATGCAACAACAAAATGGAGATGAAGAGAGAATGAAACTGTAGCAGTTCGAGCCGTACATGATATATAGGGAAATGGTCATTATTGATCCATGACAATTATCATAACCTCGATACATTACAGCTGCTAGAATTGTTCAGGCCAATGTCATCCAGGTACCATTTGTGTACAATGTAACATACGCAGCAATAGGTGTGCCCATCATGCGTGTGTTCTATGGTCTATATCTTAATCATTACACTGCATTTACTGAACGCATTCTCGAACATCACCTTAATGTGTTTTACATTTTGGATAAACACACGCAATCAACAT
This sequence comes from Myxine glutinosa, assembly GCF_964187855.1. Classification (NCBI taxonomy): domain Eukaryota; kingdom Metazoa; phylum Chordata; class Myxini; order Myxiniformes; family Myxinidae; genus Myxine; species Myxine glutinosa. Next base: position 157,665,390 of record NC_136268.1, read on the forward strand.
CAATATGTCATTTACTAAACTTGTACTTTGTGTCTTTATCCCCATTTAACCTTTGGCATGATCTTTGTGGCCATGACATGAGATCAAATTAATAATGCAAGGGACATATGACACTTAATTTGATCTCATATTAGATGTTCCACATTAAGTGGTTCAATTTACTCCTTTAACGTGTTTGACCATCGCCAATACTCATGAACATACCCACCGTTTGCTGGGGAAGTGCAGCAAGTCTGATCATATGGTGTGCGAACCGACCAGTGATGTTTGCCGATGTGAAGTTTTCAGGATCTCGGGGAATCTTTCAGAATCATTGGAATCTCCCGCGATGAAGCTCCCTCCGAGGGCCTTTCACTCACTCACCGCAGGCAGGTTAGTGGTCTTTCTGTCTTCTACCGATTCCTCTCTGGCCTAGACTGCCCCCCGCCCTGTCTGTGCTCTATACCCCAAATATACCTACAGGTCGCACAAGATCTGCCAGCAACCTTCTTCTGGCGAAACTGCCAAAATCAAGACTCTCTGCTCACCTTCACTCCTTCATTCCTCTTTTCCCCCGCCTCTGGAACCAACTCCCTCACTCTCTTCAATCCCACTCCTCCCTCCAGGTCTTTAAAGTAGCTGTTCACCACCATCTCTTATCTTCCCCTATCCAAAACCTTGATCTTTTCGACGATCTTTTCGAATTCACCCAGATACACTTTTTTGCAATACCGACTCCTTTCCTGGAAGACCTAGCTGTGTCCATGTGGTTTTTACCTCTCCCAACCCCCCCCCCCCCCCTTTCCCACGGCTCCTCCCCCCAAGCCCTCTCCCTCCCTCAGATCTCCCGATGTCCCTGTTCTCTACTGTTGTACTTGTGTGCTTTCCTCCCTCTCCCCATCTTGTCTGCCGCTGCCTTTATTATATGTTTTATGTGTCAGTTTATGGTTTTTTTGTCATTAATGTTAGCTCTTACACGAGCCTCGATCTTGTATATATATATACTAGCGGGGTCACCCGTGGGAATCCCACGGGCATGGATGTGTGTGACATTTCGACATATTGAGTTCGATGCTGCACCTGCACATTCAGTTATATAAAATGGTTTAAAAAACTTTCTTCTGATATTTGTGATTTATTTCAAACAAACTGTATTTCCCATCTACACGGGCATGTATTCAAGTACATAAATTGTGTGGATTACATCATTTGTGGATGTGATCAATTGCCAGTAACCATCTTATATAACTGAATGTGCAGGCGCAGCATGTAACTCAATATGTCGAAATGTCACACACATCCATGCCCGTGGGATTCCCGCATGGATGTGTATGGCGAATTTTAAATATATGTCGACTGTTATTTTAGGCGGTGTATTTTCGTTTATCATCATGGCGCGATTTAAAAAAATATATCTCTGCATTTTCCTCTCCAATACCTCCTCACACTTTACACACACACCGGCCCATGTTTACATATACACACACACACACACATATACACCCACACACATATACACATACACACACACGTACATCGACACACATGCACACACACACACACACACACACACACACACGTACAGACACATATACACATATGCACATATGCAAATATGTATACACATATGTATCCACATATACACATATATACACATATATACATCTCCATACATCTCCACACACACACACACACACACACACACACACACACACACACACACACACACACACACACACACACACACACACACACACGTACAGACACATATACACACAAACACACACACACAGACATGTATATACACATACAACAACAACATGCATTTTAAGGCCATTTTCCCTGCTAGAGCGGGGGTTAGCCTACATACACATACACACACATATATACACACACACACATATTCACGCGCACACACACACGTACACACGTACACACACGTACACATGTCCCACATGTATATATCCCACATCCCACATGTATATACATGTTTAAAGTGTACGTGCCCTTCCCCCCTCCCCCGCCCGGCAACGCTGGGTACTTCTGCTGGTAACGAATAAAATAAAAACGAAGAAATAGGTGGAATTGGCTGAAATTCGCTCGGTGAATTCACGCGGTGTATTCGGTTCGGCTCGGTTCACTCGGTTTAAAGAAAAAGCGATAATGTCGACATGTTGCTGTCTGTGTCATGTTGGGCGGTGTATGATACTCGTTGGCTGTTGGGCGGTGTATGATACTTGTTGGCTGTTGGGCGGTGTTGTGCGGTGATATGGTGTATTTTAAAAAATATATCTCTGCATTTTCCCGCGTTGGTGACACCGAGTCGTTCTTCATCGATCGTCTCATTCATTTTGGAAATGGAAGTTTCCACGCAACGCATGAATTGTCACGATCCTCAAGAGGAATTTGTCTCGTAATCATCAAATGATAAATGGCAAGTAAATTATATTGTGGAAAATTAAAGATTTCAAATAAACCTATTTAAAGTGTATGCGCACATAACTAATAAAAAAAACGAAGAAATATCTCTCGGTAATTTCCTGAAACATATTTTACTTCCGGCTAATATGTTGAATGAAATAAAAACGAAGAAATATATGTCGGCATCATTGTTGACGTTTTTGTGACGACTATCATCAAACGAAATAGTAATATATCATAACGGAAAAGCAAAAGCGAATTTTTAATATATATCGACACATTGCCGGCGGTGTCATGTTGGGCGGTGTATGATACACCATGACGCGATTTTAAAAAATATATCTCTGCATTTTCCCGCGTGTGTGGATTGTTCTCAATTATTGCTGACACCGAGTCTAAAAGTAAAACCATCGATAAAAATGAAATCATATGGTGAGTTAGATTGGAGATAAAGGCGTGAGAGAGACTCAATGGCCTTGAAGTTACAGGCCTTTGAGAATTCATTTCGTTCTATAAACGGCAACTTTCATCGGATTTTCTTCCCGTTTTTTTTCAACCGAGTCTAAAACTATGTTAGCGACTGTGAAAAATGAAATGATTTATCGAATTTGATTTGAAATAAAACTGGGGGAGAGCAAGACACCACGGGCCTACAAAACAGGACTCAAAGCTATGCGAGTTAATAAAATGGTGGATATTTGTTTATAGCCACTCCCAGAATGGGTGGAGCTATGGGTGGAGCTACTCTGCAAACCGAGTAAGCCACACCCCGGACAGACACCCAACAGATAGACAGACAGACAGACAGACAGAATCATCTACGGCTATTATAATATAGATATATATATATATATATATATATATATATATATATATATATATATATATATATAAAACAATCTCATTCTGATTCGCTCAATTTAGGGCTCCATAAATGAAGGATTGACTTCTCAGTTGGGAGTGCAGATTATCTGGCCATATAAGGGTTTTTGATAATCATGAACTTCTCCAGTATTTAATTTCGAAAACGTTTCCACCTCCATACTGGAGAAGTTGAGGATTTGGCTCAGAGATTAATCGGCAGAGCCATATAACTGGATACTCTCCAATTCCTCCCTCCAGCTCTTACCCGAGCCTCGACCTGGTACACAAAAGAAAAACAACCCCACCACCTTCTCCACCAGCAGCACAAGGTAACTGCTGCTGGTGGAGATGGGCTGGAAAAGTTACCTCTCCTCAATCTACTTCAAAATAACCTGGCGACGACTTCTTCTAATTAAATGAACATAATGAATGATGCCGTGAGGAAATTGTCTTTAAATGCCTCATGGAGTTTCACAATGTCTAAACTTGGACCGTTCTCACATTGTGGAGGCGAAGGATTGGAGAACCTCATCTAATGAGCTCTCAATGACCATCACCTCAAGGATTATGAATGTGGTGGAAGTCTTTATCCTCAGTTTAAAATGGATAATTGAAGGCACATCCAACATGTAGCTTGCATTATTGCACATACAGGAAGATGTTTTGACGACGGTTGAATGCCAGGTTTTTTTGTCTGTGAAAACCTCAGAGATCTCAAAGTGTTAATTGCAGCCAGAGATGAATTTAATTAATAAATGGCACTGCTATTTATCAAACCCCTTGTGATGTTGATAAGTCCTTGTGTTTAAGTCATTTGCTCCACTCAATTGCTCCACCAACACATCACAAAGGTTATCACATGACTGGAAAGCAAAGCGCAGCCTCTGTTGGTAACATTTATTGGCGATCACAATCCAAAGACCCCATTCACTGATGCAGGATTAGGGACCACATGCAACAACGGCTATTTGATCATAGTTCCAGTTCCTGAATAAAAGTCATGTCCATCATACTCAATCCTGTCCGTGGTCCAAAAAAGCAGATCCTGCTTCTCACTGTGTGTGTGTGTGTGTGTGTGTAATATGTATAATATGTCACGTATAATATGTATGCATATAATATACAGTACATGTCACGTATATTATCTGTGGATATAATATGCAGAAAACATGCCACGTATAATATGTGCGTATATCAAATACAGGACAACTTGGCACATATAATATGTGTGTACATAATATGTGTATAAATCACAAATGTGCATGTGTATGTGTAAATCACGATTCATGTATATATGTGTATGTGCATGTGCACATGCCGCCACCACCAGTGGTCATCTCCACTCGCGAATCTCGATGACTAAACGGAGCCTTCCCCGGTTCTGAAGCATCCATCTTCACCCCAGCAAGGAACCACAACTCGTGGACCAAGCTGTCTCCTTCGCCATTCTTTGCCATACGCATATCGATCCATTGGCTCTACTACGGGCATCGCATGTGCGGCCCGTTGCCCCCACCAAAGCTGCCGCCCCCGGCTCGGTTCTCACTCACATCAGAGTTGTTGTATTCGGTGTGTATGTCTGTATCGAGTATAAGTGATGAATGAGATAAGAAATAAGATAAATAATAAACAAATAACAATAATATATAATAATAAATAAGATAAGATAAGATAAATGAGATAATATGAGGAATAAGAGGAATAAGAGGATAACATTTCTCAATGGAATACTGTTCTCCCCTATGGGCCGGTGCTCCTGCCTCACACCTAGCTCGGCTTCACGCTGTTGAAACCAAAGCTTTCAGAATTATTGGAATCTCCCGCGATGAAGCTATCTCTGAGGGCCTTTCACTCACTCACCGCAGGCAGGTAGGTGGTCTTTCTGTCTTCTACCGACTCCTCTCCGGCCTTGCACCCCCAGCTCTCTCTGTGCTCTGTCCCCCAAATATTCCTACAGGTCGCACAAGATCTGCCAGCAACCCTCTGATGGTTAAACTGCCGAAATCTCGGCTCTCTGCTCACCTTCACTCTTTCATTCCTCTTTTCTCCCGCCTCTGGAACAAACTCCCTCACTCCCTTCAATCCCACTCCTCCCTCCAGGTCTTTAAAACAGCTGTTCACCACCATCTCTTATCTTCCCTCATCCAAAACCTTGATCTTTTCTACCCCCGCTAATTCACCCCAGATCCACCTTGTTTGAAATTCCAACTTCTTTCCTGGAAGTCCTGGCAGTGTCCATATGTTTTATACCTCTCCCACCGCCCCCTTCCCATGCCCCCCCCCCCCCCCAAAGCCCTCGCCCTCTCTCAGATCTCTCGATGTCTCCATGTCTCTCGGTCCCTGCTCTCAAATGTTGTGTTTGTGTCCTTCCCCCTCTCTCCCCATCTTGTCTACCGCTCCCGATGTTATATGTTTTATGTGTCGGTTTGTCTTTCTGTGTGATTAATGTTCGCTCTTACACGAGCCTCGATCTTGTATACAAAAAAAAAAAGAAGAAAAAAAAAAAAAGAAAAAAAAAAGTTTGTTTATCACTCTTGAGGAAGGTTAGCAGATGCATGTGGTTTTCACATGTTAACCGAAACATTGAGTCATTGGTTGGTTCAATCAAAAGTTGGAGATCTTACCATGGAGTCGTTTGAATATATATATATATATAGTGCATTCAGAAAGTATTCAGACCCCTTCACTTTTTTCACATTTTGTTATGTTGCAGCCTTGTGCTGAAATCGTTTAAATTCATTTTTTCCCTCATCAATCTGCACTCAATACCCCATAATGACAAAGAGAAAACAGGCTTTTAGAAAGTTTTGCAAATTTATTAAAAAGAAAAAACTGAAATATCACATTGACATAAGTATTCAGACCCTTAACTCAGTACTTAGTTGAAGCACCTTTGGCAGTGATTACAACCTCGAGTCTTCTTGGGTATGACGCGACAAGCTTTGCACACCTGGATTTGGGGATTTTCTGCCATTCTTCTCTGCAGATCCTCTCAAGCTCTGTCAGGTTGGATGGGGACCGTCGGTGGACAGCCATTTTCAGGTCTCTCCAGAGATGTTCGATTGGGTTCAAGTCAGTGCACTGGCTGGGCCACTCAAGGACCTTCACGGAGTTGTCCCTAAGCCACTCCTGCGTTGTCTTGGATGTGTGCTTCGGGTCATTGTCCTGTTGGAAAGTGAACCTTTGGCCCAGTCTGAGGTCCTGAGCGCTCTGTTTCAGGTTTTCATTAAGGATATCTCTGTACTTTGCTCCGTTCATTATTCCCTGAACCCTGACCAGTCCCCCAGTTGTGGATGATAAAATGATGATAAAATGAATGTTAAGGTAAAAGAAATCCTACTTCGAGGGACCCTCCGTGGTGACTCAAAAACAGACAAAGGGAAAGATAAAATAAAACATTTTAAGCCAGCCGACACTCAGCTTCGCATCCAGAAATGGCCTTTAGGAGCCTGGTGGTCGTCGAACCCTGAAATGACCGCACAGGAAAAGAAACAAGATGGCGAGAAGTTGTTCTCCGCGTCGCCACGAACGTGAGGTAGTTTGTGCGGCCGGTCCTCGTTTGCTCTCCACGCCCTCCGAAACGCAACATTTCTCCAGCTCCCCGAAAAGCACCCCAGTCCAATGACACCCCTCCTCCAACGCCACAAAAGTTCACACGAGCTCCAAAAAGTTCTCCTCACGATCACACACGAGCCAGGAACAGCCGAGCCAGGAACAGCCAAGCCAAAAACAAAAAGCGAACGACTGAGAAAAAGGCCAGACCGAGAAAGAGCAAAAGACAGAGAGACTCTTCTTCCTCCTGCTCTCGATAAAAGTTATCCAAAACCGCTCTCTCATTTTTCCTCTCAGAAGCGCGCACAGAGCAAAAACTAGCTCCTTTTCCAAGTGCCAGAACGAAACAAGAGACAAAAGACCCATGGATAGAGACTCTTCTTTCTCCGTCCTCTCAAACCTTCTCTCTGACGTCACGCAATTAATCGCCCGAGCTCCGTCGAATCACCCCATGTCTCCACGACCAATGATGAAGCTCGGGGCGTGGCGTGTGGGCTATGATCGTTTGGAGGCGCGGTCTATTTGACGATGGCTCTGCCTGCTTGCAAGGGCGATTGTTGTTGTTGTTGTTGTTGTTGTTGTAACGATCGTGAGTTTTTATGGCTGGCCTTGTTATAATTGCGAAGACGTAGGGAAAATCACAGGGAGCAATCACAGACTGGTGAAAACTAACTTTAATCCCTTCCTAGTTAACATAACTCCACCCTCGTGTGAAGACACATAAACAATCTTAAGCTCCAGTTTCCTGACTTAATACATCAAGATGTCTCCTATGCGTCCATGGTTCATGCTACACCTATAAAATCCTATCTCTACTATGGTATTTCATCATCTACCTCCACAAACATAACACAATATATATATATATATATATATATACAGTATATATATATATATATATATATATATATATATATATATATATATAAATATATATATATAAATATATATACAGTATATATATATATATATATATATATATATATATATATATATATATATATATATATATACAGTCACGTGAAAAAGTAAGTACACCCCATGTAAAGTTTTGACTTTTTCAACATATTTCAACATACAGCTATTTGATCTTCATTTCAACAATATTGATAGATAAAAGTGATATAATATAACAAATATCATGAAACATTGGCATTTTGTAGTCCATTGTATAATTTAAATAAACATAAATGCAAATTTCGCATGTGGAAAAAGTAAGTACACCCTTGGCTCTAATAGGTGGTATTGCCCCCTTTGGCAGAAACAACCTCAAGGAGGCGTTTCTTATAACTGTCTACCAGTCTCGGACATCGACTGGGAGAAATTTTTGCCCACTCCTCCATGCAGAATTCTTTCAGCTGTGCGATGTTTGAGGGGTTTCTTGCATGCACAGCTCGTTTCAAATCCCCCCACAACATTTCAATGAGATTTAGATCCGGGCTTTGACTTGGCCATTCCAGAACCCTCCATTTCTTTCTTTTCAGCCATTCCTTGGTGGATTTACTGGTATGTTTAGGGTCATTGTCATGTTGCAAGATCCACCTTCGATTGAGCTTCAACTTTCCGGCAGATTCTCCTCAAGCACCCTCTGGTACAATGAAGAATTCATAGTGGATTCTATGATGGTGAGCTGCCCAGGCCCTGATGCAGCAAAGCTGCCCCAAACCATAATATTTCCACCACCATGCTTTACAGTTGGTATCAGGTTCTCGTGGTCAAATGCTGTCTTTGGTTTTCGCCAAACATGTCTTCTGGTACTGTGGCCAAATAGCTCTACCTTTGACTCATCTGTCCAGAGCACATTGTTCCAGAAGTGCTGGTCTTTGCCGAGGTGTTCATTGGCAAACTTTAGTCTTGCCCTGATGTTCTTTCTGGACAGCAAAGGTTTCCTCCTGGCACACCTCCCATGTAGATCAAATTTGTGCATCCTCTTTCTAATGGTAGACTCGTGCACTTTGACATCAACAGTGGCAAGAACTACCTGTAGGTCCCGTGATGACATTCTGGGGTTCTTAGAGACTTCTTTCAGCATCTTGCGGTCTGCTCTCAAGCTGAACTTGCTGGGGCGGCCTGGCCTGAACAAGTTGGCAGTTGTTTGGAATCTTCTCCACTTGTAGATGATCTTCCGGACAGTCGAATGATTGATTTCAAAGTGTTTGGAGATCCTTTTAAATCCCTTCCCAGACTCGTAGGCATCTATAACCGTCTTTCTGAATGCATCAGAGAGCTCTTTTGATCTAGGCATGGTGACGCCGCACACTTCAACAACAAAGAGCAAATCAAAGTAAATGTCTGAGGTTTAAATAAGAAAGGTTCCTCCAAAATCCTCCAACGATGTTCTCATCATTTGCACCTGAGCTGGTGCACTTGATTCTAATTTTATGTATTTGAAGTAGATAAATGGAGGGGTGTGCTTACTTTTTCCACATGCGAAATTTGCATTTATGTTTATTTAAATTATACAATGGACTACAAAATGTAAATGTTTCATGATATTTGTTATATTATATCACCTTTATCTATCAATATTGAAATGAAGATCAAATAGCTGTATGTTGAAATATGTTGAAAAAGTCAAAACTTTACATGGGGTGTACTTACTTGTTCACATGACTGTATATACATATACACATACATATACACATACATATACCCATACGTATACACGTACATATACACATACATATACACATACATATACACATACATATACACATACTTATACACATACTTATACACATACTTATACTTAGAATATACATAGTGGGGTATGCTTCCACATTGTAATCAATAACGAGCCGTTCTCCTTACGTAGTTACTTAATAAATAGAAGCCTTATGATTATAGGCAAAACATCACCGACCTCCTGCTCGATATCAATTGAGATTTTTACGTAAATTTTCAGAGGTTTTTATTTCACAGTTTGCAGTAATAGAAATTACAATTTTCAAATACTAAATATTGATTGAGGTTCTTTTTTTAACAGATGTGTTTACGGTTTTTAACGTAAATTTTCATTTAGGGACGCTTTTCTTTTTCATTTATGGACGTTATTGTCATCTTTATTTCATAGTTTACAGTTATAGAAATTACAATTTTCAATTGCTAGATATCGATTGAGGTCTTATTATTATAATAAGTATTATTATTATTATTATTATTATTATTATTATTTAATAAATATTATTATATTATTATTATTATTTAATAAGTAATAATAAGTATTATTATTATTTTTTCATCTGTTTCCATAAGTTTACCTAAATATTCATACATGGATGCTTGAACTTGAACTTTATGTTTTATCCACATCAAAATCAACAACACTTTGTCTGCAATGTCATTTTTAAAAAGTAAAAAATGATTGGACAATAGGAATTAGAAAATAGCATAAGATGCTATAATCAGGTCTGGTACCTTAACATTTACACATTTAGTACTCTGTAAGAGTTTTATGGAAGCAGTGCTAATATTGAGATCACTGCTTCCGTAACCATGATAATATTGAGATATTATTAAACCATGATAATATTGAGATATTATTAAACCAGCGAACATTTGTCATCTGTCCACTTCCGGATTCGGAAGCAAAGTCCATGTCGATCACATTTCAAAATCATGATTTTATTTAAAAATTTCTGAAACCTTCTACCAATCTTACGACATCCGATTAAACACCAAAACTCTCCACAGAAGGTTTGGTGGGATTAGCCCTAAAACTGAGGGAGTAGTTTCGGGACAGATGGACGGACGGACACTCCTGACTCTCACTGGGTAGAATAAACGGTATACTTCACTGACTAAAGGTATTTTAAACCCATTTCAATCGTTTCTAGAAGACAGGGCAGCATCTAGAATCATACTAACATAATCACAAGACTTTAAACAAACAAACAAAAAAACACCTATTTTGGGGGGGCAAACCCACTCCTCCAACCCTATATACCGACTAAGACCCCGATTTTGATAATGCCTTAAACAAACATTGGTACATCATGGGTGATTAAGGTTGTGGTGAAGTTTCATCAAAATTGCGTGTGTAGTTTCTGAGAAGAGAGCAAATACCTATTTTAGCAGGGGGTGGGGGAGGGGTCAAACCTGGATCCAATTTGACCCATGGTAAACTCCCTTAGACCCTGATTATTTTAATGCCGTGAATAAACTTATTTAACAACATAACAAACATCATTTGTGCCAAATTTGGTCGCAATCCCATCAGCGGTTTCGGAGAAGAAGTTTCAAGTGTTTACCGACGGACGGACTGACGAGACGCCATCGCCTAAGCTCCCCTGAATTTCCATTCCAGGTGAGCTAATAATATATGTGACTCAGAGGTTAATTATTCATCAGTTATATTTTAATGAGTGTTAGCACATGTGTTTGTAACCGCAATATCAAGTTAGCCCAAACCCTCTTGTCATCCTCGCCCTCATGTCTGTCTCTTCACTCCATCTTTCATCTGTGTTGATTTCTGAATTCACACACATTGTCCTTTCTTACTATGGACTATGGATGTTGCTATGGAGCTATACCAGAACCCTCGGACACACTTTTACAAAATGGCTTCCACATGTGAGCAACCTCAGACATGCTTTTAATGCTGTGACACCCTTTCTAACTGTGAAAGTGCTTGCCTGACACCCATGCATCAGGGGTGGGGTGGGATTGACCATTCAGTTGGGGAGTGGTGGGAGATTGATCTCTCAGTGGGGGAGTAGAGTTGCTGACTATAAAAGGGTGCGAGATGTCACCCATGCGAGGTGTGATTTAAATCAAAGCCACAATTTCCGAAGAAAAATCATGAAAATGTCCATAAACCAAAATATCCTTAAAGAAAGATTGCCTGGTGGAGCTTTTCTCCTGCTTTTGGAGGGTCCAAAAATGTGACCAGACAACAGCATATCACGTGATCTTGCACGGCTTGATCAATCGAGCATGACAGGGAGTGAGTGATCTCGGTTTTATGGCGGTATGATTAGAAAAGTGTCTGTGGATGTTATCATTTTAAACGGATGGTGTACAGTGGTAAATGTTACAGTGCATACTTTAAGTGTTGTATCCCTACATATATTTTATTACTCATGTAAACTTTATCTTCTATTATTATATTGTTCAATTAACCTTTTTTTCTAATTATTATTTTAAATTATTTTATTATTTTATTTAGGTAAAACGTTATCTTCTATTATTATTATTGTTCAATTAACCTTTTTTCTAATTATTATTTTTAATTATTTTATTATTTTATTTAGGTAAAATTTCATCTTCTATTATTATTATTTTTCAATTAACCTTTTTTCTAATTATTATTTTAAATTATTTTATTTTAATTTATAATTATTTTAGTTCAATCTAAATTATTATTCAATTTTTTTTTTAACCCGATTATGAATAACCAACATTTCAGCTTGTGTTTTTGTGGATGGATAGTTGTGCAGAAGCAAACCCATTTTCCCATTAGACTTAATTAAATGAAGTTCTCAGAAGCAGCATTATCACCCACCTGGGAGAGGGGCGGGGCTTGCGTTATACCTCCACTCTAAGGTCAGTGCCCTGTCGGGAATCGAACCAATTGCGTTCAAACATTAAAGGTGCATAAGCAAATTAATATACAAATCGTCCACAGTCTCCGCAGGACGAGTCTGAGTGTAACGAGGTCTTACGCGATCCTGTATAAGGGGTCACGTGATCCTGTACGACCTCAAATAAGGAAATGAGGCTATTTAGCGGATCATTGCTGAGTTTCACTCCCGAATTAATTTTTGCTCCAGTTTTAAACAACAATCTTCTTGATGTTTTACTGAAGTCTAAATAATCCATCCTGATTGGTGGAATTGGATTGGGAGAGTGGGGAAATAGATGTGTACGTAATTTGTAGATGACCTCTAAAGTGTATTGTCCATGTCACTTTGTTGTCGCAACTGAATGTAAACGAGGCGTTTTGAGGAATGTCCTGTCACCAAATCAAATTACCGCCCATACGCTTCCTTTGCTTACACACTTTATTGTTCACTGATTCAGGTAATATAACAACCTGTAAAAACCTTCCATCTTTTATTGGAGCTTTAGGATTCAGGCTTGAATCAAATTACACAGGCACTGTTTTTATACTTTATTTTAACTTTCTGGTTTAATTTGGAGTATTGAAGTACTGTACATTTTAACTGGTGGGGAAGGGGTGGGTATAACTGGTGGTATCTTGGTGGTGGCGGGGTGGGTATTACTGGTGGTGGAGGGGTGGGTATAACTGGTGGCGGAGGGGTGGGTATTACTGGTGGTGGAGGGGTGGGTATAACTGGTGGTGGAGGGGTGGGTATAACTGGTGGTGTGTTGGTGGTGGAGGGGTGGGTATAACTGGTGGTATCTTGGTGGTGGAGGGATGGGTATAACTGGTGGTATCTTGGTGGTGGAGGGATGGCTATGACTGGTGGTATCTTGGTGGTGGAGGAATGGGGATAAGTGGTGGTATCTTGGTGGTGGAGGGATGGGTATAACTGGTGGTGTCTTGGTAGTGGAGGGGTGGGTATAACTGGTGGTGTGTTGGTGGTGGAGGGGTGGGTATAACTGGTGGGGTCTTGGTGGTGGAGGGGTGGGTATTACTGGTGGTGTCTTGGTAGTGGAGGAATGGGTATAACTGGTGGTATCTTGGTGGTGGAGGGGTGGGTATTACTGGTGGTATCTTGGTGGTGGAGGGATGGGTATAACTGGTGGTGTCTTGGTAGTGGAGGGGTGGGTATAACTGGTGGTGGAGGTGTGGGTATAACTGGTGGTGTCTTGGTAGTGGAGGTGTGGGTATAACTGGTGGTGTGTTGGTTGTGGAGGGATGGGTATTACTGGTGGTGTCATGGTAGTGGAGGGATGGGTATAACTGGTGGTGTCTTGGTAGTGGAGGGGTGGGTATAACTGGTGGTGGAGGTGTGGGTATAACTGGTGGTGTCTTGGTAGTGGAGGGGTGGGTATAACTGGTGGTGGAGGGGTGGGTATAACTGGTGGTGGAGGGGTGGGTATAACTGGTGGTGGAGGTGTGGGTATAACTGGTGGTGGAGGTGTGGGTATAACTGGTGGTGGAGGTGTGGGTATAACTGGTGGTGGAGGTGTGGGTATAACTGGTGGTGGAGGTGTGGGTATAACTGGTGGTGGAGGTGTGGGTATAACTGGTGGTGGAGGTGTGGGTATAACTGGTGGTGGAGGTGTGGGTATAACTGGTGGTGGAGGTGTGGGTATAACTGGTGGTGGAGGTGTGGGTATAACTGGTGGTGGAGGTGTGGGTATAACTGGTGGTGGAGGTGTGGGTATAACTGGTGGTGTCATGGTAGTGGAGGGATGGGTATAACTGGTGGTGTCTTGGTAGTGGAGGGGTGGGTATAACTGGTGGTGGAGGTGTGGGTATAACTGGTGGTGTCTTGGTAGTGGAGGGGTGGGTATAACTGGTGGTGGAGGGGTGGGTATAACTGGTGGTGGAGGGGTGGGTATAACTGGTGGTGGAGGTGTGGGTATAACTGGTGGTGGAGGTGTGGGTATAACTGGTGGTGGAGGTGTGGGTATAACTGGTGGTGGAGGTGTGGGTATAACTGGTGGTGGAGGTGTGGGTATAACTGGTGGTGGAGGTGTGGGTATAACTGGTGGTGGAGGTGTGGGTATAACTGGTGGTGGAGGTGTGGGTATAACTGGTGGTGGCGGGGTGGGTATTACTGGTGGTGGAGGTGTGGGTATAACTGGTGGTGGAGGTGTGGGTATAACTGGTGGTGGAGGTGTGGGTATAACTGGTGGTGGAGGTGTGGGTATAACTGGTGGTGGAGGTGTGGGTATAACTGGTGGTGGAGGTGTGGGTATAACTGGTGGTGGAGGTGTGGGTATAACTGGTGGTGGAGGTGTGGGTATAACTGGTGGTGGAGGTGTGGGTATAACTGGTGGTGGAGGTGTGGGTATAACTGGTGGTGGAGGTCTGGGTATAACTGGTGGTGGAGGTGTGGGTATAACTGGTGGTACCTTGCCACACATTATACATACTAATGGGTTAGATGTTTGGAATATGGGATCAAAAACTATTCCAGTACATGAATCTTGAATTGCTCAACTAAATCATGAGATTTTCATTCCAAGAGCAATTCTTTTGGCAAATTTTGACGTCACTGCTGCTTCATACATCATCAATTGGAATAACACACTCCACTGTTTTGTTGCGCAGTGAGATGAGAGAGACAGAGGGATAAAAAAAGAAGAGATAATTGTGGGTTTCAAGCTGAAGTTTAACTTACTTGCAAGTTTGTCTCCGTTCGTGCCTTAAATATATAATTTCTCTGCACCTGATTACAAACAAAGCTGCATGAACAAGCAAATGAACCCACCAGTCATTGCATGACACAGGGAAACCTGCACATTTAAAGATTCCCTGGTACATGCATCATTCCACAATGAGAGCATTCCGTGGAGAAAGAGGGAGGGGAGTTGGGAGTTTGGGGGTGTTTGGGGGAGCAAGAAAAGTGTGCACAATCTGTCCATGTTCTGCTCTGCAATTTGGGAGGTTAGAGTGTTCACGTGGATAAATAATAAGTACAGAACTCCTGTTTGTGAACTCTTTGATGCTGTAACTGAGATGTATTGCCAGTACTGCGGCAATGTAAACCAAAGTTTGTTCAGCAAATGGAGAAGTCTGTCTTTTTGATTATGTGACCCTTTATGCTGTCGCAATGTTTGTCAGACATACCTATTTCCCAAAAAAGGAAAACAAACAGGAAAACTATGCCCAGATGTTTCAGACGCCTGGATCCTTTGGATTCTTGTCGTTGCGGCCCCTTGTCTTGTTATTTTGATGAAGTGAAAGGTTCATTTTAAGCCTGAAGATAACGATATAACTTCCCATAGGAGGAGATTCCCAGTCCAGTAGTAGACATTGGACAGATACATCTGGTACATGGGTCTTGAACCTGAGTTCCTTGCATCTTGAGTCAGGCTTGAGAGGAGAACACCAACAAGACACTCACATTCAACACCAATGATGATTATTTTGCAATATGATGAACATTTGAATGTGCTGATTCCTCAAAATGAATAAACGACTTTTCGAAATTGATAATCTTTATCAGTCGCAGCAGTTGCACACGAGCAAACTCTTCATGCATTCACAATGTATGTCTCGCTTTAAATATTTAGCTCCACTGAAACACACATTGCTGCTTCAGAACAATCTCACCAAACTTGTCTTCTGTGAATTTCAGCAGGATTGGCATTTTCATTCACCAGAAACCTCAGTTTATAATGCTGTCCACTAGCACAGGACACATTGGTCGCTGCCATCTGAAAAAAAAAGATATATATATATATATAGATGAATGAATATGAATGTATATATATATATATATATATATATATATATATATATATATATATATATATGTATATATATATATATATATATATATATACGTATATATATATATATATATATATATATATATATATAAATATATATATACAGTATATTATTACGTTTGTGGGCGTTGAGGATGGAATCCCTTAGTACGTATAGGATTGTATAGTTATAGCATGGACTGTGGATGCATAGGAGAAATCTTGATGTATTTAAGTAGGGAAACTAGAGCTAAAGATTTTTTATGTGCCTTCACATGAGGGGTGCAGCTGTGCTAACTAGTAAGGGATTAAGGTTCGTTTTCCCCAGTATGTGGTTTCCCTTTGTCGCTTTCCCTACGTTTTTTCATTTAAAAGGCCGGCCATGCAATACATACAAAAAACTTCCATTAAACGACTACAACCGCAGACAGGAGCGGCACATTGCCGATCGACAAGTAAGCCCCGCCTCCAAAATATCGAAGCCGGAAGGCCCTGCCCCAGAGTGATACGAGGAGCATGGAGGAGCAGAGCGGGCAGGCCATTCCCCTGAGCTCTGCCATTGGTCGGTATGACGTCAGGAGAGAAGGTTCGAGAGGAGGCAAAGGTAGAAGAGCGCATCTCACACGCACTCTCGGTGTGGGTTTTTGGGAGAGAAACGGACGTTGGTGGAGTAGCTACATCTTTTCTTTTGTGTGTGCACCTGAGAGGATCGCTTTTGCCAAGGCAGCAGGATTTTGAGGGGTTTTTTGGACACTGCTGTAGTCGTGGTGGACTGGGTCCGCGTTGTGCTTCCCCGGACAGCAGAGGGACCTGTAAGAGGACCGCCCTCACAAAGTATCTCACGCTCGTGGCACTGAGCAGCGCGACTGCGCGGCCATCTTGCACGCTTCCCGCCTGTGGGGCTTCGAGCTTCAACGGCCACCAAGATCCTGAAAGTTCCTGTTGAGGCCAAAGCTGAGTGCCGGCTGTCTAAAATAAACGTTTTATTTTCATTATCTTCTCACTGTGTGTTGTATTTGTGACTGAGGAGAGACGTCTCACCTTAGGAAATATTAGATTTACTTTACCTTTCATTTTTATTCCTTGATGTACTTCATTAAATTCATTGTGTGGCATTTCTCAATTGTTGTGTTTGTTTATTCATTGTGGGTTCGAGAATAAACCCATGTGCTTTCATTCAGGTAAGCGCTTTGTTTCCTTCAACCCGTGCACGACGGACCAACCGCCAATTTTGGCAACTCGCCTCGGAATTAAGGACCGTTTTGGCAATTCGTCCAGGGCTGGTTGGTGTTTATCGGCGATGGACAGAACAATATATATATATATATAATTATATATATATATATATATATATATATATATATATATATATATATATATATATATATATATATATATATATATATTGTTACCGACACGACTTTGATGTTAAAGTGGGCCGAGCGGAATGGCCGTCGTGTCCGCACAAATTACCCGACTATACTCGACGTTGACGAAGTCGCGCCACGCTGGCTCAATAAGAAAAAGAAGACACCCGGCTGGATTACAATAACACAATACGACACCAAGGGTTCAGTTCTCAAGACCTCCGGAGGAGATTATATTCGTACGGAAAGGTCAGATTACAGGGGCTAGAGTTATAATCACAGAAAGACAGGCACTTAGACACACTCTTATATTAACCCCGGACAGACGACAGACAAACGGGACAAGGCTGACTCACACGGGGGTTGATGAAAAGGACAGCGGGTATCGATGGCTCAAGGTGCACTCTTGGCTCAAAGCAGGGTCCAGTACGGTCCGGTCCGGTCCAAAGATGCGGGGAGGTATCGTCGCGCTGGGGGTGGCGGTGGCTTCTCTCTCCAAGCTGAGGCGCATCTGACTCAGCGCTCGCAGGTGGCTTTCCTTCTCCAAGCTGAGGCGCATCTGACTCAGCGCTCGCAGGTGGCTTTCCTTCTCCAAGCTGGGTGCGCATCTGACGTCACATCCGGCGCGGGGCCGCGTATATCCGGCGGGGAGTGACACGCCCTCGGCTCGTTAGCTCCGCCTCGTGGAATCGGCACGTTGCTTCTCATTGGGTGCGTGCGGGGGGTTTACCAGGCTCCGCCCTTGACGAGGAGCTGACAAGGAGCCCCTTCGTGGTAACCCCGTGGAGCGCATGGTCTATGGCGCTAATCGAGCCGGTGTGAGGACGCATCCTCCCCCGCTCCGCCGCCATCTCCTCTGTTGTTGTTGTAATTGTTGGGGAAGAAGATGGAAGGAGGTATGGGAAAGGTCCTAAACTCACTACTGATGCCATATAATCACATTCTGGTGCAACGAAGAGTCATAATTAATGGAGACGAGGCCTTAACTGACATAGAATAAGAATAACTAGGAAGATGTCCGAAAGTTGTCTACGTGTGGTGCGGTGGACCTGGGCACGACATTTAATGGGGGAATAAGGGGAAGGTCGGCTCTACTGATTGTTATTTACATGCAATGGGACTAGGGAATGGGGGATCGGGGAAAGTTGGGGAGTATTGGAGAAAATAGGGGAATATTTACAAGCGGATATGGAGGCCAAATTCCATATTCGCAACAATATATATATATATATATATATAGTGCATTCAAAAAGTATTCAGACCCCTTCACTTTTTTCACATTTTGTTATGTTGCAGCCTTATGCTGAAATCGTTTAAATTCATTTTTCCCCTCATCAATCTACACTCAATACCCCATAATGACAAAGAGAAAACAGGATTTTAGAAAGTTTTGCAAATTTATTAAAAAGAAAAAACTGAAATATCACATTGACATAAGTATTCAGACCCTTAACTCAGTACTTAGTTGAAGCACCTTTGGCAGCGATTACAGCCTCGAGTCTTCTTGGGTATGATGAGACAAGCTTTGCACACCTGGATTTGGGAATTTTCTGCCATTCTTCTCTGCAGATCCTCTCAAGCTCTGTCAGGTTGGATGGGGACCGTCGGTGGACAACCATTTTCATGTCTCTCCAGAGATGTTCGATTGGGTTCAAGTCAGAGCTCTGGCTGGGCCACTCAGGGACCTTCACAGAGTTGTCCCTAAGCCACTCCTGCATTGTCTTGGCTGTATGCTTAGGGTCATTGTCCTGTTGGAAGGTGAATGTTCGGCCCAGTCTGAGGTCCAGAGCGCTGTTTCCGGTTTTCATTATGGATATCTCTGTACTTTGCTCCGTTCATTGTTCCCTCAAGATGACCAGTCCCCCAGTCCCTGCTGCTGAAAAACACCCCCACAGCATGATGCTGCCACCACCATGCTTCACCGTTGGGATGGTATTGGGCAGGTGATGAGCGTTGCCTGGTTTCCTCCAGACATGATGCTAAGAATTGAGGCCAAACAGTTCAATCTTGGTTTTATCAGACTACAGAATCTTGTTTCTCACAGTCTGCGAGTCCTTTAGCTGCTTTTTTGTAAACAACTCCAAGCGGGCTTTCATGTGTCTTTCACTGAGGAGAGGCTTCTGTCTGGCCACTCTGCCATAAAGCCCAGATCGGTGGAGTTTTGCAGTGATGGTTGTCCTTCTGGAAGTTTCTCCCATCTCCACACAGGATCTCTGGAGCTCAGACAGAGTAACCATCGGGTTCTTGGTCACCTCTCTTACCAAGGCCCTTCTCCCCCGATTGCTCAGTTTGGCCGGGTGGCCAGCTCTCGGAAGAGTCCTGGTTGTTCCAAACTTTTTCCATTTAAGAATTATGGAGGCCACTGTGCTCTTGGGAATCTTCAATGTAGCAGAATTTTTTTTGTAGGCTTCCCCAGATCTGTGCTTCGACACAATCCTGTATCTGAGCTCTGCAGGCAGTTCCTTCGACCTCATGGCTTGGTTTTTGCTCCGATATGCATTGTCAGCTGTGAGACCTTATATAGACAGGCGTGTGCCTTTCCAAATCATGTGCAATCAATTGAATTTACCACAGGTGGACTCCAATCAAGGTGTAGAAACATCTCAAAGATGATCAAGAGAAATGGGGGGCACCTGAGCTGAATACTTATGTCATAGCAAAGGGTCTGAATACTTATGTCAATGTGATATTTCAGTTTTTCCTTTTTAATAAATTTGCAAAACTTTCTAAAATCCTGCTTTCTCTTAGTCATTATGGGGTATTGAGTGTAGATTGATGAGGGAAAAAATAAATTTAAACGATTTCCGCATAAGGCTGCAACATAACAAAATGTGAAAAAAGTGAAGGGGTCTGAATACTTTCTGAATGCACTGTATATATATATATATATGACGACTCTTCTGACTGAATAATCATGATGCTGACCTCATGCACATATGTAAACCTCTGTATCACCTCCAAACTAGGAAGGCTTCTGCACGGATATTCTGACTGACATTTAAAGTTATTGAATGCAGAGCTGTATGCACTACAATGTGTTCACGGAGGAAGTGTGTTTAGAACTGTATACATTTCAAGGCAACCTGACAAGGCACAAGGTTCTGAAAATTGGACTTGGTCTTGCTTTAAGAATGAGATTAAAAAAAAATTCAAGACACCTCCATAATTTACAGGATGATAGTTCATTTGCTAATCAATGCCTTTTTTGGACTGTTAAAGTATCCATCTCGATATAGATTGGCATCCATTTTTCAGCTGGGTTAAAAGAGGATTCCTTGGGATTTCATGTTTTCCAGGGGTTAGAGAGCTCTTAGGCTTTATCATCACAAAAGATTGCGTTTCAAATGGGCGCTCGTTTTCTAAATTCCTGTGTTAAAGCGGATTAGGATCTCTCACCTTTCTTATTCCAAGTTCTCATCAAATCCCACAATTGGATGAATGACACTTTCAAATGGACGGGTTTTTTTTAACAATGAAGCACAAAGGTGTTTCTCGCTCTTTTTTTTTCTCTGTCTCCCTCTCTCTCTCTATCTCTCTCTCTCTCTCTCTCTCTCTCTCTCTCTCTCTATCTCTATCTCTCTCTCTCTCTCTCTCTCTCTCTCTCTCTCTCTCTCTCTCTCTCTCTCTCTCTCTCTCTCTGTGTGTGTGTGTGTGTGTGTGTGTGTGTGTGTGTGATGGTGAAGTGAAGCAAGCTTCATCTTCTCATCCTGTTCACCTGAGAATATATCCCTGTCGACTCAACTGCCAATTGCTCCTTAACTGAATTGCTTTCTGGGGTTTCTTTCACCTTTTGGGAATATGCTGCAGAACGTGATCAGTGACTTTACTTGGCCTAACTCAATATTTCACTTTTGGGTGGAAGAAAGATGTCAACAGGTAACTTTAAAGCTTTTACTTACAGATGGTGTAGGTTTAGCGAAGCCTGCTGAAGCCTTTTAACAGAGCGAAAGTATTTTTTATTTTCACGTTCATTAATATAAAACGATGCAAACATGTCATTCATGAATGGGTCACCTTCAAAATATATTCTATCCCACAGGCCGACCTTTTAGTTTGAGGTTCCTCTTTTTGGATAATTGGGTGTGAATTTTGGTTAGCTCTTTTCAAGTGTGTCAGAGAGAATTTTATTGCTACAAATTAATATAAAAATAACATTTGTCATTAACCCAAGCACAACGACAAAGGCAGCATACTATATGATATCCAGCAGTTGATATTTAAGACATTTCGCATCATTTCTGTCCAGGGGAATACAAATGCTTCCATTAAGACGTTCACTGATTTTTATACAAAAATTATTCTTATTTTGTGCAAACGACTAGTTGTTATATTATTATTATTATTGTTGTTAATTAGATATTATAAATTGTGAAATAAGTCACATGACTCCATAGTCGACGAGGAAAAAGTCAAGAGCTATTGCTACCCTGCGCTCGCGAAGCGAAAATCGGGGTTAAGCATTCAGTTGGTAACGTGTGCCATGTCTGCATTTAAAAAAAATCATTTTCTCAGCAACTGTTGGTCCGATTGACATTAAATTTTCACCATAGGAGGCCTCCTGCTGTAGAATATTGTAGTGAATATTATGACATCATAGCTCACGTGGTACAGGCGCCATCTTGGAAAAACTTCACACCTCCATAAATTGAGACCTGGCTCTTTGTCAAGTACTCCCCATGGGGAATAATATATATTAATGATGATATCTCCCCATCTCCATAACCTGGCCCCATCCTACCTGGCTGACCTCCTCTCCAGACACACTCCCACCCGCAACCTCCGCTCTGCTGGTACCAACCTCCTGACCCCCCCCCCCCATCCAGACCAAATTCAGATCCTGGGGGGACAGGGCCTTCTCCATCGCTGCTCCCACCCTCTGGAACTCACTACCTCACACCGTCAGAGACTCCTCCTCACTCACCACATTCAAAACATCACTCAAGACCCACCTGTTCAGCACTGCATTCAACATTCAACCCACAGCATTTAACCCCTGACTATCACTTCTCCTTCTCCCTCCTTTTGCTTTAAATATTTCCTGATTGATTCTTGTCTTTTTGCAATTGTTGTTTTCATGTTTTTTTATGCATTATGTTTTGCACTCTGTCAAAGCGCCTTTGGGCTTCATGAAAAGCGCTATACAAAATAAATGAATTATTATTATTATTATATCATCGGTGCCTTCGTCATGACGTCATAATTCGACAAATACAACACTTATCCATTAGATCATTATTTTAAAAATTTCAGCAACTGTTGTTCTGATGGACACGACATTTTCACCATGGGAGTGCCTCCTCCTTTAGAATATTTTATTGATAATAATGACGTAATCAGTCATGTGGTACAGGCGCCATCTTGGAAAAACCGAAAAAAGTTGCACCTCTATTTCTCCATAAGCGCTGCATGAAAAAAATTGAAACATGGCTCATTGTAAAGAACTCCATATGCATATGAGGAATAGGTGGTGTTAACGATGACGTCATTGGTGCCATAATTATGACGTCATAATTCGACAGGGACAACGCTTAGTCTGATCAGTTTGAAATGTATTGAGCGTGATCTATGCAACAATTATTTTAGAGAATATAAATTTATGATGTCATCGCTCACGTGGTCTGGCAGCCATATTGGATCAAAAAAACAAAATGTTCAAAAACAGACCATTCGCATTTTGCATGAATGCAACGTCTAAGGTAACACTTTTACAATAACTATGAACCAATAATCTACAGGCTGTTTACAAAGTCCCTTCAACCCATTCACAGAACCTGATAAATGAATACAGTACTGTATTTCAAAGGTATAAATGTAAACTTTGAATACATAAGACTATTATCGTCGTACGAATCAAGGTTATTAACATTAACATGAACACATATATACGATAGGTACCAAGGAAGATGATGATGATGATCGGGGGGGGGGGGTGGGGGGGTGAGGAATAGGATTTTGTAATCAGCATGTGCAGTACAGTAAATTTCTCTGTTTGCGAAGTTGATTTTGTAACCACCATGTACATACAGTACAGTAAATTTCTCGACATATGAATGAATGAATGAATGATCGTTTTAAGGCCATTTTCCCCGCTAGAGCGCGGGTTAGCCAGGTTAGCCCCATGACAATCATGGTTCCCTGTTTGAGACAATGTTTTATGGCCGGATGCCCTTCCTGACACCAACCCTTAGTCGCCTCTTACTATGCGCAGGGATACAGTGTACCTATTCTAAATCGGGGTACACACCAGGATCATTCATCCCAGCAAGCTGGTACTCAATTTGCCGACCTCGGAAGGATGACAGGCTGAATCAACCCCTCTGGTGTTAATTTAACGATCGACCGGGAATCGAACTCAGGATCCCAAGCCGGCACCCTAACCGCTAAGCCAACACCAGGCTCAGTAAATTTCTCTATATATGAAGTTGATTTTGTAACCACCATGTGCTGTAAAATACACTACATTTCTCTATATGTGAAGTTGATTTTGTAACCACCATGTATGTACAGTACAGTACATTTCTCTCTGTGTATGTGAGGAGGTTTGAAGGGTTGGACAGGGAATGGATTGACGCCTTCAGGTTTAGGAGGCAGAGGTTGGGGTTTTGGATTTGTGTAAAGGTGTATAGTAAGGGCATTTTATGAGATATTTCACAAATCTGTTAACTAAATTGTTACCAAAAAATTTCTTCACCAATATGTTTGTAAAGGTGTGTAATAACATGTGTTAAAATGTTGAAGTTCAACTGCCGAGGGAAACCCAGAAAAAAAGCTGTTGAATTCGGGTACCGAAAAATTATTTTCGAGAATTTTAATTTTTTTTAATCGGCCCTTAAGTAACTTATGAGGGGTCAAATAAGGGTTTTTCATGATTCTGAGTTGATTGTTAACATTTATATTTTCACTTTTACATTTACACACAAAGTAGCTTTTATTTCACATACATATATAATACTCAAGAGTTATTTCTCATTCACAATGTCAGAAGTTTCAACAGTCATTGTCTATGTCTTCTTCAGACTCAACAACATCATGACTGCAGTTTCTGCATATAATGCCATTACAGACTCCACATTACAGACTTTCGCCAGGGAGGAGGAAAGCTCAGCGAGGGGGAGAAACATGATCGCGTTCGTTCCTATCTGTTTCCTGTTCGTAAATGGAATAATCTTTACTTCAGTTCCTCTCAGGATCTTAGCTTTGTCGAGTGCCTTCAACTTCACCCGGGGGAAAGCTGCTGTTGTCTGTGGATCTGGCAAAGGTGGTGCCGGAGAGGTGACTTCGATCCAACCCATTGAGTGAAAGGGAGTGTTTCCGTGAATAGAGACAATGTTTAAATCTATATTGTCTCCAACAAACTGATTGACTGCATTGTTTGTTTCCCCAACCTCCATAAAGACCACCTGATCATTACTTGACAATTCACTTTCACTGGCTGGCACTTTGGCTGTCATCACTGATTGATCCTCAAGCGCAGCATCAACCGCAACCTCATCATTGATCTGTTCATCGGTTTCCTCCACAATGGTGTCAAGAGTGCCAGAAGTATCTGGAACATCATCTCCACTCCTACTATTAAGGAAGCAGTATTTGTAGTTTTGTGTCTCCGTGTAAGACTCAGTGTATCCCAGCCGGTGGAACTTGTTGAGCATCCATTTTGACCCAAATCTATGATCAGGTTGTATGGCAAGCCCCATTTGGTGTGGCAATACTCCAGACCGAGGTCGACAGGCCTTAATAAAATTCTGCCCCCAAACGGCAACTCTTTCGTCTGTCTTGACAATCGGTCTCAAGAACATCTGAAGGCTTGCAGGAACAAGTGTCAGCTGACTATCGATGTCAGTCATACTGTGTGTGGTGGGGTTTGACTTTGGACCTAAATCAATCAAGGCAATATCATTGGACATGAACTTGAGTGCCGTCTTTATGATCTGAGTCTTCTCATCTCCATGGTCAAGATTAGCATGATGCACTCGCAGAATATTGTCGGTGCCATCTTTGAGACAGAGTACATCTGCCCTTCTTTCCTGTGTTGTGAAATACAAGGTGTCTTCGTATTTCTCTAGAAGTTTTATCTTTAGCCAATGCTTTGAATAAGAAAGGCTCTTCTCTGGTGACTGATCAAACTCCTGCAGCTTTTCATGGACTTGGTCCATGTTCATTACCCCATGCTCTAATTCTGAGTCTAACCATTCGCAGAATACAATAAAAACTGCCTCTCGCTCCTCATCAATACTCCTCTGTCCTCTCTTCCTTTTTCCTTCCTCATCAGTCTTGGACAAACTGTCACCTCTCGCAAACATAAGTTTGCATCGCAAATGGCACAGTGTTTCTTCTGCTACCAAGTCGTTGATCCCTTCCAGGCGTCCAGTGACTTCAGTGCCCCAGTCATCCCCGTGACTCCGTGCTGTCTTCAGCAAGCTTGCCTTCAGTGTATCTGCAGTCAAATTATCTGGCACTCTGTATTTCTTTCTAGCTTGTGCTGGATTATTTTTGTAGAGCTGGGCTGGTTGGTTGCAAAGAATGCATACATCCTTATACAGGAGGTCAACTGACTGTGATCTTCTAGAACTGCAGCCAGTTGATGAACTGAACTCACAAGTAGTGCGTCTTCTCTTCAACTTTGATGACTCTTTCTCTGCCTTTGATGCTTGAGCTGACTTCTTGGTGGTTGCAACAAAGTTGTTGTACAGATCATTTTTACACTTCTGGTGGTACCTCAGTTTTCCTTCCTTTTGAGCCTCCTTCATACGTTCCACAACAGTAACATTTTCGACAGTTTCTGCTTGTTTCAATAAAGTTGAGTATCCCTTTGGAGTTGCCTGTATGAGCCTTTCAGCTGGTGTATCCGAGCGTGCACAGATGAAGCAATTGAGCACAGGTGGAGTAACGTCTTCATCCATATTGCTAGACTCCATGTCCTGCAAAGTAGAAAATGAGATATATTTAGAAATTATTTTTCCACAAAGGAGTGTCTGTGGTGAAATATAAATGTTAACAATCAACTCAGAATCATGAAAAACCCTTATTTGACCCCTCATAAGTTACTTAAGGGCCGATTTAAAAAAATACAAATTCTCGAAAATAATTTTTCGGTACCCGAATTCAACAGCTGTTTTTCTGGGTTTCCCACGGGAGTTGACCTTCAACATTTTAACACATGTTATTACACACCTTTACAAACATATTGGTGAAGAAATTTTTTGGTAACAATTTAGTTAACAGATTTTCATATGTTTCCCTTACTAGTAGTTGATGTTGGAGTGTGTAAAGGGTTGAGAGTTGGTTGAGGAGGGTTGAGAACATGAGGTCATATTTTACATTGCGTGCATGCTTCATGGGCCCCTGCTATCGATACTTTGAGAGAGCCATTTGTCTGTCTGTGTGTTGACATTTTTCTGAGATGGCTGAACGGATCTTTGTCAAACTTTCAGAAGTTCATCAGTGTGTGCCTGGGAGTGTTTTAGGCCAAAAAAAAATCGATTTTATTTCGGATTAAACAAAATTGCTTTCTGGTGCCCGAGTCTTTGTAGCTGATTGAAAAGTAATATTACATTTTCCCTAGTTGGTGTGTGTGTGTGTGTGTGTGTGTGTGTGTGTGTGTGTGTGTGTGTGTGTGTGTGTGTGTGTGTGTGTGTGTGTTTGTGTGTGTGTGATCTAATGTTAACTAGAAAGAGCAATTAGAGATTTCAGACCCTCGCCAGGACGTGTTTTCAGTGGTTTTTAAGGCTTTTGTGTTAAAACGAATATGGCGGCCGAACCTCGTGACCGATGACGTTATCATTTTTTTTTTTTGCTCCACCAATCTATCCCTAGAAATTGAACCAATAACCAATAGAATATAGTTTATTAAATAACCAATTATAAATAGCAATAGCCAATTAAATAACCAATTTAACCAAATTAAACCAAAAGAAATTTCATCTTGATTGGATGAAGTTTTGTACTTGTCGAATTATGATGTCCTAATGGAGGCACCTATGACATCATCATTAACATATTGTTACGTTTGTGGCGGTAGAGATTAAATACCTTAGGAAAGGTCGGAATGTTTAGTTTAGCATGGACCGTGTGATGCGATGAAGAAGCCCACCTCGATGTACATAAGCAGGGTAAATGTTCAGGTTAAGAGTGTTTGCATGTCACCACACAGAGGGTGGTTTTTGTGTTAGTTAGGTAGGGCATAAGATTAATAATTCCCAGTATGAATTGCCTCCTGATTTTCCCTTCTGTTTTATTTCAACGAAAAATGGCCGCCATTATGAACAACAAGAACGGCCATAAAAAGCTCCAGTCACCCACAACACCGTCATGCTGACAGAGACCCAAACTTTTGCCAATCAGAAAGTACACCCCGCCCCTCGAACATTAAGTATTGGCCGACGCACCAAACCATTTTATTTCATTTTATTTCTCCCTGTGTCATGTAATTGTGTCTGATGGAGGGGCCCTCACCTTAGCCTTATAGTTACCTCAAATTTAGTTTTTATTGCTTCACGTTTATTTTAATAAAATTCATTATTTGTTGCATCTTACTTTTGTGTGTCGTGTCCATTTACTCGTTTGTGGGTTCGAGGAATAAAAACCCAGTGGCAGCATTCTGATCAGATAAGGCTTTGGGCCTTTTCCACGCGCGCAAAAGGATAATCCCGCCAAGTTTCGTAATACACCTCGGAGTTAACTGTTCGGCTATCTGTCCAAGGCTGGTCTTCATCGAGCATGGACTTGACAACGTTTTATTCCCCATGGACAGTTCTTTACAATGAGCCATGTCTCAAATTTTTCTATGCAACGCTTTCAGAGATATAGAGGTGCAAATTTTTTGGGTTTTCCAAGATAGCGCCCATACCACGTGATATATGACGTCATAATTATCATTAACAAATTATACAGGTGGAGCTGCACCTATGGTGAAAATTTCCTGTCCATCGAACCAACGGTTGCAGAGAAAATCATATTTATTCTGTGCGGACAAACAAACAGAGAGACAAACAAACAGACAAACAAATGGACTCAAATGCAATACCCTCTCCTCAGGCGAGGGTAAATATAAATTTTCCTTTGTGGGTGTCGGGAAGCATTTTAGGCACTCACAAAAAAAATAGAAAAAAAACCAAATTGATTTCTTCAAAATGCCAACAGGATTAGAACCACACCGGGCAACGCCGGGTACTCCTGCTCTTCAAGCGATAAACAAGCTTTCCTCCATATACTGCAACAAAATTGTCTGGACAACCAGGCCTCTCAGCTTAAGCGACAAAACATTCTTATGTCAGTGATACAGCTTCCCATACAATAATAAATTATTTATGTCAATGCTTTAAAAAATGTGGATATAGAAATGGCGTTTCAATTATTTAATTTTAGTTGCATTCTGTAATAATGATTTGCTCCCTGTCTAAATCATTAATTTGGAATTGTTAGTGAAACTATACTGAAATGCAAAAGAAACTTACCACCTTTGAAACCTTTAAATATCAACAATAACACTGCGTGTAGTAAATGTGTGAACTTATTTGTGGACAATAGTGTCCTCACTGTCAGACAAAACAGTCACGGATGGTCACTTGAACCTTCAATGGTCACTTCATAGCACAGCTGTTGAACAGCCGTTTTGACTGTCAGTGATTAGCCAAGGGGTACGGGATGATTTTAATGAGCTGCACGTGATGTCTTGATATTGGCTTTAAAAAGGCCAGTGCAAAATGGGCATTTTGACCAAAAAATTTGACCATTTTGACCAACTTCAAAAAGACCGAAAACACAAAAGAAACTTACCACCTTTGAAACCTTTAAATATCAACAATAACACTGCGTATAGTAAATGTGTGAACTTATTTGTGGACAATAGTGTCGTCACTGTCAGACAAAACGGTCACGGATGGTCACTTGAACCTTCAATGGTCACTTCATAGCACAGCTGTTGAACAGCCGTTTTGACTGTCAATGATTAGCCAAGGGGTACGGGATGATTTTAATGAGCTGCAGGTGATGTCTTGATATTGGCTTTAAAAAGGCCAGTGCAAAATGGGCATTTCAATCAACATGCCATGATTGTCAAGGGATCAACGGCAGCGTGCCCTGGGCATGCTGCAAGGCGGACTGAGCTACCGTGAGGTGGCATGTCGCCTTGGCTGTTCACACCAGATGATATCGGCTCTGGTGGACAGAGACACCCTCCACAACTCTGCAGATGACAGACCTCGATCAGGGAGGCCAAGAGTCACCACTGCAAGGCAGGACAGGCAGATGGTCCGAAGTCACCTGCGGGATCGATTCCGTCCAGCATCCCGCACTGCGGCAGAAACTCCGGGGCGTGCAAACCCACGGATGTCCAATGATACTGCACGAAGACGACTGCATGACTATGGTCTGACTGCCAGAAGACCATACAGAGGCCCCGTGATGACGGTTGCCCATCGCCGCAACCGTCAGAGATGGTGCCAGCAGCATCAGCGGTGGACCTTGGCGCAGTGGAACGAGGTCGCTTTCAGCGATGAGTCAAGGTTCTGTGTGGACAGTCCTGATGGGCGTGAGCGTGTCTGGAGAAGAACTGGCGAGCGATATGCCGATTGTTGCGTGCGTCAAGCCAATAGGTGGGGTGGCCCAAGTGTGATGGTGTGGGCCGCCATATTAGGCCGGTACAGGACGCCACTGGTGGTTGTGGATGGGAATCTTAACGCCCAGCGGTATGTGGATAACATCCTGCGACCTCATCTGCTGCCTTTCCTGCTAGACCACCCAGAACTGAGAACCTTTCAGCATGACAACGCTCGTCCCCATGCTGCTCGCTTTACCACTGCATTTCTCCAAGGCGAGAACATCAACACCATGCAGTGGCCTGCGCTCTCCCCTGACCTGAATCCCATAGAGCACCTGTGGGATGAGCTTGGGAGACGCATAGTTGGCAGGGCCAGGACACGGGCAGAGCTGCTTCAGACATTGAGGACTGAGTGGGACAGAATCCAGCAGCAATCCATCCAAAGACTGGTAGGCAGTATACGCCGACGATGCACTGCCTGTATCCAAAACAATGGTGGCCATACACGCTATTGAAAGGGGACTGACATTGCACCCTGTGCTGTTCTGTACTGCAGAACAAACTGATGAGATGGTGTATCTTGGTCAAAAACTTGACATGTCATCAATAAAATGCCAATGTTTCAATTAGCAATTGTTGGTTTGTTTTATTTTGAACTGTTACAATTTTATTACATTTCAAACAAGTGGTAAGTTTCTTTTGCGTTTTCAGCCTTTTTGAAGTTGGTCAAAATGGTCAAAATGGTCAAATTTTTCGGTCAAAATGCCCATTTTGCACTGGCCTTTTTAAAGCCAATATCAAGACATCACGTGCAGCTCATTAAAATCATCCCGTACCCCTTGGCTAATCACTGACAGTCAAAACGGCTGTTCAACAGCTGTGCTATGAAGTGACCATTGAAGGTTCAAGTGACCATCCGTGACCGTTTTGTCTGACAGTGACGACACTATTGTCCACAAATAAGTTCACACATTTACTATACGCAGTGTTATTGTTGATATTTAAAGGTTTCAAAGGTGGTAAGTTTGTTTTGCGTTTCAGTATATAAACAACAGGATGGTGTAGAGTTGGCACACTTACCTTTGAGCCATCTAATCTGGGTTTAATTTTTGTCCCAATTATAAACTATTGGATTTGAGTTTCTCAGGTGGAGTGAGTGTTTCATCACAAGGTGTACCCCCTCGCCTGTAATTTTATTAACGTGGTGGTGGTGTTTTTGATAATGTGGCATCCACGTGTTGGTGAGTTGTTTTTAGTTACGTGGTGGTGAGGTCAAGTATTTAACATATGGTATGCATATCTGTGCAGTGTTGGTCACGTCACGTCACTTCACTGAACTACTCCCCCAAACTTTTGTGAAATCGTCCCAAACTTCCAGTCTGCCCCTACCCCTCCCGTGTGTATGTGCTAAAGGGTTCCTTTTTCTTTCTTTTTTCTTCAACCTAAATTTTCAACTTAAACTGCTTATAAAAATGTAATAACATGAATATTACAAATGAATTTGTGCAAAATAATTGTTTGTATGATGATTGGTGTAAATCAGGACAACACAGCAACTCAGGTACAGTCATCCTCAGTTAAAACAAGCCTGATCCTATGTAACGACGTATGGTGAGGTGAGCGTAGCGAGCTGAATTCCACGCTTGTATTTCAACAGAAGTCTTCAACGTCAATTGTTTATAAAATGTCATATCACGTATATTACCAATACACTTGTGCAAAATAATTGTTTGTATTATGATTGATGTAAACCATGACAAAACAGCAACTCAGGTAAAGTCATCCATCTATATGTTGACATAGCTGGGCAGTGTCTGTGTTGCCACTGAACGACTCCCGCAAATTTTTGTTTCCGTGGTTATGAAGTGTTTTTAATAATGTGGCTGCGAGATGTTTTTAATTACGTGGTCGTGAGGTGTTTTGAATTGCGTGGTCGTGAGGTGTTTTGAATTATGTGGTGGTGAGGTGTTTTGAATTACATGGTGGTGAGGTGTTTTGAATTACATAGTGGTGAGGTGTTTTGAATTACATGGTGGTGAGGTGTTTTGAATTACATGGTGGTGAGGTGTCTTGAATTACATGGTGGTGAGGTGTTTTGAATTACATGGTGGTGAGGTGTTTTGAATTATGTGGTGGTGAGGTGTTTTGAATTATGTGGTGGTGAGGTGTTTTGAATTACATAGTGGTGAGGTGTTTTGAATTATGTGGTGGTGAGGTGTTTTGAATTACATGGTGGTGAGGTGTTTTTTAATTACATGGTGGTGACGTGTTTTGAATTACGTGATGGTGAGGTGTTTTGAATTATGTGGTGGTGAGGTGTTTTTAATTACATGGTGGTGAGGTGTTTTGAATTATGTGGTGGTGAGGTGTCTTGAATTACATGGTGGTGAGGTGTTTTGAATTATGTGGTCGTGAGGTGCTTTGAATTTCGTGGTGGTGAAGTGTTTTGAATTACATGGTGGTGAGGTGTTTTGAATTACATAGTGGTGAGGTGTTTTGAATTATGTGGTAGTGAGGTGTTTTGAATTACGTGGTGGTGAGGTGTTTTTTAATTACGTGGTGGTGACGTGTTTTGAATTACGTGGTGGTGAGGTGTTTTGAATTATGTGGTGGTGAGGTGTTTTGAATTACATGGTGGTGAGGTGTTTTGAATTATGTGGTGGTGAGGTGTCTTGAATTACATGGTGGTGAGGTGTTTTGAATTATATGGTGGTGAGGTGTTTTTATTACGTTGTGGTGAGGTGTTTTGAATTACGTGGTGGTAGGTGTTTTGAATTACGTGGTGGTGAGGTGTTTTGAATTACGTGGTGGTGAGGTGTTTTGAATTACGTGGTGGTGAGGTGTTTTGAATTACGTGGTGGTGAGGTGTTTTGAATTACGTGGTGGTGAGGTGTTTTGAATTACGTGGTGGTGAGGTGTTTTGAATTACGTGGTGGTGAGGTGTTTTGAATTACATGGTGGTGAGGTGTTTTGAATTACATGGTGGTGTGTTTTGAATTACATGGTGGTGTGTTTTGAATTACATGGTGGTGAGGTGTTTTGAATTACATGGTGGTGAGGTGTTTTGAATTACATGGTGGTGAGGTGTTTTGAATTACGTGGTGGTGAGGTGTTTTGAATTACATAGTGGTGAGGTGTTTTGAATTAGTTGGTGGTGAGGTGTTTTGAATTACATGGTGGTGAGGTGTTTTGAATTACGTGTTGGTGAGGTGTTTTGAATTACGTGGTGGTGAGGTGTTTTTAATTACATGGTGGTGAGGTGTTTTGAATTACGTGGTGGTGTGTTTTGAATTACGTGGTGGTGAGGTGTTTTGAATTACATGGTGGTGAGGTGTTTTGAATTACATGGTGGTGAGGTGTCTTGAATTACATGGTGGTGAGGTGTTTTGAATTATGTGGTGGTGAGGTGTTTTTATTACGTTGTGGTGAGGTGTTTTTAATATGTTGGTGGTGAGGTGTTTTGAATTAGTTGGTGGTGAGGTGTTTTGAATTACGTGGTGGTGAGGTGTTTTGAATTACGTGGTGGTGAGGTGTTTTTAATTACGTGGTGGTGAGGTGTTTTGAATTACGTGGTGGTGTGTTTTGAATTACATGGTGGTGAGGTGTTTTGAATTCCGTGGTGGTGAGGTGTTTTGAATTACGTGGTGGTGAGGTTTTTTAATCAGGTGGTGGTTAGGTGTAATCGTCCCAAACTTACAGTCTGCATCTATCCCTCCCGTATGTATGTGCTGAGGGTTCTTTTTGAAATCTTATTTTATTTATTTTTTCAACCTAAGTTGCTTACAAAAATGTAATATCACAAGCACTACAAATAAATTTGTGCAAAATAATTGTTTGTATTATGATTGGTGTAAATCATGACAATACAGCAACTCAAGTACAGTCATTATCCACATCTAAAACAAGCCCGTTACTCTGTAACTACGCGTGGTGAGGCGAGCGTAGCGAGCCGAGCCAACCTACTATATACAGTCCTGGCCAAAAATATTGGCACCCTTGCACTTTTTTCAAATAACTCACAATTTTTTCGAAAAAATAAGTTGAAATTTACAAAAGTATTTGGTCGTCACAATTCTGTATTTCACCGTAATATTACAGGACCTTTGTTTTTGATTCAGAACTTAATATATCCTTTTAAATCAGAAAATAAAAAGAAATGGCATTGACAAAACTATTGACACCCGAGACTTAATATTTGTTAGCACAGACTTTAGACAAAATAACTGCAGGGAAGCGCTTCCTATAGCCATGAATGAGCTTCCTACAACTCTCTACTGGCAGTTAGCCCAATCTTCTTGTGCAAACTCCTCCAGTTCTGCCATATTTGAAGGGTGCCTGCTCCCAACTGCTGTTTTCAGATCTCCTCACAGGTGTTCAATGGGATTTAGATCTGGACTCATTGTTGGCCACTTCAGAACAGACCAGCATTTTGTCTTGAACCATTCCTGGGTGCTTTTTGAAGCGTGTGTGGGGTCATTTTCCTGCTGCAAGACCCATGACCTTCGACGGAGACCAGCTTTCTGACACTGGGTTGAACATTGCGCTCCAAAATGCCTTGGTAATCTCCTGATTTCATGATGCCATGCACACATTCAAGGCACCCAGTGCCAGAGGCAGCACAGCAACCCCAAAACATCACTGAACCTGCTCCATGCTTGACTGTAGGGAAGGTGTTCTTTTCTTTTAAGGCTTCATTTTGTTTTCTGCAAACATAGAGATGATGTGCTGTATCAAAAGCTCTAATTTGGTCTCTTCTGTCCACAGGACATTCCCCCAGAGGATTTTGGCTTGTTCAGGTATGTTTTGGAAAACTCCAGTCGGACTTTCTCCGTGGTATGGTCCTCCTGAGTCTCCTACCATATAACCACCTTTCATTGAGCTGGCGACGGATGGTGTTGGACTCGACGACGGATGGTAGAAACTGTTGTACCTTGTACAACCTTGAAGGTCAGCTTGAATCTGTTTGGCAGTTGGTCGAGGTGCTTTCTTCACAATTCGAACAATCCTTTGCTGCAATCATTGATGAACTTTTATCTTGCGGCCATGTCCAGAGAGGTTGGCTACAGTGCCATGGGCCTTAAACTTCCTGATAACATTGCATACGGTGGACACAGGAACATCAAGGTCTCTGGAGATGGACTTCCAGCCTTGATATTGTCCATGCTTGGCTGTAATATTTTGTCCGACCTCCTCAGACAATTCTCTGGTTTTCTTTTTTTTGTCCATGCTCATTGCGGTACACACAGTGACACAAAACAGCAGAATGCTGCCTTTTCTCCATTCAAGCTGGTTGAATGAGTGATTTATTTTTATTTCAGGCACCTGCAACTCACCACAGGTGAGTTCAATTCCAAAGTAAATGAGAATCACCTGCTTGAAATCTAATTATTTCTATCAACTACTAAAAGGTGCCAATAATATTGTCTGGGCCATTTTAGGATTTCTGTGTGGAATAAGCAAAGATTTCGTAATTTTTTCAGCTTTTTTTGTTTTGTTCCACTGCAAACCAAGGAAACACATTGTGGATACCAAAATATTTTTTCATTTCAACAACTTTTTGGAAGAAATGGTGTATTATTTGAAAAAAGTGCAAGGGTGCCAATATTTTCGGCCAAGACTGTTTCTTTTTATGTATACACAAATAATTAAGTTAAGCACCCCCCCCCCCCCCCCCCGTTTTTTTACAACCTCGCACATTACAAGTTTGTTGTCGTCAAAACAGTGTAATATACCCATGATATTGCTATATTTTCTGGAGAAGTGATATTATGGTCACATAAAAACATAACAATCATGCCGTTTTCAATATTTTATTCTGAATAATTTAAGGTGAAATTTTTTGGGAATTTTAGGCATATTTGCACCTCAATTTAAGTATGGAGCTATAGGTCCATCACGGACAGTGTGGATGACGTTTATGTTTTCTAACGTACAGTCATTGTTCTGAGAAGACCTCTAGCGATCTTTGCGTCAATAACGTGTGTAGGACCCACGTGATCGGATCACTGACTCAACCCTACGTCTCAGACCCTGTGTATCTGCATTTCATCAATGGATAATTCCTAATGTCATACCAATCATTATTTGATCTCACATACCTTAGAATATATGCCAATGTATACATATACACAAAGAATATATATTAGGGGGTGCTTACCTTAATTCGTTGTGTAGGGGTGCTTAACTTAATTCTTTGTGTATATATACACACACATATCAAAAATCAACAATTTATCTCCTCCACTCCTTTGAATACATAACACTGAGATCTATATACTGTATATATATATATATATATATATATATATATATATATATATATATATATATATATATATATATATATATACTAGCAGAAGTACCCGGCGTTGCCGGGCGGGGGAGGGGGGGGAGGGGGAGGGGAGGGGGGAAGGGGAGGAGGATGGGGGGGATGGGGCAGAGGGGAGGGGAGGAGGAGGAAGGGGAGGGGGGAAGGAGGGGGGAAGGAGGGTGGAAGGGGAGGGGAGGAGGGGAAGGGGAGGGGAGGAGGAGAAGGGGACGGGGGAGGGAGGGGAGGGTGGAAGGGGAGGGAGGTGGGGAGGGGAGGGAGGGGAGGTGGGAGGGAGGGGTGGGAGGGGGGAAGGGGAGGGAGGGGGGAAGGGGAGTGAGGGGAGGTGGGAGGGAGGGGAGGGGGGAAGGGGAGGGAGGGGGGAAGGGGACCGGAGTGGAGGGGGAGGGAGGGACATGAGCGAGTCTGGCGGCGAGGATGGAACATCACGTGATCACAATGAGGGAATCAGCGAGCTGCTCTGGCACAGGCTGAGATTCAGTGTTTAATGTTCCTCGCTGAAATGCGCTAAATTAAATATGAATAAAAAATATGGATCTCATCATCGGAGGTCATTTTTCGATAGGCAATGTCCTTCCCATGCCCAATGGCCATGTCTATGCCAAATATCAAGTACGTGGGCCTCTCCGTTTAGGAGTCTATAGGTAACACACACACAAACTGTGTTTTAGTTATATATATATATATATATATATATGTGTGTGTGTGTGTGTGTGTGTGTGTGTGTGTGTGTGTGTGTGTGTACACATATGCATGTGTGTGTGTGTGTGTGTGTGTGTACACATATGCATGTGTGTGTGTGTGTGTGTGTGTGTGTGTGTGTATGTGTGTGTGTGTGTGTGTGTGTACACATATGCATGTGTGTGTGTATGTTCAGGGTGCTTCAAAAAATGTTAAAATTCAAATAATGTGCATATAAGACGATAGTCCCATTTAAGTCTGAACGTTTTTTCGAAGCACCTTGTGTATATATATTCAGTCACGTGAAAAAGTAAGTACACCCCATGTAAAGTTTTAGTTTTGACATTTTCAACGTATTTCAACATACAGCTATTTGATCTTCATTTCAACAATATTGATAGATAACGGTGATATAATATAACAAATATCATGAAACATTTACATTTTGTTGTCCATTGTATAATTTAAATAAACATAAATGCAAATTTCGCATGTGGAAAAAGTAAGTACACCCCATCAAATGTTTTTTAAATCTTTTTAACATATGTGGACATATCAACATTTGATCTTCATTTAAACAGTATCTATAGATAAAGGTGATCTAATTGAACAAAAAACAATGAAGAATTGACTTTGCAATAATTTATTAAACAAAAAATTAACAGAGATGACATTTCCTTCTGTTTAAAAAGTAAGTACACCCTTGGCTCGAATAGGTGGTATTGCTCCCTTTGGCAGAAACAACCTGAAGTAGGCGTTTCTTATAACTGTCTATCAGTCTTCTTCACTTGAAGATGATCTTCCGGACAGTCGAATCATTGATTTCAAATTGTTTGGAGATCTTTTTAAATCCATTCCCAGACTCGTAGGCATTTATAACCTTCTTTCTGAAGGCCTCAGATAGCTCTTTTGATCTAGGCATGGTGACGCCACACACTTCAACAACAAAGAGCAAACCAAACTAAATGTCTGAGGTTAAAATAAGACAGTTTCCTCCAAGATCCTCTCTAACGATGTTCTCATCATTTGCACCTGAGCTGGTGCACCTGATTGTAATTTTAGGTATTTGAAGTAGTGATAAATGTAGGGGTGTACTTACTTTTTCCACATGCGAAATTTGCATTTATGTTTATTTAAATTATACAATGGACTACAAAATGTAAATGTTTCATGATATTTGTTATATTATATCACCTTTATCTATCAATGTTGTTGAAATGAAGATCAAATAGCTGTATGTTGAAATATGTTGAAAAAGTCAAAACTTTACATGGGGTGTACTTACTTTTTCACGGGACTGTATATAGCGATGTTTACCGTGACGTCACGTACCCGATCACGTGACTGCGCTCTTTGTTTTGGTTGGCAAAACACCAACCATGCTGGCCGTCTCTAAGTGGTGAGGTTTTACGATCATTGACGTGACACCATTTCAAGGACAATACGTGTGAGCTGCTGTGTTGTTAATTGCACAAATAGATTTGAAAAGAACTCGGGAATAAGTTTCTATAGAATTCCAGAGCCACTCTCCATGTACAGTCTCGAAGCTATAACTATAAGTCTTTATTGTTGAAAGAAGAAGAAACGCACTATTTTGTCCTTCCAGGACGTGATCACTATCACACGATCTCCCGCCGTCATTTCAACCTCAAATGAAATTCCAATTGAATATTTGTCAATAGGTGAGGCATATTAACAAACGAATGAAACAGATTTGGTCAAATTCTGACTTTTTTAAACTTGATCGCATTCGACACAAAGTTGTGAGCAACTAAAGAAGAAGAAACGCACCATTTTGTCCTTCCAGGACATGATCACTATGACACGATCTCCCGCGGTCATTTCAACCTCAAACGAAATTCCATTTGCAGATTTGTCAATAGAAGAGGTATATTAACAAACGAATGAAACAGATTTGGTCAAATTCTGACTTCTTTTTAACTAGATCGCATTTCACACAAAGTTGTGAGAAACTAAAGAAGAAGAAGAATCGTTTGGCTTCTCAGATAAAATAAATAATTCTGTCTCTGCAATTTCAGGTTAATTTTCTTTTTAAAATGGCTTTTGCTGCAATCAGTGCATGGATTGACATGTGTGGATGTGTGTGTGTGTGTGTGTGTGTGTGTGTGTGTGTGTGTGTGTGTGTGTGTGTGTGTGTGTGTGTGTGTGTGTGTGTGTGTGTGTGTGTGTGTGTGTGTATGTGTGGAGGGGTGTGCGTGTGGGGGGAGGCGGAATGTGTGTGTGTGTGGATGGGTGGATGTGTTTGCGTGTGTGTGTGTATGTGGGTGGGGGGTAGGGGGAATGTTTGTGTGTGTTTGTGTGTGTGTGTGTGTGTGTGTGTGTGTGTGTGTGTAGGGGGGGATGTGTGCGTGTGTGGGGGGGGGAGGGATGTGTGTGTGTGTGTGGGGGGGGGGGGTTGGTGTGTGTGTGTGTGTGTGTGTGTGTTTGGAGGGGTGTGCGTGTGGGGGGAGGGGTGTGGAGGTGTGTGTGTGTGGGGTTAGGGGGGATGTGTGTGTGTGTGTGTGTGTGTGTGTGTGTGTGTGTGTGTGTGTGTGTGTGTGTGTGTGTGTGTAGGGGGTGTGCGTGTGGGGGGAGGGGGAATGTGTGTGTGTGTGGATGTGTTTGTGTGTGTGTGTGTATATGTGTGTGTATGTGGGTGGGGGGTAGGGGGAATGTGTGTGTGTGTGTGTGTGTGTGTGTGTGTGTGTGTGTGTGTGTGTGTGTGTGTGTGTGTGTGTGTGTAGGGGGGATGTGTGTGTGTGTGTGTGTGTTTGGAGGGATGTGTGGGGGGGGGGGGGGGGGTTGGTGTGTGTGTGTGTGTGTGTGTTTGGAGGGGTGTGCGTGTGGGGGGAGGGGGGGTGTATGTGTGTGTGTGTGTGTGTGTGTGTGTGTGTGTGTGTGTGTGTGTGTGTGTGTGTGTGTGTGTGTGTGTGTGTGTGTATCGGGGTTGTATCCAAGGGGGTTGTGTCAAAGCATGTCCAATGAAAGTGGGGTTGTATCAAAAGTGGGGTTGTATCAAAAGTGGGGTTGTATCAAAAGTGGGGTTGTATCAAAAGTGGGGTTGTATCAAAAGTGGGGTTGTATCAAAAGTGGGGTTGTATCAAAAGTGGGTGCGAGTAAACCGGTCATCACTGCCAGCAGTTTTAAAGTGGCAGTTCTAGTGGCAGAGTGGCAGTGGCAGTTCTTCCTTCTTCCCCACACACACCCAGGCGTCATGAGGTTTGTTGTTGAGACGCTGTGATGGTATGACTTTGCCTTTGATAAAGCAGAATGGTACATCATTCCTGATCGCATGATACCACAGTGGCTTCACATGACCACTTAAAAAAAAATTGTATGCCTCTGGTGACCTGAATGCCTTCAGTGACTCCCTTGTGTAGATACCCGGTGTGTCGATCAAGTACGTGTACACGTCGCTGTAGTTCAAATCTGGCCAGCAAGATGGATTGTTTTGCCATCCTTTCAATGCAAATGGATCCGGAAGAATATCCTCACCATTCCTATAACTCAACTTCGATTTGTACCGAGATTTTGCAACAGTGTCAAGACTATTAAAATACTCCGAAACGATGACGTGTGTGTCGAGCGACGCCAATGTGCAAAACGAAAACACTGCGCTTTTGCCAACCAGGCTGCTGCGCATGCGCGGATATGGTGGGTTTGTTTATAAACAGTGAACATCGCTATATATACACGTGTGTATACTTTGAGACCTAGGAAGGCTTTGCTCTACTTTCTGAAACGCACATATGGAGTTAACAACCAACGAAACACACACACACAATTTCAGTGGACCAATGAATGCACAATTACCATCCCACAAGGATGTCATCAAACCATCATCAAATTTCATTAATCTCTAACCATTACCTGCACGTCGAAAAACCAACACACCTTGAAAACAAGGCAAAAGTTTTGGTGAGAGTCGTTCCTGTGTGAGGAGAAGATAACATGTTGGAAGGGTTTAGATTTGTTCAGCCTGAGTAGCTCTAAAGGTCAGAGGATTCCAGTCAAGGGCAGGAGCAGGCAGACCAATAT
>NC_136268.1:157706708-157811708 GCF_964187855.1 Myxine glutinosa
GGTAGGTGGTCTTTCTGTCTTCTACCGACTCCTCTCCGGCCTTGCACCCCCAGCTCTCTCTGTGCTCTGTCCCCCAAAATATTCCTACAGGTCGCACAAGATCTGCCAGCAACCCTCTGATGGTTAAACTGCCGAAATCTCGGCTCTCCGCTCACCTTCACTCTTTCAATCCTCTTTTCTCCCCGCCTCTGGAACAAACTCCCTCACTCCCTTCAATCCCACTCCTCCCTCCAGGTCTTTTAAAACAGCTGTTCACCACCATCTCTTATCTTCCCCCATCCAAAACCTTGATCTTTTCTACCCCCGCTAATTCACCCCAGATCCACCTTGTTTGAAATTCCAACTTCTTTCCTGGAAGTCCTGGCAGTGTCCATAT
Organism: Myxine glutinosa; assembly: GCF_964187855.1. Classification (NCBI taxonomy): domain Eukaryota; kingdom Metazoa; phylum Chordata; class Myxini; order Myxiniformes; family Myxinidae; genus Myxine; species Myxine glutinosa. The sequence continues at coordinate 157,707,085 of NC_136268.1, forward strand.
GTTTTATACCTCTCCCACTGCCCCCTTCCCACGCCCCCCCCCCCCAAAGCCCTCGCCCTCTCTCAGATCTCGATGTCTCCATGTCTCTCGGTCCCTGCTCTCAAATGTTGTGTTTGTGTCCTTCCCCCTCTCTCCCCATCTTGTCTACCGCTCCCTATGTTATATGTTTTATGTGTCGGTTTGTCTTTCTGTGTGTTCATGTGATTAATGTTCGCTCTTTCACGAGCCTCGATATTGTATACAAAAAAAAAAAAAAAAAAAAAAAAAAAACTATTAAAAGGTGCCAATAATATTGTCTGGGCCATTTTAGGATTTCTGTGTGGAATAAGCAAAGATTTCGTAATTTTTTCAGCTTTTTTTGTTTTGTTCCACTGCAAACCAAGGAAACACATTGTGGATACCAAAATATTTTTTCATTTCAACAACTTTTTGGAAGAAATGGTGCATTATTTGAAAAAAGTGCAAGGGTGCCAATATTTTCTGCCAAGACTGTTTCTTTTTATGTATATACACACACATATCAAAAATCAACAATTTATCTCCTCCACTCCTTTGAATACATAACACTGAGATCTGTATACTGTATATATATATATATATATATATATATATATATAATATATATATATATATATATATATATATATATATATATATATATATATATACATACATAATATATATATATATATATATATATATATTATATATATAATATATATATATATATACTATATATATATATATATATACATATATATATATATATACTAGCAGAAGTACCCGGCGTTGCCGGGCGGGGGAGGGGGGGGGAGGAGAGAGGGGGAGAGGAGGGGGGGAAGGGGAGGAGGATGGGGGGATGGGGCGGAGGGGAGGGGAGGAGGAGGAAGGGAGGGGGGAAGGAGGGGGGAAGGAGGGTGGAAGGGGAGGGGAGGGGAGGAGGGGGAGGGGAGGAGGAGAAGGGGACGGGGGAGGAGGGGGAGGGTGGAAGGGGAGGGAGGTGGGGAAGGGGAGGGAGGGGAGGTGGAGGGGAGGGGGAGGGGGGAAGGGGAGGGAGGGGGGAAGGGGAGTGGGAGGGGGAGGTGGGAGGGAGGGGAGGGGGGAAGGGGACCGGAGTGGAGGGGGAGGGAGGGACATGAGCGAGTCTGGCGGCGGGGATGGAACATCACGTGATCACAATGAGGGAATCAGCGAGCTGCTCTGGCACAGGCTGAGATTCAGTGTTTAATGTTCCTCACTGAAATGGATCTGAAATGCTGAAATTAAATATGAATAAAAAATATGGATCTCATCATCGGAGGTCATTTTTAGATAGGCAATGTCCTTCCCATGCCCAATGGCCATGTCTATGCCAAATATCAAGTACGTGGTCCTCTCCGTTTAGGAGTCTATAGGTAACACACACACAAACTGTGTTTTAGTTATATATATATATATATATATATATATATATATATTATATATATATATATATATATATATCTATATATATATGTGTGTGTGTGTGTGTGTGTGTGTGTGTGTGTGTGTGTGTACACATATGCATGTGTGTGTGTGTGTGTGTATGTGTGTGTGTGTGTGTGTGTGTACACATATGCATGTGTGTATGTGTATGTTCAGGGTGCTTCAAAAAATGTTAAAATTCAAATAATGTGCATATAAGACGATAGTCCCATTTAAGTGTGAACGTTTTTCGAAGCACCTTGTGTATATATATTCAGTCACGTGAAAAAGTAAGTACACCCCATGTAAAGTTTTAGTTTTGACATTTCAACGTATTTCAACATACAGCTATTTGATCTTCATTTCAACAATATTGATAGATAACGGTGATATAATATAACAAATATCATGAAACATTTACATTTTGTAGTCCATTGTACATTTAAATAAACATAAATGCAAATTTCGAATGTGGAAAAAGTAAGTACACCCCATCAAATGTTTTTAAAATCTTTTTAACATATGTGGACATATCAACATTTGATCTTCATTTAAACAGTATCTATAGATAAAGGTGATCTAATTGAACAAAAAACAATGAAGAATTGACTTTGCAATAATTTATTAAACAAAAAATTAACAGAGATGACATTTCCTTCTGTTGAAAAGTAAGTACACCCTTGGCTCGAATAGGTGGTATTGCTCCCTTTGGCAGAAACAACCTGAAGTAGGCGTTTCTTATAACTGTCTATCAGTCTTCTTCACTTGAAGATGATCTTCCGGACAGTCGAATCATTGATTTCAAATTGTTTGGAGATCTTTTTAAATCCATTCCCAGACTCGTAGGCATTTATAACCTTCTTTCTGAAGGCCTCAGATAGCTCTTTTGATCTAGGCATGGTGACGCCGCACACTTCAACAACAAAGAGCAAACCAAATTAAATGTCTGAGGTTTAAATAAGACAGGTTCCTCCAAGATCCTCTCTAACGATGTTCTAATCATTTGCACCTGAGTTGGTGCACCTGATTCTAATTTTAGGTATTTGAAGTAGTGATAAATGTAGGGGTGTACTTACTTTTTCCACATGCGAAATTTGCATTTTATGTTTATTTAAATTATACAATGGACTACAAAATGTAAATGTTTCATGATATTTGTTATATTATATCACCTTTATCTATCAATATTGTTGAAATGAAGATCAAATAGCTGTATGTTGAAATATGTTGAAAAAGGTCAAAACTTTACATGGGGTGTACTTACTTTTTCACGGGACTGATATAGCGATGTTTACTGTGACGTCACTTACCCGATCACGTGACTGCGCTCTTTGTTTTGGTTGGCAAAACACCAACCATGGTGGCCGTCTCTAAGTGGTGAGGTTTACGATCATTGACGTGACACCATTTCAAGGACAATACGTGTGAGCTGCTGTGTTGTTAATTGCACAAATAGATTTGAAAAGAACTCGGGAATAAGTTTCTATAGAATTCCAGAGCCACTCTCCATGTACGGTCTCGAAGCTATAACTATAAGTCTTTATTGTTGAAAGAAGAAGAAACGCACTATTTTGTCCTTCCAGGACGGGATCACTATCACACGATCTCCGCCGTCATTTCAACCTCAAATGAAATTCCAATTGAATATTTGTCAATAGGTGAGGCATATTAACAAACGAATGAAACAGATTTGGTCAAATTCTGACTTTTTTAAACTTGATCGCATTCGACACAAAGTTGTGAGCAACTACAGAAGAAGAAACGCACCATTTTGTCCTTCCAGGACATGATCACTATGACACGATCTCCCGCGGTCATTTCAACCTCAAACGAAATTCCATTTGCAGATTTGTCAATAGAAGAGGTATATTAACAAACGAATGAAACAGATTTGGGCAAATTCTGACTTCTTTTTAACTAGATCGCATTTCACACAAAGTTGTGAGAAACTAAAGAAGAAGAAGAATCGTTTGGCTTCTCAGATAAAATAAATAATTCTGTCTCTGCAATTTCAGGTTAATTTTCTTTTTAAAATGGCTTTTTCTGCAATCAGTGCATGGATTGACATGTGTGGATGTGTGTGTGGGTGTGTGTGTGTGTGTGTGTGTGTGTGTGTGTGTGTGTGTGTGTGTGTGTGTGTGTGTGTGTGTATGTATGTGTGGAGGGGTGTGCGTGTGGGGGGAGGCGGAATGTGTGTGTGTGTGGATGGGTGGATGTGTTTGCGTGTGTGTGTATGTGGGTGGGGGGTAGGGGGAATGTGTGTGTGTGTTTGTGTGTGTGTGTGTGTGTGTGTGTGTGTGTGTGTAGGGGGGGATGTGTGTGTGTGTGGGGGGGGGGGGGGGGAGGGATGTGTGTGTGTGTGTGTGTGTGTGGGGGGGGGGTGGGTTGGTGTGTGTGTGTGTGTGTGTGTGTGTGTTTGGAGGGGTGTGCGTGTGGGGGGAGGGGTGTGGAGGTGTGTGTGTGTGGGTGGGGTTAGGGGGGATGTGTGTGTGTGTGTGTGTGTGTGTGTGTGTGTGTGTGTGTGTGTGTGTGTGTGTGTGTGTGTGTGTGTGTGTGTGTGTGTGTGTGTGTGTGTAGGGGTGTGCGTGTGGGGGGAGGGGGAATGTGTGTGTGTGTGGATGTGTTTGTGTGTGTGTGTGTGTATATGTGTGTGTATGTGGGTGGGGGGTAGGGGGAATGTGTGTGTGTGTGTGTGTGTGTGTGTGTGTGTGTGTGTGTGTGTGTGTGTGTGTGTGTGTGTGTGTGTAGGGGGGATGTGTGTGTGTGTGTGTGTTTGGAGGGATGTGTGTGTGTGTGTGGGGGGGGGGGGGTAAGGGTTGGTGTGTGTGTGTGTGTGTGTGTGTTTGGAGGGGTGTGCGTGTGGGGGGAGGGGTGTGTGTGTGTGTGTGTATGTATGTGTGGAGGGGTGTGCGTGTGGGGGGAGGCGGAATGTGTGTGTGTGTGGATGGGTGGATGTGTTTGCGTGTGTGTGTGTGTGGGTGGGGGGTAGGGGGAATGTGTGTGTGTGTTGTGTGTGTGTGTGTGTGTGTGTGTGTGTGTGTGTGTGTGTAGGGGGGGATGTGTGTGTGTGTGGGGGGGGGGGGAGGGATGTGTGTGTGTGTGTGTGTGTGTGTGTGGGGGGGGGGGGTTTGGTGTGTGTGTGTGGTGTGTGTGTTTGGAGGGGTGTGCGTGTGGGGGGAGGGGTGTGGAGGTGTGTGTGTGTGAGTGGGGTTAGGGGGGATCTGTGTGTGTGTGTGTGTGTGTGTGTGTGTGTGTGTGTGTGTGTGTGTGTGTGTAGGGGTGTGTCGTGTGGGGGGAGGGGGAATGTGTGTGTGTGTGGATGTGTTTGTGTGTGTGTGTGTATATGTGTGTGTATGTGGGTGGGGGGTAGGGGGAATGTGTGTGTGTGTGTGTGTGTGTGTGTGTGTAGGGGGGATGTGTGTGTGTGTGTGTTTGGAGGGATGTGTGTGTGTGTGGGGGGGGGGGGGTTGGTGTGTGTGTGTTTGGAGGGGTGTGCGTGTGGGGGGATGGGTGTGTGTGTGTGTGTGTGTGTGTGTGTGTGTGTATCGGGGTTGTATCCAAGGGGCTTGTGTCAAAGCATGTCCAATGAAAGTGGGGTTGTATCAAAAGTGGGGTTGTATCAAAAGTGGGGTTGTATCAAAAGTGGGGTTGTATCAAAAGTGGGGTTGTATCAAAAGTGGGGTTGTATCAAAAGTGGGGTTGTATCAAAAGTGTGGTTGTATCAAAAGTGGGTGCGAGTAAACCGGTCATCACTGCCAGCAGTTTTAAAGTGGCAGTTCTAGTGGCAGAGTGGCAGTGGCAGTTCTTCCTTCTTCCCCACACACACCCAGGCCTCATGAGGTTTGTTGTTGAGATGCTGTGATGGTATGACTTTGCCTTTGATAAAGCAGAATGGTACATCATTCCCGATCGCATGATACCACAGCGCTTCACATGACCACTTAAAAAAAAATTGTATGCCTCTAGTGACCTGAATGCCTTCAGTGACTCCCTTGTGTAGATACCCGGTGTGTCGATCAAGTACGTGTACACGTCGCCGTAGTTCAAATCTGGCCAGCAAGATGGATTGTTTTGCCATCCTTTGAATGCAAATGGATCCGGAAGAATATCCTCACCATTCCTATAACTCAATTTCGATTTGTACCGAGATTTTGCAACAGTGTCAAGACTATTAAAATACTCCGAAACGATGACGTGTGTGTCGAGCGACGCCATTGTGCAAAACGAAAACAATGCGCTTTTGCCAACCAGGCTGCTGCGCATGCGCGGATATGGTGGGTTTGTTTATAAACAGTGAACATCGCTATATATACACGTGTGTATACTTTGAGACCTAGGAAGGCTTTGCTCTACTTTCTGAAACGCACATATGGAGTTAACAACCAACGAAACACACACACACAATTTCAGTGGACCAATCAATGCACAATTACCATCCCACAAGGATGTCATCAAACCATCATCAAATTTCATTAATCTCTAACCATTACCTGCACGTCGAAAAACCAGCACACCTTGAAAACAAGGCAAAAGTTTTGGTGAGAGTCGTTCCTGTGTGAGGAGAAGATAACATGTTGGAAGGGTTTAGATTTGTTCAGCCTGAGTAGCTCTAAAGGTCAGAGGATTCCAGTCAAGGGCAGGAGCAGGCAGACCAATATCTCTGTTGGCTCAAGCCCACATTGGAGTCGCTGCGAGGGTTGACGAATAACCACATTCGGGATATACGTCATCTATATGGTACATTCCATCTTTCCAAGGTGCTGCTTGCCAATTCTTTTGGGATCACTTTTACAATGTCATTTCCGTACCTCATGATTTTGTCAACGGACACAATGATCCCGAAACATTCATGAATACTTTTCTTCATCAGTGGAAACACTGAGACTTAATTGATATCACAAGTGAAAGTTTTGAATTTCTCTGCAAGTTTCCGATTCGTGTTTATGTTTGCATTCACAGAAAACAATTTGGGAAAAGTAGTCTTGCAACTGGTAAAACAAAATTTGTATCCTTGATCAAGAGTTGTGGAAGAGCTAACTTGTAGGTTGATCAATATATGGCGTTTCGTGGATATGGAGTCATGCCGAGGTTGTTTCCAACATTGAATGCATTGTCTCAAGATGTTACAATACAAGTTAATAACTAGAACGCCACTCAGTAGAGCGCATACTCCCGCCGTGGGTCAAGTTGGAATAGTACGATTTCACAAAAGTTTGAGGGAGTAGTTCAGTGACAACACAAGACAAGACAACACAAGACAGACACTGCACAGATATATATTTAGAATATACAGAAGATGATGTTAAAAAACAAGGTAATTTCACTTACATTTTCGGATTCAGCGTTCAATTCCATATAAGTGAGTGTATTTTGAGACATGTGTGACTTCAAATAAAATTGTAAGCCAGAAAAACGTTCGTTTCATTCCTTAGGGATACAACATGTAAAACTGGTCCAAACGGCGAAACAAAACTCGCTCATTTTAAGTCGTACAAACTCATTCTTCTGGGAAGAATCCCGTGCACATGCTGGTCACACTTATATGTCACATGTCTTTATAAGTTCATCAAATACTGACACCGCGATTGACATTCGCTGAGGTAAATGTTGATATGATATCTCTTCTGAGGAAAAAAAAAAACGTTTTAATATACGTATCAAACGATACATTTTATGAAACGGGGAAACATAATACACACTTTGGTGGTTTTAAAATGACAGAATATGTCTTTATTAGAAAAAAAAAAAAGAACCTTGAAGACGACGCTGCTAACAAAATACACCGCTCTAACGCATAACCACTAGTTTAAACTACATTTACAACAAATATGAAAACTATTTTCATATCACAATGTTAAATATAGAATATATAGAAGATAATGTTGAAAAAAAAAATGAGCCCTATTTTAGGAGTCGCGGAAGGCGAGAGAACGAGGCCATTCGTAGGGTTCGAAGATGGTTTATTGTAACAGCAAGATCCAGCACACTAAACTCGAACGGAAGTCAGCATGCTTATATAAAGCCGAAAGCCCTCTTCGGAGGGCGTGGCTCCGGCATCCGCGCGTGCGTCACGTCCGCACAACCACAAGTCCAACAGGCCCGTGCACGTGTATTATGCCCAAATAAGGTAATCACATAAGGTAACCGCCACATGTGGTTACCTGCACATAAGGTAACCGCCACACTATCTTCCAATGGTAAAAATAATTATTCAAAATATTCCTGGATCCGGAATAATATCCTGAGCTTCACCAAAAACTAATCAATTCTTCCTTATCCCAAGGGCAATCATCCCACCAACTTTCATCCAAATCCGTTCAGAACTTTTCCAGATATCTTGTTCACAAACACACGAACACACACACGCACACACACACACACACACACACACACACACGCACACACACGCACACACACACACACACACACACACACACACACGAACACACACGCACACACACACACACACACGCACACACACACACACACACACGAACACACACGCACACACACACACACACACGGACACGATCGAATGCATTACTCCCTGGCGGGAGTAAATATTGTGTAGGTAAAAAAGACTTATTTACACTTTTCACAGCAACAGGTGAATTGTATCTGCGATATTGTAAAAGTTTATTACGATAATAAAACATGCATTCACAAATAGAGTGAAATGTTATGGCCTTGATGTTTTCGAATCCACATCAGAGATATTTCTCTCAAAGTATTAAAATGACAACAGTCACATGATGTTCTGGATTATAAATCAGTAACTGCACTTGGTTAAGGTTGTTATACTTAAGTATTAGTATAACATTAGTTGTTAAGGTATTTCATTGCATTTAATGAATGGAGGCCTGCACTCTTGGCAGACTTTTGGGCCTTCACAAAAAAACAGAAACGTTGCAAGACGACAATTAATGCTGGACAGGTTGGTACTTCATCGCAGGAGGCTCACCTGAAAGTGACAGGAATTTGTTAATAACTCGTCCTCTCTTGATCGAGAGGGAACATTGTGAGATCTTTAATGTCCACGAGCTGATGCCAGCAGAGATGTTGTAGCTGGCAGGATACCCTGGAGGTATTGAGACTCCTCTCTAAGCTGTCTAACCTGCGTTTGAATCCCGACACATCTAAAAGCTGTGTCACAGGTAGGGTGAATGAATAGGTGAGCTGTCACCTGCCCCCTGAACAAATTACAAGTTCCTGCACCAACAGGGGCACCGTCTCAGTGGCACAGCAGTGCCGATCTCCGTGTGCAGATCTGCACTCCATCGGCACTGTGCAGCTATCCTGCCAATCCCATTGCATTGATAACTCGTATTATATCGAACAAAACATTCTCAATCTCCTTCCAAAGCAGAATGGATTACTCATCATGAATGTTGCTCTAACTTTCCAGGGAGGTCTTAACAAACTAAACTGAGAGCTATTTCATCACTACCTATTAGTTAGATATGTAGGTGATCATCAGGAGGATGTTTGGTTGTTTTGTTTTTGTTTCGTCACACACTGTTTTTTTACTCGTACTTGTTTTTGGTTTTTAGGCTTTTTTAGTCACAGGAGGATGTTGTTTAATCCCACTTACTCATCTCTCTTTCTCTCTCTTTCTCTCTCTCTTCTCTCTCTTTCTCTCTCTTTCTCTCTCTCTCTCCCTCTCCCCCTCTCCCTCTCCCCCTCTCCCTCTCCCTCTCCTTTACCCTCTCTCTTCTCCCTCTCTTATCCCGCTCCCTCCCTCTCTCTTCTCCCTCCCTTCTCCCTCTCTCCTCTCTCTCTCTTCTCTCTCTCCCTTCTCTCTCTCTCTCTCTCTCTCTCTCTCTTCTCTCTCTCTTCTCTCTCTCTTCTCCCTCTCTTCTCCCTCTCTCCTCTCTCTCTCTTCTCTCTCTCCCTTCTCTCTCTCTCCTGTCTCTCTCTCTCTCTCTCTCTCTCTCTCTTCTCTCTCTCTCTCTTCTCTCTCGCTTCTCTCTCTCTTCTCTCTCTTCTCTCTCTCTTCTCCCTCCCTTCTCCCTCTCTCCTCTCTCTCTCTCTCTTCTCTCTCTCTTCTCCCTCTCTCCTCTCTCTCTTCTCTCTCTCTTCTCTCTCTCTCCCTTCTCTCTCTCTCCTCTCTCTCTCTCTTCTCTCTCTCTTCTCTCTCTTCTCTCTCTCTTCTCTCTCTCTTCACTCTCTCTTCTCTCTCTCCGAGGGGACCGTTCCACAAAATCTCCTGTATACTTTTTCAACAAACATCTCAAATAAGTTCAGACATTCAAACTCTTGGGTCTCAATCTCAGCCATGATCTCTCTTGGGCAAGACACACAACAGGGTGGGCCTCCAAATCCAGATACCGACTGGGCATGTTCCATCATGCAAAGTCCTATCCATCGACAAGGCCTTCATCCGCAGCTTGATGGAGTACTGCCCTCCCATCAGGGCTGGCTCCCCTGCCTCATCTTGATCAGCTTGGTACTATGGAAACCAAGGCCTTCAAGATTATTGGATTCTCTCGCGCTGAAGTTGAGGCTATGGCCCTATCACTTCACCATCGCCGACAGGTCGGTGGTCTCTCTGTCTTCTTCTGCCTCATTTCTGGTGTTTCACCCTCTGCCCTCTTCGTGCTCTGTCCTCCTCCCCCTCCCCACCTCCCTCCCCCCAATTATCTGCAGGATGCAAACGGTCTACCAGCAACCTCCTCTTCCAGCAGTTAAAACAAGCCTGTGCCTCTGTAGCGATGCGGTGTGGTTGCACTGGTTGTGTGTGAATCTGCCTAAATACAGAACCACTGCTCACGTCCACTCATTTATTCCTCTCTTTTTATGCCTGCGGAACCGCCTACCACATTCTCTTCAATCTCATTCTTCCCTATAGGTCTTCAACACAGCTGTGTACCAACATCACAAGTCATGCTCCATTAAAAATCATGATCTTTTCCACACCTGTTGAACCACCCCCATCCCTCCCAAAGTGTTGCTTATGTATCCATCTTGTCTACTCCTTGCGTTCTCCCCTAACCTCTCATCGTTTATCCGTCTCCACCTAACTTTTCCCTCTGCCCTGCTGTTGGAATTTCCCCTTTCTCTTGCTGTTTACTTTGTTACCTCCACCACAAAAGGTGGATGGAGGTTATGTTTTATGTTGTGTGCTGATCTGTTCTGTGACTTATCTCTTGCACACACCTAGATCAATATATATATATATATATATATATATATATATATATATATATATAATGTATATATAATCGGGAGATTAAATCAGACGCGGACGTAGCTTCGGGACGTCGATCTTTAATTTTCGACAAGCTTTCGACCAACAAAGGTCTTCTTCTTAGTCGTCCCCAAGTTCAACGGAACTTCAAGTTCAAGAACTTCCGTTGAACTTGGGGACGACTAAGAAGAAGACCTTTGTTGGTCGAAAGCTTGTCGAAAATTAAAGATCGACGTTCTGAAGCTACGTCCGCGTCTAATTTAATCTCCCGATTATTTATTTAATGCATATGAGACGCCCTTCTCGTACTGTGGAGTTTCTACTATTTCTCACAGTTATATATATATATATATATTCATTTATTTATATATATTGTTACGGAAACGGGGACGGCGCTCCCCATAGGAAGGGGGGGTTAATCCCCCTTCTACTTGCACTGGCCGTCTCCGATCCTGAAGCTACCCCGCTCCCCTGTGGGGTGGGATTGGCCGAAGCGATCGGTCAAGGGATTCCCTACACCCCCGCCAATCCCTCCACAAGGCAGGTGGGTAACTCCGCTCGAAACCACAGACAAGATAGTATTTTGCCGAGCGGTTTTAGCAGCCCGCGGTTCGAGCCATTAGCAAAGACTAACCCGATTATAAACGTTGGCCGAAATCGCACCACAGGAACTCAATGGGGAAAGGACAGGGACGATCGGACGAGCATGAAGAAGAAGACGAAGGCAGGAAGAACATATATTTATTAATTATTGACACAACCACAATCAAAGAGAAGAAAAGATAAGAAATGTAATTTACAGGGAAATGGAAGGAGCAGAAGGACACAGAGCAATTCCTTAAACAAGCTTAACTTATATCCCAGACAACACAGAGGACAGACGACGAGCAGACTCACATGAATGGGATGGAATAGGAAGGATGGTATGGGAAGGCAGAGAAGGGTCCAGGCAGATGGTAGGCGTCGAGGTCCGGCTCCAAGTGCGCGCTCCGATCCACGCTTTGGGGTCGAGGCGAAACCCGGCAAACAGCTCCGCTCCGGGCTGGCAGCGAGGAGCCGGCAGCTCCATGTATTCGGCTTCACACCGGCAGCTTTCTCAGGCGTACTCTGCCTCACGCGCGTCCTCTGACTCATGCGTCTCCGAAGTTCTCTCAACACTCCACAGAATCTGCCTCTGGTCCAGCGGACCTCCCTCAAAACACTCTCTCTCCTCTGGCCCCTTACGCATCTGTCTCGGTGGGGGCTGATGCAATGGGTTTTATAACCCCGCCCTCTTGAGCCATACCCACTCATCCTTGGTTGGTCGGCAAGGGCTTTCCTGGCTCCACCTTCTGATGACGATGGGCGGGCAACGCCCTTCTTCTCCGGGCTGACCACGTGCGTAATGGAGTCAAATGCAGTTGGCAATAATGCAGTTGGAAATGGAGGCTTTGGGGAATTTGAAAAGGGGATCTATCTTATTTCATTTGATGCAAAGCAAATGAACCAGTGGAAAAACAGAGCCTTATACTGACATAGAATAATGAGATAACTATTGAGGGAAGCCTATTATTTGCTACGTGATGCGATGGACTAACTAAGGTGCAAACAATTAACAGCCAATTAAGGGGAAATGTACATGGGGGGTTATTAGGGATTTTAATACTAAATTTGATAAAGTGAAGGTTCTAAAAACCGTAACAATATATATATATATATATATATATATATATATATATATATATATATATATATATATATATATATATATGCATTTGAAGTCAATGAAATATTTTATTTGACAAATTTCACAATTGGAATTTGAGGGATAATTTGTTTGTGACTCGTTAGGAAAAGTTCCCCACCAAACCCCCTCGCAACACCATCGACCCCTTCAATTTAATGATGCCTGACAATCCAAATTGTGCTGTTAAAGATATAAAGATCCATGATTGCTTTTGTGAAATTAGCTAATCAACAAGGAGGACCAGTACAGATTGTCGGGACCGACTGTGAAGGAAGAACAGATCAATAATTGCTGTATGATTGATCGGCCATTTTTGACATTGCTCAGCCAGTGAACAACAACAGAGATCACTTTTTATATGAAGAGGTTTAATATTATATTAACAGCCTCATGATACCAGGTATACTTTGTGATAATTCCCCGATAAGCTAATTTATATTCATCTCATCATCTCTCATCTATATCATGGGCACTCTCTGTGTTATTATATGAACGATGACGTCTCCAATCATCATTTTTATGCCAAATATTGATTTCCTGATACATTCTGATGAGTCACTGAAGTGATATTTGCTTTTTCATTATTTCAGCCCAAAGTGTAAATAGTTGCTCATTTGGCCCTGAAATCTCAAGTTATGCAATTTCATCGACAACTTATCACACAACTCAGCAATGTACTTTTGTTTATAATGAGGCCTACAAGGCAATGTGTCGGCCTCAGGTAGGCCTATGTCTCATAAAGATTGTTTACTATGCTGGAAGGCGTTTAGTGAGATAATATTTCTACCCGTAAACGCAATATCTTTATAAAATGTGAATTCACATTATCACGACCTTATCTTGGTGGAGTCTGCTTCAAAAAGGGGACGGAAAAACAACAACAACCACGGTTCCCGAAAAAGGCCAACCCCCGCTCTGCGGGGGAAAATGGCCTCTAAAGGTGGTTTTTTATTTTATTTATCTTGGTGGAGTTATTGCTGGAATGTTTTCCACCCACAACTACACCAAGGAAACTCGTGATGCATCATGTGACTGAGTTCGGTCAAATAAAGTTTTGATTATTTTTTCCCATCTCCTGGATTATTTGGAGTTTGGATTTTAATATCCAGCTGTGGATACTCGTATGCAATATTCCAGCCTGTACTCCGTCACTTTGGCAATCGGGGAAAGAGAATCTGTGATTGATGTGTTTCGCCATCCGCGATACGCGAGCCGAACAAATGCGCACACACGCAAATGCCCACATGCTGATGGCACCGCCAATGTTGTGGTTAACTGTCTCTCTCTTCCGTGCAAACTCTTTTTGCTGATTGGAAAAATGTGGAAGGAAAGTACAGTGACTGCATTTCCAAATTTCTACAGGATTGCTTGAAATTGGACAAATACGATTTATTTATTTATTTTGAATCCAAGATCGAGGCTCATGTAAGAGCTAACATCAATCACAAAAAAAAAAACAATTGCACAAACAAAACATATAATAAAGGGAGCGGGAGACAAGATGGAGAGAGAGGGGGAAGCACACAAGTACAACATTTGAGAGCAGGGACATCGGGAGATCTGTGGGAGGGAGAGGGCATGGGAAGGCGGGGAGGGGGCGGGGGGGAGGGAGAATAATTAGTAAAATAATGACTTAAAGGTTTAGCAGAAGAAACGGCACACCAGGTGATGGTCACGTGCTGGGGCCTTCAGTCGATTCCTCAGTTCTCTACAAGCGGACGGATGTGCTGCTCGGACCTCCTGCTTTCATTTCAAACGGAGCTTTCCCAGATGCAGTGAAATGGAGGCCTGGAAGCTCCAGCAATGGCGCTCGGCTAGCCACATACCCCTTTATACAGTGAACACACCTTTGTGTTTGATTTTACAAAATGAGATGCTAATGACTTTGATGGGCCCGGGTTGTACACAGCAGAAATGCTAAGATTCATACAGTTGCCTTTAGTTTTCCTTCCCAAATTAAGCCACCTAATTACTTTGCCTCCCAATGAATTTTCAGCTGTGGAGCGGCCATTGATTGGCCTCAGATAATCGATGAGAAAATGCCACATTGCATTCTCAATCATGCCAACCTAATTATCAGTTCAAAATTAAAGCTGCTTCCACCTGGCAATCTCCTCCTTCGTCATGTCAGCATTTCTATTTAATCGTTTTATTTTTAAATAGAAATTGTAGGAGAATGGTTGGACCCATATTCATTCAGTACAACCTCCTGTAACAAGGGAAAGGAATAAAAACAACACCTTTAGAAGCCATTTTTCCCCACAGAGCAGGGGTTGGCCTTTTTCGGGCACTGCAGTCCACTTTTTGAAGCAATGTTTTATGGCCGGATGCCCTTCCTGCCGCCAACTCAGTTATTCGCCTCTTGTGACACAGGGAATTGCTAGTTATTTGGTACTCAATTTGCCGACCTCGGAAAGATGACAGGCTGAGTCAACCCCCTTGGTTGTTAATTTAGCAATCGACCGGGATTTGAACCCAGGATCCTCGGATCCCGAGCCAGCATGGTACAATGTACGGAAGCACGAATGGTTTATGTGGAAGCACCAATGGTCATCCCTGTTTCCGTTCGATATGTTCATACCTTATTTCCACATCAAGGTGCTACACTGGAATTGCCTGTGTGGTAATTATGCATCTGAATATTAAATGCACGGTTGGTTGGTGTTGCCATGTTTTACTTCTGAGAAAGACCCAAACCAATGACCCCATTGCGCATTTGCAGGTGGTGGTAATATTATCAGAGAGAGCTTCCTTGGTTATGGGTCATTTGTAGCCTTTATTTTGTGTTGAAGCCCATGAAGGCCGCACTACGTGTCCGGCATGTGGGACAGAGAATGCCACGGCCCATCCTTGCTGTAACTGTAATCAGCCTTGGTGTAATTAGGTACCTACCTAGCAAGTGCAGTGATGCATTTAAATAAAACATTTTTGAAAAAATTCACTAAAGAGAATATACAAAATTCTTTGAAAATACAAAATACAAAATTCTCTCGTGCTGCCTTTCTGGGTCTAGTGCTGCCTTTCTGGGTCTAGCGCTGCCTTTCTGGGTCTAGCGCTGCCTTTCTGAGTCAAGCGCTGCCTTTCTGGGTCTTGCGCTGCCTTTCTGGTTCTAGCGCTGCCTTTCTGGTTCTAGCGCTGCCTTTCTGGGTCTAGCGCTGCCTTTCTGGGTCTAGCGCTGCATGTCTGGGTCTAGTGCTGCCTTTCTGGTTCTCGGGCTGCCTTTCTGGGTCTCGCGCTGCCTTTCTGTGTCTAGCACTGCCTTTCTGGGTCTAGTGCTGCCTTTCTGTGTCTAGCACTGCCTTTCTGGGTCTAGTGCTGCCTTTCTGGGTCAAGTGCTGCCTTTCTGGGTCTAGCGCTGCCTTTCTGGTTTTAGTGCTGCCTTTCTGGGTCCAGCGCTGACTTTTTGGGTCCAGCGCTGACTTTCTGAGTCGAGTGCTGCCTTTCTGGGTCTAGCGCTGCCTTTCTGGTTCTAGCGCTGCCTTTCTGGTTCTAGCGCTGCCTTTCTGGTTCTAGAGCTGCCTTTCTGGTTCTAGCGCTGCCATTCTGGTTCTAGCGCTGCCATTCTGGTTCTAGCGCTGCCTTTCTGGTTCTAGTGCTGCCTTTATGGTGGTAGCACTACCTTTCTGGTTCTAGCTCTGCCTTTCTGGTTCTAGTGCTGCCTTTCTGGTTCTAGCGCTGCCATTCTGGTTCTAGCGCTGCCATTCTGGTTCTAGTGCTGCCTTTCTGGTTCTAGTGCTGCCTTTATGGTGGTAGCACTACCTTTCTGGTTCTAGCTCTGCCTTTCTGGTTCTAGTGCTGCCTTTCTGGTTCTAGCGCTGCCATTCTGGTTCTAGCGCTGCCTTTCTGGTTCTAGAGCTGCCTTTCTGGTTCTAGAGCTGCCTTTCTGGTTCTAGCGCTGCCATTCTGGTTCTAGCGCTGCCTTTCTGTTTCTAGTGCTGCCTTTATGGTGGTAGCACTACCTTTCTGGGTTCTAGCTCTGCCTTTCTGGTTCCAGTGCTGCCTTTCTGGTTCTAGCGCTGCCTTTCTGGGTCTAGCACTGCCTTTCTGGTTCTAGTGCTGCCTTTCTGGTTCTAGCGCTGCCATTCTGGTTCTAGCGCTGCCTTTCTGGGTCAAGCGCTGCCTTTCTGGGTCTAGCGCTGCCTTTCTGGTTTTAGTGCTGCCTTTCTGGGTCCAGCGCTGACTTTTTGGGTCCAGCGCTGACTTTCTGAGTCGAGTGCTGCCTTTCTGGGTCTAGCGCTGCCTTTCTGGTTCTAGTGCTGCCTTTCTGGTTCTAGCGCTGCCTTTCTGGGTCTAGCACTGCCTTTCTGGGTCTAGCGCTGCCTTTCTTGGTCTAGCGCTGCCTTTTTGGGGCTAGCGCTGCCTTTCTGGGTCTAGTGCTGCCTTTCTGGGTCAAGCGCTGCCTTTCTGGGTCTAGCGCTGCCTTTCTGGTTCTAGTGCTGCCTTTCTGGTTCTAGCGCTGCCATTCTGGTTCTAGCGCTGCCTTTCTGGTTCTAGAGCTGCCTTTCTGGTTCTAGAGCTGCCTTTCTGGGTCTAGCGCTGCCTTTCTTGGTCTAGCGCTGCCTTTTTGGGGCTAGCGCTGCCTTTTTGGGTCTAGTGCTGCCTTTCTGGTTCTAGCGCTGCCTTTCTGGGTCAAGCGCTGCCTTTCTGGGTCTAGCGCTGCCTTTCTGGTTTTAGTGCTGCCTTTCTGGGTCCAGCGCTGACTTTTTGGGTCCAGCGCTGACTTTCTGAGTCGAGTGCTGCCTTTCTGGGTCTAGCGCTGCCTTTCTGGTTCTAGTGCTGCCTTTCTGGTTCTAGCGCTGCCTTTCTGGGTCTAGCACTGCCTTTCTGGGTCTAGCGCTGCCTTTCTTGGTCTAGCGCTGCCTTTTTGGGGCTAGCGCTGCCTTTCTGGGTCTAGTGCTGCCTTTCTGGGTCAAGCGCTGCCTTTCTGGGTCTAGCGCTGCCTTTCTGGTTTTAGTGCTGCCTTTCTGGGTCCAGCGCTGACTTTTTGGGTCCAGCGCTGACTTTCTGAGTCGAGTGCTGCCTTTCTGGGTCGAGTGCTGCCTTTCTGGGTCTAGCGCTGCCTTTCTGGTTCTAGCGCTGCCATTCTGGTTCTAGCGCTGCCTTTCTGGTTCTAGCGCTGCCTTTCTGGTTCTAGCGCTGCCTTTCTGGTTCTAGTGCTGCCTTTATGGTGGTAGCACTACCTTTCTGGTTCTAGCTCTGCCTTTCTGGTTCTAGTGCTGCCTTTCTGGTTCTAGCGCTGCCATTCTGGTTCTAGTGCTGCCTTTATGGTGGTAGCACTACCTTTCTGGTTCTAGCTCTGCCTTTCTGGTTCTAGTGCTGCCTTTCTGGTTCTAGCGCTGCCATTCTGGTTCTAGCGCTGCCTTTCTGGTTCTAGAGCTGCCTTTCTGGTTCTAGCGCTGCCATTCTGGTTCTAGCGCTGCCTTTCTGTTTCTAGTGCTGCCTTTATGGTGGTAGCACTACCTTTCTGGGTTCTAGCTCTGCCTTTCTGGTTCTAGTGCTGCCTTTCTGGTTCTAGCGCTGCCTTTCTGGGTCTAGCACTGCCTTTCTGGGTTCTAGCTCTGCCTTTCTGGTTCTAGTGCTGCCTTTCTGGTTCTAGTGCTACCTTTCTGGTTCTAGCGCTGCCTTTCTGGGTCTAGCACTACCTTTCTGGGTTCTAGCTCTGCCTTTCTGGTTCTAGTGCTGCCTTTCTGGTTCTAGCGCTGCCTTTCTGGGTCTAGCACTGCCTTTCTTGGTCTAGCGCTGCCTTTTTGGGGCTAGCGCTGCCTTTTTGGGTCTGGCGCTGCCTTTCTGTTTCTAGCGCTGCCTTTCAATTGGTGTGTGTACTCCAGTATGACTCCTTTTTGCATCTTCAGATGCATATGGCTGCCGAAGCATTTTCTGGATATCGGGCACAATCCCGGACAGGTTGGCACTCCAACGCAGTATACTCGAATGGCTCATTCATCCCAATAAGCTGGTACTCATTTTGCCAACCTTGGAAGGACTGACAGGCCGAGTCAACCCACCTGGTGTTAATTCAACTGAATGACAGGGGCTCGAACTCAAGACCTTGCAATCTTAAGCTAGCCACCTTAACTGTTAAGCCAACGCTAGGCTGAGCACTACTCCAGCATCCCACAGTCTATACATTAATATTTATGGGTAAGCATATCCGTTATCGAGTTCCGACAAGTCGTGGCCGACTCCTGGTGACATTCTTTATCAGATTATCCAAGCATATATGTATCTATTCAAATTAAATCCAAGTTTGATGCCAGGAGTTGGGAAATTATATTTCCATGGTGCTGCAAAGGTCCGTTGTTAAAATTCTTATGCTGTTCTGTAAAAAGTATGCCTGGCAGTTTGTGAATTTAGTCAGCTAAAGCACCTGGTAGACTGTGCAGCATTTCTCTGTGCTCGATTTAATTTTCATGGGCTTAAAAATACGATGTATTGGTGCATGACCAGGGCTCAAGCCCGTGCCCACGGCGTGCAGAAGGTGTCCAGAAAGTGGGCGTGGCACAATGAAACCACGCCTCGATTTAGGGACATCACTTGCTGATCAATGGGCCAGCTAATTGAACCAGACAACCGCGTGATTAAAACGGCCAATTAAATCGTTTCTTAGGAAAGATGGCTTATTCCACAATGCTGGTCCTCAAAAACAAACGTTGGATGAAAAATTTAACACAATAACAATGCTTAATCTTCATTCTAACCCCATCACTTAACCTTTATCATAAGCACATGCACTTAGCACTATGTTTGATTTGCAAAACACCGGGGAAACATTCCAATCCAAATGAGAGGTGCTCCAGCAGCTTTTTAAATCAAGTGTTGTAGCTACAGTTGTATTGTTCGTTTACGGCAAAGAGTCCACTCAGCATTTGAATCTTGCAGACAATGACTGAAAAACAGACAATTAAACAATGGCAGAGAAGATGCACAGAAGGAGGACATGATGAGATTTATTAAGACAGAATTGCAAGGTTTCATTCAGAGGATTGCAATGGATGCTTATTATAATAGGTAGCAGCAGAATAGTTGGCTCAAGGCCGCATGATGGCACTCTTCACATCCTGCGGGCAACTCCCCGAATGTAAGGAGGAGGGGAAGCTCGCACCTCGTCTTCAAATCTACTGGAGTCACATACTGTGTGGGAATGACTCCGAAGATGGCTTCTTCCATCACCGCTGGTCCTCTCGAGCAAACACAAAGGCCAAAGTTCAGCACACATCCAGGCTTAGGACGTGCATTGGGCCTGCTCAAGCTGTCCGCCCGTACAGTCAATCCTCTATCGGCCTATTATAAGTTCACTTAATTCTGCGACTACACGTGATCTTTCTCCTTCATTCAGTCTGACATGGTCGCTGTGACACCACAAACCAAGTGATATTGTGTGGGCCTGTAACACCACCTGTATCACACACCCTCACGGTGATGTTCCTCTCCTCAAGGCACCCACTGGTCCGCACTTTTCCATTTTCCTGTAGTCTTTTTATACACTCCTGACCAGGTGCCATCCGATATAGGTGATCTCACACATCACAGCTCGACCAATCAGCATGACCCCCTCCGTCATTCCCCTCCGTCATCTGCTGCCTGTCACAGGATACAATATCCAAATATTGTATTTTGCCAAAGGTACTTTTTATACAGGTATTGAAGCTCGTAGAAGAGCAGAGCAGCAGGGGCCAATGGATGGACAAATACAATGGGGGCAAAGGAGAATAGAACTGCAGGAGATTGGGTGGGTAGGGGAGGGTTGGTGGGGGTGGTAACAGGGTCTCAGTGTGTGCACAATAAAAATCTGAAGTGGAAATGGGAGAGACCATGAGGGGGGGAGGAGACTTAAAATCCCATTTGGAAGAACTTGAGATAATGGACGAGTGAAGACAGTTCCACAGGCAATAAAAAGTGGTGTGAAAGAATGGAGGATCGCTTGAAGTTTAGACTTGGGGAAGTTAACGAGGAAAGTGTTTTGACAGCACACCTGGAAGACATGGGCCCGGTAGAGAGGTAACAGGGCAGGAAAGCGAGTAAGACAAAAAAATAAAAGGCAAGGCAACCAACCTTACTACTGTGAGCAAGAAACAGAACCTTCGAAAGCTTCCTGATGAAAACTTCCAATTACAGTACAACCTCGGCCTTGGTTTTAGGGCTTCAAGTGCGTGCGGAAGAGGCGAAATGATCTTCCAAGTACAGGTTATACTCGTCGCTGATGGTGTGGCCCAGGATCTTCAGATATTGCCTCTCTCCCATGGGAGAACCCAGTATTAAAATATTGCACTTGCCGCTTGGTCGGGACAAATTTGCATTTTGGAGGAACAAAGTTGGTATTTCCTGCATTAAATAACATATTCCAGAACAATGACGAGTTGCTTATTTACTCCAGAAAGGCAGAGGAATCCTGATCAAATTATGTGGTGCAGCATTATCCGTCTGCAAGGTAACATAATGAATTTTCCAATGACAAAGACACCACTGATGTATATTATGAACAGTTTTGGTCCCAGAACAATACATCGACGGAGACTACCTTGTATAGGTACACTATTGAATTGAGTTCCATCCAAATCAATCCGCTGCTTGTAAACGCGGAGTACTATGACAATTAGTTGAGGAGAGACCAAAGGACACCAGGAATTGATAGCTCCAAAATCACAGCAGGATGCCAGACAGAATCGATTGCATGGGTAATGTCCAGGGAGATAACCAGATATTTCGTTTGAGACCGAGGGCAACCATCCATTTCTGACACTGAAAAAGTAGGATGTCCATGGTGGAAGAATAACCTGAGCAGGAGCAAAACTAATGGTCGCAGAGAGATCAGTGAGTGAGAGAAAATATGAGTCTTGAACTCCACTGCAATTATTATTATGATACATCGCTTATGAGTATCGTTGAGAGAGAGGAAGACAAATGATGAATTGCGAAAGATGATGGGAATAGAGCCTCTGATGGATGCTGTGAAGAGGAACAGGTTGAGATGGTTTGGTCATGTGTCGAGGAAGGATAAAGTGACTGGTTGAGAAGAGTGATGGAAATGAATGTAGAAGGAAGTAGAGGACGGGGAAGATGGAGAAAGACTTGGCTAAAGATGGTGGAAGAAGAAATGCGGGCAAGAGGGTTAACAAGGGGAGATGCAGAAAATAGGGCAAAATGGAGAAGATTGTCATGGGGACCGCAAGGCTAACCCCCGCTCTAGCAGGGAAAATGGCCTTAAAATGCATGTTGTTGTTTGTTGTGTACATCGCTTATGATGCAGAGGAGAAGGCTGTCTGCTCTATCAGTAAGAGTGTATGTTTTGCCACCATTCTTATGAATTTATCCTAGTTTTTGTGATTTTCCATGATGCAGGTAGTTTATCCTTGGGAAATGACCTGGAAGGAAGTGGAGAAACAGTTATAGACAGCGCAGATAATCAGTTATTTGAGTATTAGGACACCAATAATGCCATCGGGCCAGGAGTGAGGGAAGAATGAAGAGAGGTGAGAAATTCATTCCACCTTCACAGATCGAGGTCCCATGCTGAATAATGTTTTCAGTATGGGATATAGGATGGATACAGGAATGGTCGTGATGGTCTTTTTTGAGGATGGATACCTTTTTTTACCACACTGAGGATGGATATAGGATGGATACCTTTTTTGCAAAGACAATGTTAAGACATTCGGTGTAAATATTAGCATAAGCAGTGTAAATAGTAACCACATCTTTCAAGAGTGAAGGAATATCTTCGGAGCATCTTCCAAAGACAGACAACTTACTGCCACCAAGTATTTGTATATGTTCGAAGATCTTCATTTTCAAACCCTCAGGTAGATCTGATGCTGAATCGTGGCTCATCTAAGCATGGAAAAACAATGCTTGTGAGCTTTGCTGAGAGCAGCTTCTCATTGATGAGATTGTCTTTCCAGGAGCAAAGGGCATGCTGAGTCCTGGCAATCGCCTCGATGTGTGAATCATTATCCGATGAACGGAATGTTTTGCAAGATAGCTTGGAGAGCTGGACGTGTGAACTAATGGAGGAGATAGTGTACCTTTTGATAAGTGAGTCCCAAGCATTCGTTTAAGAGTTGGAGAGATAGTGGAGCACTCTGGCAGAGATGGTGGACTTCCAGGCTAGACACACCTGCCTGATGAAACTGCCAAACATGGTGGTACCTTCATGCATCTGAAGACCATCAGATGGATGCACTTTGAAAATCACATGAGATGAGAAACTATGGAGAACAGAGGAAGAGCAGAAAATGTTGATCGAGTCAAGCAGATCGCATCAGACGGTAAAGGAAATATTGGTTGGGAATCCAACTGAATGAGGGAGGCCATAAGTGGCACACAAGGCCTTAGCTGTAACACTGTGCACAGTTTTGATAGGACTGAAACTAAGCCAGCTGGAACAGCGACAGTTGAAGTCATCAATTATTAGGAAGAGGGAGTTGGGATGTGAGTATAGTTGTCAAAGTTGGTTAAGAAAGCTTTATTTATGGACTATGGAGCCTTCACAGTTGAGAGGGCAGTGCACCACAAACCTCATCAAGACATTGCTATGGCAATGGAAACGGATCCAGAGATATTCCATAGGTGCTGCAGGAGGATAAGGCCTCTGATTTAGAAAGAGAGCTTCCTATTATAGACTGGAAATCGCATGAGTTTTTGAGGGGCACACTCGCCATTGTGTTAGATAGTCTTCGTTTGATTCCAAACCCAACACTCAATTGTTATCCTGGTGCTTCTCTTTATCAACTCAAGTAGGACATTGCGCCAATGATTATTTCCCACCTGGGACATTATGTACTTTAAGCTAGGTGTCCAACCTGTTTGCATTCACTGGGAGATATTGATGATATAACAGTGCCTTTTATAGATCTTTAAAGTTTTGCAAAGAGTACTTTAGCCAGATTTCAAATTCCTGCCCTCTATCACCCAGCAACAGAGCGGTGACCTGTACAAGGTTGGCTCTTCGCAAAAGCAATGCTTTGGAAACAGTATGGTTTTGGATTGACATGTATGGATTGTTCCAAATCGTTGCAATTCGTAGCCAAAGATATCCATTCGCACATATGACTCTAACACCTGGATACGTGATTTTTTTTTAGGGTAGGAGTTTCTACAGGAATACAGATACAGGAGGTATACAGGAGGTATACAGGAGGTATACAGTATACAGGAGTGAGGCATGGATGTATCCTGCCTCCCAGATTGTTCAACAACATATTACACAAAATGTTTCATCTGACTATAATTCACCAAATGTCTGTCTGTCTGTCTGTCCGTCTGTTCCCAGGTACCGCAAAAACGGCTGAACCGATCGCAACGAAATTTTGGGTGGGTAATCCTGGGACCCCCTGGAGTAAAATAGGCTGTATTGTTTTTCTATTTTTCCCCCAATTTCCCAATTTTTCCAATTTCCAACTTTTCCAATTTTCCAATTTTCCAGTTTTTCCAAACACGATGGAATAATATTTACCGATATGAGCACTAATGCGGCTTTTATTGAAATTCTACAAATACTGTTTAGATTTTGATGATTTGCGTGTGATATGATTTAACGGATGTTTATATAAATCGTTCAAAATAAAAAAGCCTTCAATTTCTGATATTTTGCCTTTTAATTTGGGCCTCCCAATTGAAGCCCCGCCCCTAGGGCGGGTACCGTTGCTAGAGCTGATAATGGAGAAATACACGTCAGGGAAGGAGTCCAGATTGAAGACTTCAGAAACAGACACTTGAAGTATGCAGATGATGTGGTTTTGCTGTCTGGGATGATTACAGTACTTGCAATGCTCCTCACAAGGATCAGTGATTAAAGTGGGAATTTTGTTTGGAAGGTGAGTATTCCAAAGACAAAGTGGAAGATGGTGACGAGCAGAATCGAAAGGGAGATGAAGAATGAAGATATGGGATGAAGTGATTGAGAAAGTAAGCTCGTTTGTTTACTTGGCAAGCAATATAACAGATAAGGGACGCAGTGACAAGGAAGTGAAGAGAAAGCTGCATTGGTGGGAGTGATGTTCAATTGTCTGAGCGTAGATCTCTGAAGGAGAAAGGATGTGAGCCAGCAAACGAAGATGAATGCAGTAATCTTTGCAGTGATGTATGGATTGATTTTAATGAAGGGAGGAGGAAAGGAGACTGAATAGTTTTGATACGAGGTGCCTGAGAAGTACATTTGGGATTTGCTGGATATGGAAAGTAACGAGTGAGGAGGTGAGGATAAATACTGGACAGAGGAAGTTAAGAGAGCTGGCCAAGAGCAATGTCTGACATGGGCTGGGCATCTGCGGAGGATGGAGGAAGATCGGATAGCCAGAAAGGTGGACCCGTGGATGCCGGAAGGGAAGAGACCAAGAGGAAGGTCACAGAGAAGTTGGAAGGATGGGATTAAGGAAATGGCTAACCAGTGAGAAATCCAACACCCAGATATGGAGACTCAGAATCAGAAGCTTTAGAGACAAAAGAAAAGAACAGAAAAAAAGAAAATATATATATATATAGAGATATATCAAACCGAAAAACACGGTCCTTGAAGCCATACGTCCGTACATACATCCGTCCGGGAAGCCGTGAAGCTGTGTGATTATGTGTCTATTTATTAGCTACTGTTTGAATGCCAGTTGCAACCATGTCTAATAGCCGGCGAAGCCGGTGTTGTGAATGAACGCGTATTATGTTGAAAAGCCAGATTTTGCTGGATCCTTTGAGAATTTCGAAGCTTTGACGCACCAAATCGCTCCATGGAGGCCGCCATCTTGCGGATGCGGAAGTATGCATAAACAATTGCGAAAAAGTTCAATACGGTAGAGGCTTTGGCTTCGCCGGCTCATTGCGGCTTTGCAGTAGGGTCATATTAATTATTTACGTCTATTAATTATGTACTGTTGGAATATTCCTTTCAATCCTTTGGACTGCTGAACCCCCTTAGACCTTTTACGACAATTTAAGTCCCCCAAGAACCTTAACACCACGGAAGTTCACGAAGACCCAAAAGACACTGAAGACCCTTAAAGTCCTAAAGACCCAGAAGACATTGATACTCATTTAATGATTCATCTGAAAATGAACACCACTTTTGGATGACATTACTTTTTAATAAACAAGGTTCCTCCTCCAGGGAGAATGAAACCTGAAATGTTAATCTTTCAGTAAAAGTTATTTTTTCTAAATCACTTGAGTGAATGTGGATAATCGAACACAGTACTCTCTATTTATGGCCTGTTCGATCTGCACGAAAATATCCATACTGGAACTGCAGGTCAAACCATCCAAGATAAAATGAAAATTTAATTTTTATGGCGTAGCCCATATATGGCAATGCTGTCTGGAACAGCGTTTGTCTGTCCATCCGGTGTATACATGTGTGTATGTCCCTCACAAACGTCCACCAATCAGAGCTGAGGATCTGGTCACATGACAGGGGGACAGCGCTTGGTAACCATTACAGTTGCATGTTTTTACTAAAAGGAAATATAATAACCTTCTGTAGAACGTTTTGAGGTCCAAGCAGGTGTCGTAAGGTAGGTAGGAGGTTTCAGAAATTCCTCAATACAATTACGATTTTGAAATGTGATCGACACGGATCTTGCTCCCAAATCCGGAAGTGAACAGATAACGACTGTTCGCTGGTTTGATAATATCTCAATACAATCGTAATTTAACATTATATTTTGATTCATTGATGTTATCGTTTTTTTTTTGTTTTTTTTTCTGACATAAGAATGAACTGGTCTTCTTTTTTTTCTTTTTTCTGACGTAAGAATGAACTGGTCTTTTCTGGTCTTCTGGTCTTTTTGGTTTCTGGTCTTTTTGGTTTCTGGTCTTTTGGTCTTCTGGTCTTCATCAATGATCTCTCCGACTCTCTGGAAAATCCTCTCTATCTCTTTGCTGATGACTCCACTCTCTGCCGCTCCATATCCCAACCCTCAGATCGGCAGTCTGCAGCCTCCTCACTCTCTGCAGACCTGGACAAAATCACAGACTGTTCAAACAAGTGGAACATGTCTTTCAATCCTGACAAACCCCACACTCTTATTATGTCTCTCTGAAAAGACCGACTGGACAACCCTCCCATCTATTTTGTGAATAATCCTCTCCAAGAAGTTCTGTCACTCAATCTTTTGGGTCTCACTATCTGCCATGATCTTTCCTGGGAAAACCACATTTCAAATCTGGCCTCCAAAGCCATTCACCGACTGGGCATCCTCCGTCGTGCGAAGTCCTTCCTTGGCACACCTGAGCTCCTCACCACAAACAAGGCTTTCATCCGCAGCTCAATGGAATACTGCTCTCCCCTCTGGGCTGGTGATCCTGCCTCACACCTAGCTCGGCTTCACGCTGTTGAAACCAAAGCATTCAGAATCATTGGAATCTCCTGCGATGAAGCCAACTCCGAGGGCCTTTCACTCACTCATTGCAGGCAGGTTGGTGGTCTCTCTGTCTTCTACCGACTCCTTTCTGTTATTGCATCCTCTGCTCTTTCCATGGTTTGTTCTCTCCCAAGCTTCTGCAGGGCTCACATTGTTGACCATTAACCCCTTCTGGTGAAACTACGTCAATCCAGAATCACTGCTCCGCGCCACTCATTTATTCCTCTTTTTTTTTTTACCACCTGTGGAATCAGCTTCCCCATCTTCTTCAATCTCATTCTTCCCTCCAGGTCTTCAAGACGGCTGTTCACCACCATCTCAGATCGTCCCCATTTCAAAACCATGATCTTTTCTACAATCGTTACCCCCATCCAAATCCCTCCTCCTTCCCGTTTTCCCTTCTAAGAGTTTCCTTCTGTATCCATTTTGTCTACCTTATGCATGATTGTTTTGCATCATGTTTTTGTCTGTTACGGCCTGATCTGTTCACTGTACGGTACTAGCTCTTCTACGAGCCTGACTATATATGCAAAAAAAGAAAGAAATAAATTGTCTTTTAAAATGAAAAACACATATCTTAAATTACATTTTATATTTTGACCATCAATGTTGTCATCACATAGACCGAGAGAGACAATCAATCTATCAATCAATCAAAATGGTTTATTGAAAGCATGTCTGGCAGCCAATGATTGGATGACACATGTATACATATTCATAATTTGCAATCAAAGATTGTTTACAAGATAAAAAGATATAAAATCAAAAAAAATTCTAATAGTGACAACCTTCAGAGAGATGTTTATTGTTAATGTTAGATCTGAATTCTTATTTATTCTTTTTTTTCCAATGATCTCAGGCTCATGGAGGTTGTTGAACATCACGCACACACACACACACACACACACACACACACACACACACACACACACACACACACACACACACACACCTGTGTGATTTTGAACGTGATTGGTTACACCTGAGCAAATTTGCAATTGCTATTATAAGTGGGGTGGACACTTATCCAACCAAGATAAGCTAGTTTTGTATTTTTAATAATTTTCCTGAAATTTGTAGAATTTGTTTTTCACTTGGAATTTGTGGGTTATAATGTGGAAACAAAGGTGAAAAAAGTCTGATTTAATGCAATTTAATACCAGGCTATAAGGTGACAAAAGGTGAAAATTTTGAAAGGGGGTGTAGACTTTCTATAGTCACTGTATATATATATATATCAGCTCGTGTCAGCCATTTGAGGTGGGGTGTCGAGGGTATATTGGCAATTCCTTTTCTGCATTTCTTGCTAGGCTGGGAGTGTGTGTGACAGAAAGAAGGAGGATGTGTGACAAGGTAGCCCAGGTTGCCTTGAAAGGCTCATTTTGGATATGGAGGAAGTTTATGGAGGCACGTCGATCGGCGTAGGTTGGTTGTGTTGTTTTTTTGTTTTTGTTTTTTTGTTACCATTATTATTTCTTATTTTGTGTGTATGAGTGAGTGGGTGAGGGTGTGTGTTTTTGCATGAATTAAGTTTTGCATGAGTGTGTTTTTGTATGTTGAGTGGTGTATGATGTAAGCGTAGGTGGTTGGGTGGTTGGTGTTGTGTGTGTGTGTGTATATGTGTGTATGGGTGTGTATGTGTGTGTATGAATGATCTGGTGTGGTTTGTTGGTGAGTGGTGAGGGGATATAAAGGTGAGTGTTTTGAGTGTTCCACCATGTTTGTTTGGTGCTGTGGATTCTGGATGCGGAGGTGTTGTTGTTGTTCGCACTGGCTGGGGGTGGGGGTATGTACGCATCCAGGTGCAGTTGCTGCATGTGGATGTGTATATGCCCCTGCTGGCCCACCTTAGCTGACCGTATCGAGTGAAAAAACTAATGATTCATCTGAAATTCTAATGATTCATCTGGGCCGAAACGGGATGATGCTGAGGACCCCGGTCAGTGCAGCACACTTGTGACCAGGTGTGTTTTGAACATATATGTATATATATATATATATATATATATATATATATATATATATATATATATATATATATATATACATACATACATACTAGCAGAAGTACCCGGCATTGCCGGGTGGGGGAGGGAGGGGAGGGGAAGAGGAGGGGAGGGGAACGGGGGGGGAGGGGAAGAGAGGGGGGGAGGGGAGAAGAGGGTGGGGGAAGTACCCGGCATTCTGTGTATAAATGTGAGGGAGAAGAGAGGGGAGGAGGGAGGGGAGGAGAGGGGGGGAGGGGGTGGGACGGGAGAGGAGGGGGAGGGGAGGAGAGGGGGGAGGAGGGAGGGATGGGATGGGAGGGGGAGGGGGGGTTGGGGGAGAGGAGGGAGGGAGATATATATATATATATATATATACGACATAAAGCACGATGTCTTCTTGTCACCAGACCAACTCGTCCATCTAGTTTTTTCATGATCCATCCATAACTTTTTGAAATATCATGCTGTATGTCATTTTTGGTCCATCTCTCAATGGTGAAGAATCACTTTAAAGATTAAAAAATTCTTGTATCTGGATCCGGATTCCAGGAAGTCCTCTCAGCCCACTCCTGTTTATCCTGGTGATGGATCTGGTAAGCAGGAAGGTAAACATGAAAGGTATTCTGGGAGGATACTGTATGACGATGATCTTGCTGTTGGGGTGGAGAGTGGGCGGGAGATGCAGGAATTATTGGGGAACTGAAAGGATGTGTTTGAGAACCATTGGCTGAAGATAAGGATGGAGAAGATGGAGGTGATGTGGGTTGAGCAGCAGAGAAAAGAAATTAATATCAGTTTAGACGGGAAGATCAGACAAGGAAATAGGATTGATTATTTGGGTGGAACAGTGACCGGAGATGGAAAGTCAGATGTAGAGGTGCAGAGGAGGATTAAGGTGGGTGTAAATGTATGGAGGAGTGTGGAGGGAGTAATGGCAAACAGAAAGTTTCCAAGGAAATTGAAAGGAAAGGTTCTACCTTTACTGTTTGGAGATGATGGCACTGATAGAGAAATAACAACAGAGGCTGCGGGTTTGCAAGAACAACTGGGTGAGGAGGATCGTGGAAGTGAAGTGGGTGGATAGAAGGAGAATGGATGAACTGATGGAGTTGATTGGTGTGGAGATGAGCTTGATGGGCAGATTGGTGAAATGCCGGCTGAGATGGCTGGACACTTGGTGCGGAAGGGGCAGGGAGAATGGCAAAGAGAGCGGGATCGGTTGAGGGAACAAGGTGGGAGGAAAAGAGGTAGACCACGATTAAGATCGGAGGCTTGTGTGAAGAGGGATATCAGTAAGGTGGGGGTAGTTGGAGGGTGGGAAGAGGGGAGTGGAGGAGTATCGTGGTCAAGGCAGGATAGGAGCTTGGTACCATAGGACCTCTCCCATTATAAAGGGAATAGGAGGAGAATATGATTGGTATTCATCAATGCACTTTCACATAAATTAAAATGACATCAGGAAATAATGAACAAACACATTTTGTATTTGTGATTTGAACCTGAGTTCCTGACATCATGAGCCAGGGGTTCAAGGGAGTACGCCACAGGCAAATTGTACTTCACATCGTTTCGCCATTAAAATGATAAATCACTGCTAATTCCTAATAAAGGTTGACTGAACGATTTCCCTGAGATGTCGGGTCACAGGTCAATTTAAAAATACCTGTATCACATTCTTAGTTCCCCTAATCTGCTTGATGTACAGCCTCTTGCTAACTTCTTATACTACCCTGGTTCTTCTCTTCCTTGTTCAACGTAGGCGAACATCACGCCTGCAGATTAATAAGGTGAAGCCGAGCCATGAAGGTGAATACAGTTGTGAGGCTTTCAATTTCCTGGGCACGGACGAGGTCAAGGGAAGGTCACGGTCTCCAAATGTAAGTCATCCCAGTAAATCTGGGCTACTCTCACTCCCTCTGACATAATCGTATTCAGGCCCAATAGTCGAGCAGATATTTCTTTCACCTGCAGGTCATCTCCGAGTAGAATACTTTTGTGTTACACCTTCATTTCCTCAGGTCTTCGCAAGTCTTTGGCAGGTGTTTGGGTTTTATTATTTATTTATATGCTTGTCGTACTCATTTCCTGCATTTGAAGTTAATTTAAACCAAGCAAATGAAGTGACGACAGGAAAGTACAAAACGTCTACGAATACCTATTTTGTTGCTGACGACCTACTCATGCTTCAGCCGCCCAGGTACGTCTATGTGTACGTCACGAAGAGTCTGAGATACTGAAAATGTTTCTTTGAGAATCTTTCAACCTTCATCTCCATTAATAAGCTCTTTGCATTTTTACATCACAAAAGTATCTCAAAACCGTTTGGATTAAATGTGTGTGCATTTACATAATGCTTGAACCATGCACCACTATTATTATTATTATTATTATTATTATTATTATTATTATTATTATATTATGAGGTTCTATTATTATATGGGACGTACAGTTTTTGTGCAATTTTATATCACTGTTTCTTAAGTAATTATTTTTATCTGGACACAAAATGCATCAGACACATGACGGTTATTGTATGTGTGATTCTGTCCATAAAAGGAAGAATGAATTTTTACAGATTGAGAAATCCTTCTCTTGTATTTCTTAAGTGAACGCACATTGATGATTCTTTCTTCCTCCATCAATGCATTGCAATTATGAAGCAAAGCCTCTGAAGGTTTCGTTTGATCATAATGTTGAAGAAATCAAAAGACATTTTCACTTTGTCATTATGGGGTATTTTTTTATAGACGTGACAAAGATACATCTCAATTTAATCCATTTTTAATTCAGGCTGTAACACAACAAAATGTGAAAAATCTAGGGGTGTCAATACTTTCTGAGGACACTGTGTGTATATATATATATATATATATATATATATATATATATATATATATATATATATATATATATATATATATATATATATATATATATAATATATATATATATATATATATATATATATATATACTACATACATATATCCATATATATATTCAATATATATTCAATATATATCCATATATATATTCAATATATATTCAATATATATCCATATATATATTCAATATATATTCAATATATATCCATATATATATTCAATATATATCCATATAATTATCCATATATACATATATATATATATATATATGTTTGAACAGATGTTTGCTTGTCGGTTAAGAGGTCAAGCCATTTTCAGTGGTTCTGATTGAATTGAGGGTCTGCACTTGTTAACTTGGTAAGAAACTCGATTTTTTTTTTGCAAATGTATAGTTTAGTAAGAATAGCGGACAAAACATTATGACCATGAGAAGTGAGGAGAGCATTAAATACTGCCCTGCTTACAATGCATGCTTTTTAGGGGGTAATTGGGTTTATAACAGAACTGCTGCATCCACGCTCACCTTCAGCCTATGGGTCAATATAAACTCCAATTTGCATTTCAATGTTGCGATTTTCTTTTTGCCTGTTCGCTTATCAGCAAAATGTGATTCTTCTTCTCGACCATACATATGTGACCAATATTTGATTGCAAATTTGTCCCTCTCATGGCATCATTTGTTGTTGCTGCACCACTGATGCAGTGCGTCTGCACATTAAGGTCGGGATTTTGGGATGTGGTCTGGTTGCCAGCGGCAATCACCTACTTTTCGTCGAAAGGCAACGTGTTATCCTTAACGTCCATCAGCAATTGATGGGTCCTCAGGTTATCATCCCTTCTGTTAGAGTTAGACGATTCACTCATTGATGCAATTTCCTGCCTGAAAACCTACGAATTTCGTTGGATCAAGAATGGAACCTGTGCTTCATTTAAAGTATGAAATCCGGATGAAAATTCATGATACATTCACCGAGACCACTTTAATACTAATCAGCATCGTTGTTCCATCATCAATCTTACTTCGTACTGAATAGGTTGGAGAAGCGCTGCCTTGATAATTTGTTTCTGTTGACCCGAACACGAAGCAGCACGATGCTATCACAGGCCAGGCCACTCTCAACTCAAGGAAAGGGAAAGTATAATGCTACAGCACTATACATACATTCTCCATATGCATTACATGCTTAGAGGAGAATCATGCAATTTAACGTTTCTCCAAGTTCATTTGGAAGCAATAAAAAATTTCAGCTGGTGGGAGAGATATCCTCAGTTGAATAATTGCACTTTTCACCATTTAACTGCTATGTGCGTGTGTGGTTCATTGTGTCACGACTTTCATGATTGTGTAGGCGGCGCACACAACTTCCCAGGATATTATAAAAACCTCACTATCACCCAAATAATCCTTCACCCAATGACCGTCACATCACCAACTATGTAATGAAATGTGTCTGCAAGATCCCTTGAGGACTGTGCTACAAAATGCTGTTGCATTGCATTTATGTATTTAGATGTCACAACCCTCTGGTGACCAGTACTGGGGGGGGGGGGTTGGGGGGGGGGAGCAGTACTGGGGGGAGGGGTTTGTCACGTGATTCTCATGTTCTCATATTAGTGGTAAAGTAGGCTAAGGAAAATGACATGCTCTGTGTGAAGTGACCGGGGCAAGCACGCACAGTGCATGAATACCAGGAAATAAACATTTATTTTATTTTTTATTTTAATTTTTTTTGTATACAAGATTGAGGCTCGTGTAAGAGCTAACATCAATCACAAAAAAATAAAAAACGGACACACAAAACATAAAACATGATAAAGGGGGCGGGAGACAATATAGAGAGCAGGGACATCGGGAGATCTGTGGGAGGGAGAGGGCTTGGGGGGAGGAGGCATGGGAAGGGGGGGGGAGGAGGAGGGGGGTGGGAGAGGTAAAAAAAAAAACAAGCACAACAGAAGAGAACAGGGACAACATGCTGGTCCAACTTGGGTATTGTCCTGTTTTTTACCCCTTAATCCTGCGGATTCGTCCCGGAAAAAACAAACAAGACACTATTTCCATATTTTCAGTGCAGGTGAATAAATAAACCGTTTATTCTCCCAATAAGAGGTACCTTGCATCATGCGTGCCCCGGTGAATCATGTCATCTCGTGATATAATTTTTAAAATGCTAAATCTGTTTATATTAGATCATGTGGGAAATTATTTTGCATGATATGAATGTTTCTCAATAATGAGGTGGCATCACAACAATTGTGCATTTGTTCATTAAAGCACCAACCTTCGCAAACATGTTCAGAAAAATATAACAAATTATTTTCGATATGGAGGCCTCTGCAAAAAAAAATCAATCTGTGCCATTTTCCAAGATGGCCACCAAGATGGCTGCCAAATTAAGAAAATAATATTTTAACAAACAGTATAATAAAAAATATTTAAAATAATCCACCCTGATGGATATGAGACGTAAAAGCACACAATTATGTATGAGAATAATATACAAAATTTGCATCAATCGTACTTTGAAATACTTCATCTTCAAACACTTCATTCATCACAGTTCATCATACCCTGATGAAGTGTGTGTGTGTGTTCACTCAAGTACCAGTCTGACCACGTATGACGTTGGTCATGAAATGTTCAGCTGCAAAAATAACAAGTTAAGCATTGACCTCCCTGTTATTGTCTCGGTCCATTTTAGGAATATTCTTCTTCACACAGACAGAGAGTTCTGCATTTCAGAGCAGCCATTTTACACGACACTGTTTTGCATCATTTCTTGCAGCTACACAAAATCATGAACTCATAACAGGTCTTTGTGGATTCAGGTAGAGTTGTCCAGAGAGGCTCATAGAGTCCATCTAGATTCAAAATCCAACCCCATCCATCAGAAGGAGAAGGAATCTCTGGCTGTTGTCTGGCCCCACATATGTCCTCCATGATATGCCACTCTTCAGACGTGCTGTTCCCATGCAGGTCTTGTCTGGGGAATTTGGTCCACTGAGGTATTTCTGGAAAAAAGACTGCTCCCTGCAACATTTCAAAAATATTTCCTTTTCAGACAATGGAAACATCCTTCAGGGATTGATGATCGTTTGATACTTGAGACAATAGGACGGACGTCTACGTAATAGGTCAACGAGAAAGTGTTTTCAGGCCAGTTTCATCGGTCATCGTGACCGTGCCCCAATCTATGCCATCACCATCCTGCTTTGGATGTTGGAAAAAGGACATTCCGTGCCACCAAATGAATCCTTCGCTGTTGTTGATGTTGTCGGGTTGTG
This sequence comes from Myxine glutinosa, assembly GCF_964187855.1. Taxonomy (NCBI): domain Eukaryota; kingdom Metazoa; phylum Chordata; class Myxini; order Myxiniformes; family Myxinidae; genus Myxine; species Myxine glutinosa. The sequence continues at coordinate 157,741,943 of NC_136268.1, forward strand.
GTCTTTGTTGTCCACTGCAGCAGGTGTTAAAACCTGTCCACAAATATTTGGAGAGCAAATGACACTATCCTTCTCATAGCAATTGCCGCCATTATTATTCCCAAACTCACTGGAGGCAAGGATTAAACGGTCATAGGAGATGCTGAAGCCAAGGTGATTGAGCTTGTCCAACTAGTTCCCTCTTTTGCGTTTTTGCATCGACTATGAGCCCAAGATAGATTGGAAGTGGTGTCTCTTGCTCGGCCTTTCGTCTGATGGTTGTATTTTTGTCTGTGTGCTTCAATCTCGTGCAATATTGTACTTCAGAATCTGAGCTACAGAGAGTGTTGCTGCTCCTTCACTCTCAATGCGACTTTCATATTTGATACTTGATCTCTCGAAAACCATCTCCACTCACGTCGGTAGTTGTTTTGACACACCACTACTGTATTAAGGCAGCCGATCGGAAAAGACACATGGAATTGATGCTCGTTGTTAAACATGCTCTGACCAATTATGGCTGATGCCCGTGCCAGGATAACTGTGTCGTTGTTCCCGTCCAGTACACAGTCTCCTATCCAAGGCAATTTCAAAGTTATCTTCAAACAAGCAAAATGTCTCGGCCTTTAGTGTGAGCTTGCGTTTCTGGAAAGTAGGCCAATAACCTGTGCTTCCATCGTGTAGAATGAAGTTGGCAATCAAGAACGACTCCCAATTGTTCCATCTTGCACTGGTAGAGCTGAACTAAACCGACTCAAGTTAAAGAGCGGTACAGTGGTCTCCTCCATGCAAGTTTCTTCAATGAATATCACAGGATCAGCAAAGACGATCCCAGAAATAGTGTTTTCATTTCCTGTGTTTTGTTCTCTTTCTTTTTTGATTGCACTTGTTGCTCGATTGTACAAATCTACAAGAAACTTTGCATTATATTTACTCTCAATGGCAACCACAACCACAATCACGAAGCTTTGCCAGAAGTTTGGTGTATTGGATCAAAGTGTCCAGCTCAAATGTCAATGCTTCATGAAGTTCATCTGAACCAGCGGTCCTTCACAGAAAAAGCAGATTTCCGTTTTTCCTTCTGATGGGAGCGACAATTTTGATTTTGTACAAGTGGATCGCTGCCCTGAAGAAGTTGTAGTTTGTCCAGTTGTAGAGCGGTTCAAGTTCACTACATTTGGCCATAGGTTCCAGTCAATCTGATCATGATGCCCAGAATATTCATGTGTCGTTGGGTCTGCAAGTTTTATCCTCCTTGGCCTATTACTTTACCTAGTACTTATGCTATTTTATAAGAGTAAATGTTGCCTGGTGTTGGCTTAGCGGTTAGGGTGCCGGCTTGGGATCCTAGGATCCTGAGTTCGCAATCCCGGTCAATCGTTGAATTAACACCAGTGGGGTTCACTCACCCAGTTCATCCTTCCAAGGTTGGCAAATTGAGCACCAGCTTGCTGGGATGAATGTGCCGGTGTGTACCACGGTTTAGAATAGGGTCACCGTATCCCTGCGTGTCATAAGAGGCGACTAAAGGGTTAGCGTCAGGAGGGCATCCGGCCATGAAAACATTGCCTCAAAAAAGAGAACCATGATGATTGTCATGGGGCCCGCAAGGCTAACCCCTGCTCTAGCAGGGAAAAATGGCCTTAAAAGGGATGCTTTTTTTATACAGAGTAAATTATTTTTTTGGCCTATATTGTTTAAAATCACACATCCTCCCATCCGCCCTCCCACCCCCACCCCCCCCCCCCCAAAAAAAAACCCACTGAACTTGTCACACATGAAAACATATTTAGACATTTAAATGAAAATAAACAACCCACTGCCGGATATCCTTGTATATGTTTGGTGGCCATCTTGGAAAATGGCCACCCACAATTAATTTTCAAGAGGCCTCTGTATGTAAAATCATTTGAAATAAATTCCTGAAAATGTGTAACAAGTTTGCTGCTTTTATGAAGAAGTGCACAGTTCTCACTGCATATATCCTAAACTTCTTCACTACAACTACTTTGGCAATGAAAATCCCGAAATTCTGCCATTGTCAAACCGGTATGGGAAGATGAGGTTTCTCACTCATCAAGCCGGCTGGAGATACTTTGTTGGGACATTGGTTCTACTTTGATGCCTTACAAGATTTGTCCTTATTTGTGCTTGCCAACTTAAAATTTATAAATGCTCATGGTTGTAAAAAGTACTTTTGTCATTTGGTTATATGTGAACGGTTCCACATGACAGTGCAGAGAGCATCGTCATAGCATCGTCATATTTCTGGTGGGATAGTGGGGAGAAGGGGGTAGGGGTTCTCAAGAAAACTTGAGAGTAAAAGTATATCAACAAAGTGTCTCCATAGTGTAGCAGCATAGCAAACCTGTTGTGAATTTTGTGATACAAGCACCAAATTTGGCACAAATGTACATTAATATGTTGCGAACATTTTCAGATATTGGGCCACTTGAAATTCCGTAATTTTGTTTTTCAAATTTTTTCAAATTTCGTAATTTCAAATTTTTCGGGTGACACCGTCACAATTTCGGTCTTCGAGGCCGGCCGATATAGTGGGGCGGCTTAGCCCAAATATTCAAAAGAATTGTGCATTTTGTGATACAAGCACCAAATTTGGCACAAATGTACATTAATATGTTGCGAACATTGTGTGGTCAGCAATGAAGACGAGAGTCTGAATTACATGTATGCAAAAGACCTTGTGAACCAGTGAAGCAAATACACGGGTAAGCATGAATTAAATCTAGGGCATGATATAATTTCCATGATGTTTACCTCTACACTCAATGGTGGAAGGAGGTAATGTTTTGATCCCAGCTTGTCTGTATGTCTGTTTGTCTGTTAGTCCACAAAATTCCAGACAAAGCTTGTAGTAGTGGTAGTTGTAGTGGTAGTGGTGATAACAGAAATTGTTATATAGAACTGAACTTATATTATTATTATATGCAGAAAATAACTTCATTTCTATATGCCCTGCAGTGGACAGGTTAATTGGTTTATGCACTGAAGGGGTCACCCTGGTGTGCACTGCTGTGTTCTGCCTCACTGAGTTGTTCAGGTATGATGTACTCAGCACAAGCTTCCGGTCGGCCCGGAGGTGGGGGTGCGGGGCCTGTCACGGAACGTCAAAACAAACGGCCTGCCGGGGCCGCCCAAAAGTCGGGCGTGAGGGACGCGTCCACTAATGGCACGCCTCTCGCTTCCCAGATCGAAGGCCACGTGGTCAGGAGAACCTCGTCCCTTCCGGTCACACTTTGCCTATCGGCCGGCCTCGAAGACCGAAATTGTGACGGTGTCACCCGAAAAATTTGAAATTACGAAATTTGAAAAAATTTGAAAAAAAAAATTACGGAATTTCAAGTGGCCCAATATCTGAAAATGTTCGCAACATATTAATGTACATTTGTGCCAAATGTGGTGCTTGTATCACAAAATGCACAATTCTTTTGAATATTTGGGCTAAGCCGCCCCACTACCATGGAGATTGTGTGACTATTTGTGGTTAAGAGTGTAGCCGAGGTCATCAATGTGACCAAAAAGGCAATTTATGGTCGTAGGATAAAATAATAGGAGTCACTGAAAGTGGAGGATAGAGGAGATTCAGAAGAAATGAAAACTTAATCCAAGCAAAGTAAAAATTGAGAAGGAAAAGCCGAAGTGAAATCTTCAGAATTTAACCCACCGCCTTCATGACAACCATGTCCTGGCAGCCTGTTACCTTTGAATTTGCCGTGTCCCTGAAAAAAGACTTTGCTACAGTTTCTGCTTCAATGTATTTTACCTAAATTGAATCACACCAGGCTTGGGTATAAAAACCCCAACCATGTCTAATGAAATTTACGCAGAATATGCTAAAGGTGGTAAAATATGCTGGGTTGGCCTGTTTAGTTAGCATTTCCATCTCAATGACATGATGCACAGAAACCAGGTTTTTTCTATATACTGTATATGTATGTATGTATGTATGTATTTGTGTAATATATATATATATATATATATATATATATATATATATATATATATATATTAATAAACAGGAATTAAATTCCTGCGTGGGGCTAGTGTGGAAAATTCTGTCTCAACCCAGGACTCGAACCAAGGACCTCCATCACTTATGCGGTTATGCGGTGACAGCCCATGCGCTATTGAGCCGACCATATGATGATATATGATCCCATGTGATGATATATGATGATTGGATGTGAGCGTAAGTATATAGTATTTTTCCACACTTGGTTTAGTGTTAAGTGTGGAAAATTTCTGGGAAGATTTTGGTTGGCTCAATAGCGCATGGGCTGTCACCGCATAAGTGATGGAGGTCCTTGGTTGGAGTCCCGGGTTGAGACAGAATTTTCACTCTAGCCCCACGCAGGAATTTAATTCCTGTTTATAAATATATATATATATATACACACACATTAATTTTTGTAATTCATATTAAAATACAAGGATGTCTTTGTCCCACATGTGATTTATGTAAAACTCCACTATTAGCCTTCGATACATGAAAGCAAAACCAAAGGAATTAGACAACACATTGTACACCGGGGGATTTTCAGACGATCGAGCAACATGTAAATGCAGGTGTGGACAATGACAGTCGTGTATTGGACCTGTTTAAATGAATGAAAGAAAAGTAAATGACGATAACCAATTAAAAAGATCCTCATTCTTCCCCACGTCGCTTATACCTCCAAGTCTAAGTCGATTTTGTCGCTCAATGCTCCTGTTGGTGTGCCCCTTCCCCCAATCTTTATTCTCTTCTTTTCATTATGTTGTGTCTTGTCTATTCTTGTGTTCCAGCTCCTCCATGAGCTTTCACACTATATAATACAAAGAAATAAACACATTTATGAAATGCTAAAATTCATGGTAATTCTACTTTGCCAGTTAGTGTGAGCTGACCTTTTAAAAGATACCTGAACATTGCTCTGAGGATTCTTTATGACATTATTTGATGTGCCTGCTGGCCCTAGTATAAATCGACATTCAACAGTTCGCACACGTACTGATCCGGCCCACGCTCTCTGCCTAAGGGAATTGTAATTCGTGTAAACATATACTGATGGAACCAAATGTCTTTGCCATACATGACATATATGCAAAATTTCCCCCATGAGCATTGATCACAGTTTACAAATTCAGGCAATTGTGAATTCCATTTTGCTTTGGAGAATATTTGTGTATATATATATATATATATATATATATATATATATATATATATATATATATATATATATATATATATATATATTTAAAGAAAGTTGAACCTTTTGATAATTTGTTTTTACGATACTGTAATCTTTTTGAGACATTCATACATTGGGCTGCTACTTAAGCACACGCTATCACCCATTGGGCTATCACCATGCTCAAGCTATTACATGAAGTAAATCAAATAATGATAAAATAAAATCCTTGCAAAAAATAAGGGAGATACTCCAAAATGCCGAATGCTCACCCCTCCCTTACCCCTTGCTCCCACTACTCCCTGAACCCCATGCCCTCATTACCGCCTGAACCCCATGCCCACACGCTCTATGCCACTGAAGTTTCTAAATTAGCATCTGTTGCAAAATTCTTAGTCATACCACACTACCATAACTTTTAGGCCAACAATCACATCCTAATCTCAATCAATAGTGCATCAAACAACTGCACTAACAAACACTCAAACAAATTAACAATTAAAACAAAGTTAACAAATTAACACAAAAAATATTTTGTCCATTTTTGTCATTTTAGGTCACGGATGGGCATAATTTATTTGAGTAAAATATCTTGCAACAAAGTAAGCGTTATTTAAATAGGACTCATTTACTTATCGACCGAGAATGGCCTCAAACTTTAATTTTGTCAATTTTGTCAAAAATGTTTTGAACTACACATTAAAATCCTGGCTTTTGCTGCTCCTGTTTCCCAATACTTTTAATCCTAAAGATTCTTCATTTGGCTCCACTTACGTAATTCGAGATCCTCCATTCTCCACCATCCGTTATGTCTGGTGAGAGATCCATCCGTCTAGACGAGAGGATTCTGATGACATTTAATTGTTTCTTGTTTTTTTTGTTTGCACATTTTAACAACAAAAATGAATTGGAGGGCAAGTCTCATGAATCTTACCGAAGGCCAGACTCCCTCAGAAATATGAACAGTACACAAAAGCCATCCCAATCAGAGTTGTCTCAGTTGCTTTTGTGAGTTTGAGAAAAGCACTTTGGGAGAAATAAACTCGTCTGCTTTTCAAGCATTTTGATGCTCAATGTTCCAGGTGTGACTTACCGAGTAATACAGTTGTCTTTGTGTTTGTAACCTTCCCCTCCCCCTACCCTCCCTCTAACCCCCCCAAAATATCACTTTTTCCACAAAGGTTGCAATTTTAAGGTTGTTGTTGGTACAGCATGAATCCATGAGTAATATTCTATTATTTCTCAAATTGATCTCTTTTACACCATGTTTGAGGATACCGCTGCACAAAGATTCATGCTCACTGTGAAATCCATGTGATCTGTTTACAAAACAGCAAGAAGTTTGGGCCAATCGGTTGGCCTGTTTGCTTATAATGTCCGGTTTCCATATTGAAATTGCATTGACTAAATCGATTTGTCAAGCCTTTAATATACACGACATGACCAAATGTATGTGGACACCTGAACATTGCACATGGTAATCTTAGGATTGTGTGCGGCTGCTCGGTCATGGAAACCGTTGTTTTGCTGACGTTACTTTTTGGTTTGGAACTCGGCAGTTCCAAACTCGGTAGTTTGGAACTCGGCAGTGAGTGTTGCAACCGAAGACAGACGATTTTTACGCGCTTCAGCACTTGGCGGACCCGTTCTGTGAGCTTGTGTGGCCTACCACTTTGCGGCTGAGCTGTTGTTGCTCCTAGACGTTTCCACTTCACAATAACAGCACTTACAGTTGACCGAGGCAGCTCAAGCAGGGCAGAAGTTTGACGAACTGACTTGTTGGAAAGGTGGCATCCTATGACGGTGCCACGTAGAAAGTCACTGAGCTCTTCAGTATGGCCCATTATACTGCCAATGTTTGTCTATGGAGATTGAATGGCTGTGTGCTTGATTATATATACCTCTCAGCAATGGGTGTTGCTGAAACAGCCGAATCTACTAATTAGAAGGGGTGTCCGCATACTTTTGGGCATGTAGTGTATGTTAAAGTAGATCAATCAGTCTTAGATCAGTGTTAAACATGGAATGAAGTGTTGGTTGCATTTTGTTCTAGAAATAAGACACAAACATAATGTTTGGGTGCAGACCAAAGACATAAGCATACTCAATAGTGTCCTCTCTCAGTTTGAACCCCAGGTTTGAACCCCAGCTAAATCATACAAAAATGGTACGTGCTGCTTCCTTGCTGGATGCTCAATATATTGAAAAGGATAGAGCATGGACAATCAACCATAGGTTGGCAATCATAGTGCAGGCTTGATGGTGCCCAATGACCTCCTCTTGTGTTGAATGAAGTTCTTTCTAAGATAACTCATATCGTGTTATTAGCTCTACACTTTTTGTGCCGCACCCCTCCAACAAGGTTATAGATGGGAGACATTCAAATGAGGTCCGACCAACCGACCGACCGATCATCTGTCCATGTACTTTTGTGTTCATGATATTTCAAAAACCGTTGAACATTCAGGTTTCATGTTGCAGATATTTATACCTCATGACATTATCACAATCTGATTACATTATCATGGTGGTGATTGGCTGAATGATGTTGCCATGGCAACCATCTCAGTAACTTGGCTTGTGCAGCGATATTTCAAAAACAGTTCAGGATTTAGCTTTTACATTACACAGATCTATTCCTCATACCCCCCAAAACGTTGGGGGCCTAGGGTGTCAGCTTCTTGTGGTTAAAAATGGGGCGGATGTTATAATCAGCTCTGTCTGTATGTCCATCAGTCTGTCACGCTATCTCCTCCGCAATGGTTGTGCAGAAATTTACCCAACCTGGTATTTCTGATCACCACACAGCAAGAAGGTGCGAGAGCTGTATCAGTTTTGGCCCCACCCCCTGGGTTGGGGTTCAAAGGTCAAATACCAAGAAATGCAATTACTGGCACATTTTAAAAACATTTATTTAATGAAAATCTATGTATGTAATCAACATTGGGCGATGCATGAAATATGTAATGAGTTTTTGGATTTTACTTCTGATTCATGCCCCAGGGGTGGGGAATTTGTGTCACGTGGGTTAAAAGAGAAGTTTTTTTTTTTTTTAAACTCTAAATGTGATTCCTGGTGTTTGCAATCTTTCAACTTTGCTTTTGGTGGGAAGCCTGAAAATTTGCAATGGCATGCCACACACAGGCACACACACACACACACACACACACACACACACACACACACACACACACGCATAATTATATTCTTATTATTTATTAATTGTATTCATATCGGTGCAGCTTTGGCTGTGGCAAACTCGGAGGCTAGAAAGTTTATATTCACTACAGAATCTAAGAAAGCTGAGAAACATGGGGAACTCAATGCTGCTTTAGATAAGGGAACAGTGGATTAGAGTAAGAACACATTTGGCACATTTTACTAGCTTAGATTGATGACAAGGTTATACATAGTGCCATTTGCAGATGGTGCAGTCTTGGCTCGTTGATAGCATGACAAGTCCACACCATGTTTGAGAATTTTTGTTAGGCCTTTGAGAGACTTGCATGGTTGAAGGTTTGAAGGACCACTCAATGTAGACATTGCAGATAAATCACTTTGAATTTAACAAATACATAACTGATAAATGTATTGTATGATGTTGATTGGGCAGATGTCCACCAAGTATTGCAGCCTCTTAGGCTATAGGTCAAAGTGAGGACGTTGAGGACAACAACTTAACTCCATTACTTTGGGTCGAGTAGTAGTTCAAGTGAAGCTCATTTTGTGTCGATTCCTGCAGGTTACAAAACTTATCTTGAATGAGTTGAAAAGTATTGCGTGAAAGATACAATAACTTAGCTCGCAAGTGACCCACATTTCACTGGTTTGACCCGTTTTGTTTCTGAAAACCTGAAGACCCATTTTAGTATCGTCAAAACCCATATTAGATGGAAAGTACGATCGATTTTAAAAACGCAATGTTTCCCTTCCATTCCATACGCAAAGATTGGCACACAAACTGATAGACCTGCAGCATCCTCGAGCCGATATGAAAGGTATCATTCTAGTGGCGAGCGTCCTCAAAAGGCGGACTCCGGGCCACAGGGATCATCAGTCCTGACCAGGGAGCTAATCCTAATCCCCTCTACCTCCTCCCCTCCCCATAAATGGATTGATCACGTGGTGCTAATTTATCTACTACATTATTCCTGAGTTAATCCCCTCTAATGGTCTTCTATTAATAATATATGCCCTTAATTATGTGTTAATGGCCTCCACCATTTATCCATCCAGACCAACTTGATAAATAACAAACAATGTAAGGAAGTATGCCAAGAACAAATACCGCTCCCACCTCAAAGGACCCTAATGTTGAACTGCTTCTCCACCTGGGTAGCTCTCCGTTTGGGCCCATGCTGACAAGATCATGGACGAGCAAAATCGACTGCACTGCTCACATACACCGCACTACCCTGAATGTTCATACTTTGCCATATTTATAATTCAGTATTTTGATAAACTATTTGTTTAACATGTTCCCACTAATGAAGGTTGGTGCATCATGATGACGTGCAGGCCAAATGGTGAGGTGGTGTGGTGACTGTAAGGAACTGTTGCCTATAAATTTTATTTAGTTGTTACTGTAATACTCGTGCTTAGCGACCATAATTGCCTGAGAGAAGAATGTTCGTGGGGATGGAGAGCAGATAGATAAAATTTTATGCAAGAACATTTTAAATGGGTGGTGTGTACAGAATACACTTGTTACCTTCACGACCAAAGATGGATGGCGGTTATGTGTTCACCCCTGTCTTTGTTATTGTTATTTAGTCATTTGTCAGTCTGTCTCGTTTGTTTGTCTGCGAGTGTGATAACTCGTGAATGCTTTCAGTTAACTTAGACAAACTTTACCAGAGGATTTCGAAGGAGAAACGTGGGCTGTCTGCTATATGTATATATGTATGTATATTAGGGTGGCACTAAAAACCGAATGGTGCATGATCTTAGGTCTTAGAGTCTGGTTTTGTTTGATCCCATGAGAAAACATTTGGTAAATTTTCAGAGTGATCAAATCATATTTAGAGGTTGCTCATGGCCTCGAAAGTTTCTCTACTGGAGTGGTCAACCCAACACTCGCAGTCTAACTCACTCGGCCACCGCGCTCCCTCATAATAATAATAATAATAAGAGTAATAATAATAATAATAAGAATAATAATAATAATGACAGTAATAATAATAGGGTATGTTTTAATTTTTTCCTTTTCATCTTAACCCATTAAAGCCCACTGGCAACAATAGTGTGAAAGTGTATGTGTCAAAGGTCAATGTGACAATCACGTCATTCTCGCGATTTTCGTCATACCTGTCAGGCTACTGCCTGACGCCTTCTTGTTTGTTTGTCTGTTTGTGAACAGGATACCTCTAAAAGTTGTGGGCTGATTCAGACAAAACTTGGTGGACTCTTCAGGTGTCTGACCCGGAAGAATTGATTCAATTTTGGTGAAGATTTGAATCCGGATCCAGATCAGAGAATTTTTAAAGTTGATTCTTCACCATTGAATGATCGGGCAAAAACTTCTATATATATATATAGTACAATATCACCAAAAATTATGGACGGATTCGAAAGAAACTTGGTGGAGAGGTTGGCTGTGTGACAAATCGATTTGAGTTTGGTGAAGATCCGAATCTGGATCCGAATACGATAATGTTTTAATTTTTACGTCATTCTTCACCATTGAGAGGGCATGATATTTCAAAACGTTGTGGACTGATTATGATAAAACTATGTGGATGAGTAGGTACGATGTCAAGAACAAGCCGATTAGAGTTTGGTTCATGTCTGGATCCAGATCAGGCCTGTCAGTGGGATACATAACATACACTGTTGAGCCTGGCAGAGGTATGCACTCCATTGAGTGTCCTTGCAGTTTAAAATGTCTTTGGTTGTGTGGCCCACTAGGTGCTCGGGAAGTTTGGTTCTGGGCCACGATCAAAAATATTTGAGGATCCACGTGTCCATTGGCTGTGATGTCATGATATCTATATATATATTTGTGCAGCGTCTGTCCTGTCCTGTGTTGTCACTGAACTACTTTCTCAAATTTTTGTGAAATCGTACCAAACTTCTGGAATGCACATATCTCTTCCGGCGGTATGTCCTAAGGGTATTATTTTTGAAAAATATTCCAATTTTTTATTTTTTATTTTTGCAATTTTTTTGGGGAATTTTTTTTTTCAACTTCAAATAAGCCCGTTCCTCAGTATCGACGCTTGGCGCGGCGAGCGGAGCGAGCCGAGCCAAGCTAGTATGTATATATATATATATAATTATATATATACATGTATATATATATATACATGGTTATTCAAAAAGAAGTCCACATTTTCAAAAAAATATTTTACAAGTACTCTTGAACATATGGGCAAAGAGAATATATTGAACATATCATATGAACAAGGGGAGATGCAGAAAATAGGGCGAAATGGAGAAGATTGTCATGGGGCCTGCAAAGCTAACCCCCGCTCTAGCAGGGAAAATGGCCTTAAAATGCCTGTTGTTGTCGTTGTTGTTGTTGTTACTCTTGAACATATGACGATGTACTTTATATAAACTAAAGGGAGACATTTAAAAGTTATTTTTGAACCTTACAAGCTCTTGATATGACTCCCAAGTTTGACGCGGCACAAGATGAGTCGATAATCTGGTTTAAGTGAAGAGATGAAGGTGAAGGGTGAAGCGTGTTCATCCTCGATGACAACATGTGGTTTTTGAGGGCCCGACACACGTATGGATATTGTGGTGGTTGACCTTCCCACTTAAGTGTAAAGTTGCTTCGTCAGAAAAAAATTAACCTTTCTTCCAAACCTCATCCTCCAGTCTCTGTTGCATTTCACAGCAGAAATCATAACGAATGACTTTGTCATTGGCCTTCAGGGCTTGTCGTAAACCCAACTTTTAAGGTTTCATGATTGGGTGCTTCCGCCAAACTGTCTGTGGAATTTGTGGTTCCCAACTTTCCCTGTTGGTTGACTTTTCTGGACTGCGTTGGAATGTGCTCCAAATTCGCTGCGCAGTCTCCTCTGAAGACCGAGGGTGTCCGGTGCTCTTTCTCTTGCAGAGACAACCTGTGCCTTCGAACTGTTTGAAGCAGTCACAGATGGACTTCCTGGTTTGCGAGTTCCTTTCATAATGTGTCCCGAAATGTCTTTGCAGCTGCGTCTCGTCACTGAATTTGTCTTTGTGAATTCCAGGACGCATAAAGCTTTTTCATGTTTGCTTGCAGCCATTTGAACATAATTCCTCCCTCCCCCTACTCGGAACAAAAACAAAGAAAGATTAACAAAAAAAGACAAAGATTAACAAAAAAAGATAAAGATTAACAAAAAAAGATAAAGATTAACAAAAAAAGATAAAGATTAACAAAAAAAGATAAAGATTAACAAAAAAAGATAAAGATTAACAAAAAAAGATAAAGATTAACAAAAAAAGATAAAGATTAACAAAAAAAGATGAAGATTAACAAAAAAGATAAAGATTAACAAAAAAAGATAAAGATTAACAAAAAAAGATAAAGATTAACAAAAAAAGATAAAGATTAACAAAAAAAGATAAAGATTAACAAAAAAAGATAAAGATTAACAAAAAAAGATAAAGATTAACAAAAAAAGACAAAGATTAACAAAAAAAGATAAAGATTAACAAAAAAAGAAAGATTAACAAAAAAAGATAAAGATTAACAAAAAAGATAAAGATTAACAAAAAAAGATAAAGATTAACAAAAAAAGATAAAGATTAACAAAAAAAGATAAAGATTAACAAAAAAAGACAAAGATTAACAAAAAAAGATAAAGATTAACAAAAAAAGAAAGATTAACAAAAAAAGATAAAGATTAACAAAAAAAGATAAAGATTAACAAAAAAAGATAAAGATTAACAAAAAAAGATAAAGATTAACAAAAAAGATAAAGATTAACAAAAAAAGATAAAGATTAACAAAAAAGATAAAGATTAACAAAAAAAGATAAAGATTAACAAAAAAAGATAAAGATTAACAAAAAAAGATAAAGATTAACAAAAAAAGATAAAGATTAACAAAAAAAAGAAAGATTAACAAAAAAAGATAAAGATTAACAAAAAAGATAAAGATTAACAAAAAAAGATAAAGAGTAACAAAAAAAGATAAAGATTAACTAAAAAAGATAAAGATTAACAAAAAAAGATAAAGATTAACAAAAAAAGATAAAGATTAACAAAAAAAGATAAAGATTAACAAAAAAAGATAAAGATTAACAAAAAAAGATAAAGATTAACAAAAAAAGACAAAGATTAACAAAAAAAGATAAAGATTAACAAAAAAAGAAAGATTAACAAAAAAAGATAAAGATTAACAAAAAAAGATAAAGATTAACAAAAAAAGATAAAGATTGTTACATATTTATGTGAATGAATGTGAATTACCATGCAGGTCTTTGCTTCCGGGTGTAGTATATTAAGTTGTTGGGTAGTTGTTGTGGTTGGAGGGTCAGGAGCCCTTCTGAAAGAGTGGCAGGAAACGGAAGTGGCCGGAAACGGAAGTGACCGGAGACGGAGGAGGAAAAAACACGAGGAAAAGAAGGAGGTTTCTTCTTCCTCGCCCCGCTCCGACAAAAAGGTGGAAGCGACCTTGCGCTGCGTGGGAAAACGCGCCGTTTCGAAACGTCTGGCGAGAGGAGTTACCTGGGCGGTAAATACCTTTTGACACGTCCAGTCACCGTGAGTTCGTGCACGAAACCAAGCGTCCGGGACAGTTTGCCCCGTCTACCAAGACGCGTACGGGTCCGCACGTTGGGCCTCGCTCGCGTCGGAAGCCGCGCTGGGTTTTTGCCCATCTACAAGGACGCGTAAGGGTCGCACTTGGGGCCTCGCGCACGTTGGACGCCGCGCTGGGTTTGCCCCGTGGCTTGGCAAGGAGGTGCGCTGCAGCCGCGGCCCCAGTACGAGACTGCACGTTGGGAGCACGTCCGCCCGGGGTTCGTCCAACCGCCCGTGTGCGGAGAGGAGAGACATTGACCACGGAGGGAGTCAGGAGTGGGGCTCACGTGAGGAATGTATAAGATTAAGATGGCCATCTTAGAGTTTGTGTAGATGAGTTCACATGGTTGTAATATTGATTGTGCCTGGTTGTGTATTGTTGATTGCTCGGGGAAAATCTCCGTGGTTGGGTCTTTGAAAGTGTTTGGTATCATTACCATTGGAAATATATACTTGCACATCAGTTGTCTCCTGGGTGAAATTCCTATGGATTGCGTGGCGAATGCGCCTATATAATACTATTTGCTGGCGAAGGTCCTCTCACGGTCCGGGGGTCACCGAGACCTGGTATGCACGGAGGGGACCACGTAACAGAATTGGGGGCTCGTCCGGGATCTAAAAGTGTATAAAATAATAAAATAATAATATTTTTGGTAATTAAAATTTATTAATTAATTATTAATTGGTAATATTTTTTTTTGAGAAATTGGGGAAAGTCTTGGGGTGAAGGTTAACAGGTGTTAACGATAGGCACCATGGCGTTTGTGGCACAGAACTTTGGGGTAACCCCGAGTGAGGCACAGTTCCGAGCGTTGCTAAAGTCGGATCTCTTGAAATTGGCCAAACATTTTAACTTGGAGGTCCGAACTAATTTGAGGAAGGCAGAGTTGCAGGCCACGGTGATACAATCTATGGTGGGATTAGGAACATGGGACGAGTTAGCCTGGGAGTGGCTACCCGAAGAACCAGAAGACGTGGAGCTCCGGAAACTGGAGTTGCAATTACGGAGCCAGGAACGGATCAAAGAAGAAGAAAGGAAAGCAGAAAAGGAAAGAGCAGAAGAAGAAAGGAAAGCAGAAAAGGAAAGAGCAGAAGAAGAAAGGAAAGCAGAAAAGGAAAGAGCAGAAGAAGAAAGGAAAGCAGAAAAGGAAAGAGCAGAAGAAGAAAGGAAAGCAGAGGAGAGGAGAGAAGAGAAACAAGCAGAAGAAAGGATGAAAACAAGGGAACTCGAAGCAGAGGAGAGAAAAGCGGAAAGGGAATTAAAGGAACGTGACATGGAGCTTCAGCGGGAAATCAAGTTCAAGGAGCTGGAGTTAATGAGAGAACGGGGAGAGGCACCACCCTTGCTGACGGGGTCGACACCTCACCAGAAAACCTGGGATGTGGGCAGACATGTGAGGCTGGTTCCACCGTTCAGTGAAAAGGAAGTCGCGAAATTCTTCCC
The DNA here is from genome assembly GCF_964187855.1 of Myxine glutinosa. Taxonomy (NCBI): domain Eukaryota; kingdom Metazoa; phylum Chordata; class Myxini; order Myxiniformes; family Myxinidae; genus Myxine; species Myxine glutinosa. The sequence continues at coordinate 157,757,300 of NC_136268.1, forward strand.
CCACTTTGAGAAAGTGGCTCGACAATTAAACTGGCCGGAGGAGGCCTGGACCATACTCGTACAAAGTGTGCTGGTGGGGAAAGCTCAGGAAATTTATTCGGCGCTACCAATGGACCAATGTGCAGATTATGAGGTACTGAAGAAGCACATCCTCAAGGCCTATGAGTTGGTTCCGGAAGCTTACAGGCAAAAATTCAGGAATGCCAGGAAGAGGGAGAGTGAGACCCATGTGGAGTTTGCCAGAGTGAAAGAAAACATGTTTGATCGGTGGTGTGAGTCAAAAGGAGTCGGGAAAGACTTCGAGACATTGTGGGACTTGATCCTGGTGGAGGAATTCCAGCAGTGTGTCCACGAGGACATCAAAGTGTACCTGCAGGAAAAGAAGGTACCAAAGTTGTGGGACGCAGCCACCATGGCAGATGATTATGCCTTAACCCACCGAATAGGGGTCCACGAACCTAACTCCTCGCCTAGATCTCCGCAGGGGAGGTGGGGAACAGCAGGTGCGGAGAACGACCATACATGGCGGCGGCCTCGAGATGATTATGGGGACAACTATGATACCCCACCGGTTCGAAATCAGAGGGATGCGGGCCCAAGACAAACTAATAGTTCGGGGGGCCCGAGGCAGACCCCGAGTTTTTCCTCCGGGCCTACTTGCGCGTTTTGCAAAAAACCTGGACACTTGATGTCCAGTTGTTACCTCATGAAAAGGGACAACCCAGAGCGGAGTCCGACTATTACAACTCCGAATGCGATGGCTAGCGTAAGAAATCGCCATCAAGAGGGTTACCAACCATTTATTTCCGAGGGGTTTGTGTCACTGGATGGAGCCTCGACTAACCGGAGACCGGTTAGGATATTGAGAGACACAGGGGCCCATCAATCTTTAATGCTTGAAGGCATTTTGCCATGGTCCGAGGAGACGGCAACGGGGGATAGTGTTCGTTTACAGGGGATCGGGGGCGGTGTTAGTGCTCCCCTTCAGGTCATCCAGTTGGAGTCCGATTTGGTGTCAGGACCGGTCACCGTCGGTTTACAAGCCACGTTTCCTGTAGAGGGTGTATCTGTGGTTCTCGGGAATGATGTGGCCGGGGGTCAAGTTTATGGTAACCTGAGGGTTGATAAAGAGCCCAGCAGGGAAAATAACACCACACCAGCTCGGGATGGTGACAAAAGTGCCAAGTTATTTGTAGGGGGACTGAACTTCAAAACAGAGGAAGAAGTTCTGACCTCTGTCTTCAACAGATATGGGCCGCTGGTGGAAGTGCGGTTGGTAAGAGACTGGGAAACGCAACAGTCAAGAGGGTTCGGCTTTGTCACGTTTGCCAGCACAAAAGACGCCAGAGAGGCAGAGAAGAATTGGAATGGCAAGGATTTGGAGGGTCGGACCATAACAGTAGGGAAGGCATTTCGTAGGCGTCGAGAGGTCTACAGGAGAGGACAACTGGGCGGTAGTTTTGGTGGTGGCCGCAGTCAATATTATTATGGAGGCTCCCTGAGTTACGGCCGCTCCCGAAGGAAGAATTGGCAAAGTAGTGGCCGAGAAGAAGACCGGTATTCAGGGGACTACAGGGACCAGTGGTCCCACCCTAATTATTAGGGACGTTCTGAGAAGTTGAAGCACTGAAGGCGGCGGAGCCACCGAGCCAAGATTCCTACACGAATTAACCGTGAACGCCGTTCCTAAAGGCGTCCATGTAGTGAACTTTCCTGCACGGACTAACCGTGAACTCCACGTTCCTCAAGGCGCCCATGTAGAGAACTTTCCTGCACGGACTAACCGTGAACTCCACGTTCCTCAAGGCGCCCATGTAGAGAACTTTCCTGCACGGACTAACCGTGAACTCCGCGTTCCTAAAGGCATCCATGTAGTGAATACTCGGCTTGGCCTCCCGGAAAAGTGCTATCGAGTGGCTTAACTGGCTTTATTTTTAAGTGATAACTGTGCCCAGGGGGAACTGATAATGTGGGGGGGTTGAGTTATTTGGGTTTGTTTCTTCAAATTGGCCGGCAAAGAAAGTTTTCGCTGGGTTCAAACTTTCTTTCTTGAAGGGGGGGAGTGTTACATATTTATGTGAATGAATGTGAATTACCATGCAGGTCTTTGCTTCCGGGTGTAGTATATTAAGTTGTTGGGTAGTTGTTGTGGTTGGAGGGTCAGGAGCCCTTCTGAAAGAGTGGCAGGAAACGGAAGTGGCCGGAAACGGAAGTGACCGGAGACGGAGGAGGAAAAAACACGAGGAAAAGAAGGAGGTTTCTTCTTCCTCGCCCCGCTCCGACAAAAAGGTGGAAGCGACCTTGCGCTGCGTGGGAAAACGCGCCGTTTCGAAACGTCTGGCGAGAGGAGTTACCTGGGCGGTAAATACCTTTTGACACGTCCAGTCACCGTGAGTTCGTGCACGAAACCAAGCGTCCGGGACAGTTTGCCCCGTCTACCAAGACGCGTACGGGTCCGCACGTTGGGCCTCGCTCGCGTCGGAAGCCGCGCTGGGTTTTTGCCCATCTACAAGGACGCGTAAGGGTCGCACTTGGGGCCTCGCGCACGTTGGACGCCGCGCTGGGTTTGCCCCGTGGCTTGGCAAGGAGGTGCGCTGCAGCCGCGGCCCCAGTACGAGACTGCACGTTGGGAGCACGTCCGCCCGGGGTTCGTCCAACCGCCCGTGTGCGGAGAGGAGAGACATTGACCACGGAGGGAGTCAGGAGTGGGGCTCACGTGAGGAATGTATAAGATTAAGATGGCCATCTTAGAGTTTGTGTAGATGAGTTCACATGGTTGTAATATTGATTGTGCCTGGTTGTGTATTGTTGATTGCTCGGGGAAAATCTCCGTGGTTGGGTCTTTGAAAGTGTTTGGTATCATTACCATTGGAAATATATACTTGCACATCAGTTGTCTCCTGGGTGAAATTCCTATGGATTGCGTGGCGAATGCGCCTATATAATACTATTTGCTGGCGAAGGTCCTCTCACGGTCCGGGGGTCACCGAGACCTGGTATGCACGGAGGGGACCACGTAACAAGATTAACAAAAAAAGATAAAGATTAACAAAAAAGATAAAGATTAACAAAAAAAGATAAAGATTAACAAAAAAGATAAAGATTAACAAAAAAAGATAAAGATTAACAAAAAAAGATAAAGATTAACAAAAAAAGATAAAGATTAACAAAAAAAGATAAAGATTAACAAAAAAGATAAAGATTAACAAAAAAAGATAAAGATTAACAAAAAAGATAAAGATTAACAAAAAAAGATAAAGATTAACAAAAAAAGATAAAGATTAACAAAAAAAGATAAAGATTAACAAAAAAAGATAAAGATTAACAAAAAAAAGAAAGATTAACAAAAAAAGATAAAGATTAACAAAAAAGATAAAGATTAACAAAAAAAGATAAAGAGTAACAAAAAAAGATAAAGATTAACAAAAAAAGATGAAGATTAACAAAAAAGATAAAGATTAACAAAAAAAGATAAAGATTAACAAAAAAAGATAAAGATTAACAAAAAAAGATAAAGATTAACAAAAAAAGATAAAGATTAACAAAAAAAGATAAAGATTAACAAAAAAAGACAAAGATTAACAAAAAAAGATAAAGATTAACAAAAAAAGAAAGATTAACAAAAAAAGATAAAGATTAACAAAAAAAGATAAAGATTAACAAAAAAAGATAAAGATTAACAAAAAAAGATAAAGATTAACAAAAAAGATAAAGATTAACAAAAAAAGATAAAGATTAACAAAAAAGATAAAGATTAACAAAAAAAGATAAAGATTAACAAAAAAAGATAAAGATTAACAAAAAAAGATAAAGATTAACAAAAAAAGATAAAGATTAACAAAAAAAGAAAGATTAACAAAAAAAGATAAAGATTAACAAAAAAGATAAAGATTAACAAAAAAAGATAAAGAGTAACAAAAAAAGATAAAGATTAACTAAAAAAGATAAAGATTAACAAAAAAAGATAAAGATTAACAAAAAAAGATAAAGATTAACAAAAAAAGATAAAGATTAACAAAAAAAGATAAAGATTAACAAAAAAAGATAAAGATTAACAAAAAAAGACAAAGATTAACAAAAAAAGATAAAGATTAACAAAAAAAGAAAGATTAACAAAAAAAGATAAAGATTAACAAAAAAAGATAAAGATTAACAAAAAAAGATAAAGATTAACAAAAAAAGATAAAGATTAACAAAAAAGATAAAGATTAACAAAAAAAGATAAAGATTAACAAAAAAGATAAAGATTAACAAAAAAAGATAAAGATTAACAAAAAAAGATAAAGATTAACAAAAAAAGATAAAGATTAACAAAAAAAGATAAAGATTAACAAAAAAAAGAAAGATTAACAAAAAAAGATAAAGATTAACAAAAAAGATAAAGATTAACAAAAAAAGATAAAGAGTAACAAAAAAAGATAAAGATTAACTAAAAAAGATAAAGATTAACAAAAAAAGATAAAGATTAACAAAAAAAGATAAAGATTAACAAAAAAAGATAAAGATTACAAAAAACCAAAAGATTAAAACAAAATTAATTAAAACAAAACTTTGAGATTTCCTGTCCATCCATACATGAAACATGTATTTAACGTCAGTAGTTATTGTAAAATAAATTTTTGGAAGTGGACTGCATTTTGACCAACCTTTGTATATGACACATGTATGTTGTATATGTGTATGTATATATGTGTGTATGTATATACAGCTTTCTACTTTGTGATTTTTTTGATTTAATAAAGCGAGACTTCCGGGTATTTCACAGAAGCGGAAATTTTAAATTAAAAAAAAAAGAAGTAACGTTAAATACCGGTATGACTCAACTGTCGTCCTGGCCATGTCAGTTTGATTGATTACTGCTCGCTTGGTGCTTCACTTGGTCGTTCAGATGTGTCTTAGACTGTAATGGTAAGTGAATGTTTGAGACGCGTTCTGAGCACATGTGAGTCCACTTTGTCAATATAATCGACGATCTCAGTATTCCGGTGTATTTTTGTCATTGGCAATCTCTCGAGTAGCGTTTTACCACGTTTAGTAAAAGTAAATAAATAAAAATCTTTCAATTCCTACCAACTAGCATTTCGTCACCTCCAACTTGCCACGTGTGCAATAATCATGATGCAATCGCAGCATTATTATTGTGTTCTGGGATGGTTGTTCACTTAGCATTAGGAAACTAACCTGTGCACCTCAAACGATTGTTTTTTGTGTTTGTTTTTTGTTTTTGTATATAACATCGAGGCTCGTGTAAGAGCTAACATTAATTCCCCCCCCCCCCCCCCAAAAAAACGGACACACAAAACATACAATAAAGGGAGCGGGAGACAAGTTGGGGAGAGAGAGAGAGAAGCACATAAGTACAACAGTCGAGGACAGGGACATCGGGAGATCTGTGGGAGGGAGAGGGCTTGGGGGTGGAGGCATGGGAAGGGGGGGGGGGAGGAGTAGGTATAAAACACATGGAGGAAGGAGGAGGAAGAGGATCAAACAGCATGCGACTGCTGGGACTTCCAGGAAAGAAGTTGATATTTCAAAAAAAAGGATCTGGGGTGAAATTAATAGGGGTAGAAAAGATCAAAGTTTAGGATGGGGGAAGATAAGAGATGGTGGTGAACAGCTGTTTTAAAGACCAGGACGGAGGAGTGGGATTGAAGAGAATGAAGGAGTTTGTTCCACAGGCGGGAGAAAAGAGGAATGAAGGAGTGAAGGTGAGCAGAGAGTCTTGATTTTGGCAATTTAACCATAAGAGGGTTGCAGGCAGATCTTGTGCGACCTGTAGGAATATTTGCGGGACAGAGCACAGATAGAGCTGGGGGGAGCAAGGCCGGAGAGGAGTCGGTAGAAGACGGAAAGACCACCAACCTGCCTGTGGTGAGTGAGTGAGAGGCCCTCAGAGTTAGCTTCATCGCAGGAGATTCCAATGATTCCAAAAGCCTTGGTTTCAACAGCGTGAAGACGAGCTAAGTGTGAGGCAGGAGCACCAGCCCAGAGGGGAGAGCAGTATTCCATTGAGCTGGTTCCATTGAGCTGGACATGGTTACTGGTTTCAGACATGGTTACTGTTTTCAGACACGGTTACTGGTTTCAGACATGGTTACTGGTTTCAGACACGGTTACTGGTTTCAGACACGGTTACTGGTTTCAGACACGGTTACTGGTTTCAGACACGGTTACTGGTTTCAGACACGGTTACTGGTTTCAGACACGGTTACTGGTTTCAGACACGTTTACTGGTTTCAGACACGTTTACTGGTTTCAGACACGGTTACTGGTTTCAGACACGGTTACTGGTTTCAGACACGGTTACTGGTTTCAGACACGGTTACTGGTTTCAGACACGGTTACTGGTTTCAGACACGGTTACTGGTTTCAGACACGATTACTGGTTTCAGACACGGTTACTGGTTTCAGACACGGTTGCTCGTTTCAGACACGGTTACTGGTTTCAGACATGGTTTGCCATTTTGTCTTTGAGAGGAGCAGCCACGGCCTTGTCCTTGTTCGAATGCATTTTTCTAGATCTCTCCTGAAAACAGACATTGTAGCTGAAAAGGACAAATTAGTTTAATTCCATTGTCTGCCGTCATGCAGCCTTGTCCTCATTAGCGCAGTGCTGGTGTAGTGATCCATTCAGCTTGGCTGAGCAGAACCTCAACATAAAAGATGGCTGCACTCTGTTGGTGGTGCAAGCATCTCTGTTTTTTAATTCTCCCTGATGAGTCTCTTAAGGAGAATTCCAAAGAAAATCAATCTTTGGGGATTGTCCAGCAAGATGTTGACTCGATGCTTGTCTAAATGTTGAAATCTGTGAGGGATAAAAGACTGTAGTGACTGCCATCTTGTATGTGGTGCGAATTCAACATTTTTGTTGTTGTTGTTGTTGTTGTTGAGGGAAGGGGTAAATGGTTGTCAGAATTGTTTTTTTCTGACTCTGCATGTAAAATGGTCACCGACAGTAAAATGTTTCACATCATGTGAGTACTTTTTTAAGATGAGCACATGTTTTGACCCACCTGGTGCTAAACTAAAGCTTGTACCTTCGCTACAATTATACTTTGGTTGAAGCTCATTATCAGCTCCCCTTTATTCACAGGTTCCAGATAGTTCATCATAATATTGTTTCTTCTGAGCATAGAAAGGTCAAACATTTTTCAAATTGCAACTGCATGCAAGTAATTTGATCGATTTATTATTAGCATTATTTTGGAAAAGGGCAGCCATGCTGTTCCAAAAGATCTATGTTAACCAGACATGGTGGTGTAATGGTGAGAGCGTCCACTCTGAGTCTGGGAGGTCGGTGATTCAAACCCCAGCCGAGTCATTCCATATACTTTGAAAATGGTCACGTGCTGCTTCCTTGCTTAACACCCAGCATTTAAAAGGATATATCATGGACAATCAACCATAGGTTGGCAACCACAGCATAGGTTTTGATGGGCCTAATGGTCTTTTCCTGCACTGCCATTCCTTTTAGGGGAACACATCTTCTAATGTAATAAAAGCCCTGTTATGTTTTTCTGTCTTTATGTGGATTTGCCCTTAAACTACTTGACCAGCGACCATTAAACCCATTTAATTACAAAGGTCTTTGGCGGTGGAGCTGTGGTTGACCAGGGGGTTATGGAGTTGGGGTTCGGAGTGGGGGAGGGTGGGTGGAGTTGAAGACTTGATGAAGAAAAGGGGAGGGTAGGACAGAGATTTTATTTTTTTGGTGGGGAAGGTGATGGGAGAGAGGAAAAAGGAAGTTGGGAGAGGTAAGGCTGGGGGGAAATGGGGTGTGGAGGACTTGGGGTGAGGGGGGGGGGGGAGTTGAGGACTTGGGGTGAGGATGGTGGGTTGTAGACTTGGGGTGAGGAGGGGGGGGGGGGAGTTGAGGACTTGGGGTGAGGGTGGTGGGTTGTAGACTTGGGGTGGGTGGGTTGAGGACTTGTGGTTAGGAAGGGGAGTTGAGGACTTGTGGTTGAGATGTGGAGTTGAGGACTTGTGGTTGGGGGGGGGGGGGGGGTGTTGGGGACTTGTTGTTGGGGGAGGAGTTGAGGACTTGTGGTTGGGAGGTGGACTTGAGGACCAATGGTTGTGATGGGGAGTTGAGAACTTCTGGTTGGGAGGGGGTGTTGAGGACTTGTGGTTGGGAGGGGTAGTTGAGGACTTGTGGTTGGGAGGGGGAGTTGAGGACTTGTGGTTGGAAGGGGGAGTTTGAGGACTTGTGGTTGGGAGGGTGTGTTGAGGACTTGTGGTTGGGAGGGGGAGTTGAGGACTTGTGGTTGGTAGGTGTAGTTGAGGAATTGTGGTTGGGAAAGGGAGTTGAGTACTTGTGGTTTGGAGGGGGAGTTGAGTACTTGTGGTTGGGAGGGGGAGTTGAGGACATGTGGTTGGGAGGGGGAGTTGAGGACTTGTGGTTGGTAGGTGTAGTTGAGGAATTGTGGTTGGGAAAGGGAGTTGAGTACTTGTGGTTTGGAGGGGGAGTTGAGTACTTGTGGTTGGGAGGGGGAGTTGAGGACATGTGGTTGCGAGGAGGTTGTGTTTTTTGGTTGAGCGTGGGGAATGAGGACTTGGGGTTGGAAGAAGAGGTAGAGGAGTTGGAGTTTTGGGGGAAGGGGCTAATTCAATCGAGAAACATCTTTTAGGAGGACATTACTGGACAATATTAAATTCCCATCATATTTAATTGTTCGTTGCATAATATTGAGAAGTCACATTTTGCATTACGTTGAATTTTCGTGGATACCTGCTCGTTATTATTATTACTAGCAGGTTTCCCGTGTCCACACGGGATTCTCAGCAGGGTAGGGATTAGGGTGGCAAAAATGCAAATGGCTTCTTCTGTCATCGAGCCAGCAAGCTGGGAGCAACAATTCACATTTATTGCCACATCTGATGCAATTTAAATGATCAAATGGTGGTGAGGTGCTCCATTTAAAACTTTGTTTGATAGATGTACTTTTTTGATGCGAGGGTCCGTAATAAAAAAATTGTATTGGTTTATTTTGTATTGGTCAAACAAAAACACCATTTTTTTTCCAATGGCATCATAACCCCCACTCCCCCCTCCCCCCCCCCCCCCCCCCCCCCACCAAATCCCTCCCCTCCCCATATTGAAAGAAAAACAATTTGTGACATTAACAATCTATATGGAAAATGGAATCCATGTGTTAGGATTTTTTTTACCTCTCCCTCCGAACGTGGATGGAGGTTATATTTTCACCCCTGTCTATGTATTTGTCTGTCTGTCTGTGAACAGGGTATCTCAAAAAGTTGTGGACGGATTCGGATGAAATTTGGCAGGGATGCAGCGTATGTGATAAGGACGAAATTATTCGATTTTGGTGAAGATTCGGATCCGGTTACTATAATTCTTTAGTGATTCTTCACCATTGGGAGATTGGGCCAAAAACGATACATAGCAGGATGTCTCAAAAAGTTATGGACGGATTTTGGACGAAACTTTGTGGATCGGTTGGGTGTGTGACAAGGAAGAATCGATTCCATTTTGGTGAAGATCTGAATATGGATTCGGATATGAGAATTATTTAATTATTTGGTAATTCTTTACAATTGAGTGATATGGCTAAAACCGATACATATCACGATATCTCAAAAGCTATGGACGGATTTGGACGAAACTTGGTGGAGAGGTTGGGTGTGTGACAAGGAAGAATCGATTCGATTTTGGTGAAGATCTGAATATGGATTCGGATATGAGAATTATTTAATTATTTGGTAATTCTTTACAATTGAGTGATCGGGCAAAAAGTGATATGTAACATGATATTTAAAAGAGTTATGGACGAGTTATGAATAAACGTGGTGGATGAGTTGGTTCGGTGACGAGAACAAGCCGATAAGATTTTGGTTCAGGTCCGAATCCAGATCCGGCCTATCAGTGAGATACAAAACATAAACTGTTTTGCCTGGTGGAGGTGTGCGTTCCTACCAAGTGCCGTTCTAGTTGGTACATTGTTTTTCCTTAAAGGTTGGAGAAATCGTTATTTGTCTCTCCCTGAAATCTTCAGTACTTGTGCCATTTATAAAGTTCTACTTTCAATATAATCGAAATAGCACAATAAACGTGTGAATTATTTTTAATGAGGAGGGATATATATATATATATATTATATATATATATATATATTGTTGCGAATATGGAATTTGGCCTCCATATCCGCTTGTAAATATTCCCCTATTTTCTCCGATACTCCCCAACTCTCCCTTACCCCATTCCCTAGTCCCATTGTCTGTAAACAACACCCATTAGAGCCGATCTTCCCCTTCATCCCCCCATTAAATGTCGTGCCCAGGTCCCCCGCACCACACGTAGACAATTATAGGACATCTTGCTAGTTATTCTTAATCTATGTCAGTTAAGGACTTGTTTCCATTAATTATGACTCTTCGTTGCACCAGAATGTGATTATATGGCACCTGTTAGGAAGTTTAGGACCTCCCCATACCTCTCCGCATCTCTTCCCCATGAAGAAGCGCCAACTACAACAACAACAACAAAAGAGGGGGGCGGCGCGGTGACGGCACGGGGAGTGGGCGTCCTCCTTCCGGCTCGGTTAGCCGCCATTGACCACGCGCTCCACGGGGTTACCACGAAGGGGCTCCCTGTCGGCCCCTCGTCAAGGGCGGAGCCGGTAACCCCCGCACCCAATGAGAAGCCATGGGCCGATGCCATCTGGGGCGGCGCTAACGAGCCGAGGGCGTGTCACTCCCCGCCGGATATACGCGGCCCCGCGCCGGACGTGACGTCAGATGCGCCCCGAGCTTGGAAGGACAAGACGCCACCCTCCCGAGCGCTGAGCGACCTCCCCGGCATCTCCACCAAAGTCGCGACCCACGAGCGCTGAGCGACCTCCCCGCATCTGCTGGACACCACCGTACGTGATTCTGTCCCTGAGCCAGGTGCACCTGAGCCATCGACTGCCGCTTTCCTTGCCATCAAATCCCGTGTGAGTCAGCGTTGTCCCGTTTATCTGTGGTCTGTCTAGGGTTAATATAAGAGTGTGTCTAAGTGCCTGTCTTCCTATGCTGTCCCTCTTGTAGTTGTAATCTAACCTTTTTCCGTACGAATATACTTGAGAACTGAACCCCCGGTGTCGTATTGTGTCATTATAATCCAGCCGGGTGTCTTCTTTTTCTTATTGAGCCAGCATAGCGCGATTAGTCAACCCCGGGTGCAATCGGGGTAACTTGTACGGATACGGCGGCCATCCCGCTCGGCCCACCATACCATCAAAGTCGTATCTGTAACAATTGGTGTCGGGAGTGAGATTCGAGGCCCGACCAAATTTTGAAGGAAAAAAAAAAAACGAATAGAGAAAAAAAAAAAAAATTTGGTCAAAATTTGGAGCGGCCGAAATTTGTTTTGTTTTACGAAACTCGAATTTTGCAAGTCGCGCTATGGCGGATCAAGACGGCTGGGGTCCGGTAGGGGAGAGTGAAGCAGGGTCGGTCCAGGACCAAATTGAGGGACATGAGGGACATGAGGAGAGCGAAGCAGCGAGGGTAGCAAACGCACAAAATGGCGCCTCGCTGGTCACCGCGCCCGCGACCGTAGCAGCGCCGCCGATGGATTGGGGCCTATTTATGGAACAAATAAAGGCGCTCATGGTCCAGACAAGTGAAGACCTGAGGAATGACTTGGGAAACCAAATGGGGGTAATGGGAAACCAAATGGGGGTAATGAGGGACGAAGCGAGGGCTCAGAGTGAGCAAATGGGGGTAATGAGGGACGAAGCGAGGGGTACCGGTGAGGGGTTAGACAATAATTTTAAGGAGTTAGACAAGAAATTTGAGGGGTTAGACAATAATTTTGAGGAGTTAGACAAGAAATTTGAGGGATTAGACAATGGGATAGAAGGGGTGAAAAATGGGTTAATGGGGGTAGAAAACAGAATGGCCGCTCAAGAGAATCAGTTAAAGGGAGTGAAAAATGGGTTAGAGGGGTTAGAAAACAGTATGGAAGGCAAATTGAGGGACATGAGGGACCAAGCGGAAAGGGAAGTTAAACAAATGGAGCAGCAGATAGAGGGGGTCAGAATGGGGGTAGAAACCAAACTGGATGCTCACAGGGAGGAAATGGAGCAGATGAGGGTGGCATCTGGGCAGGAGATGCAAGTGATGGGAGAGGAGATCAGAAGAGGAGTGAGTGAGGAGGTCGGAGGAGTGCGCGAGGAGGTGAGGCACTGTAAGGAGCGCATGGAGAAAGAGGTGAGAAAGGGGACTGTAAAATTGCAAGGTGGTATAGAGGAGTTGACGCTGGGAGTAGAACAACTGACAGTGGGACAAAAGGAGTTGGGGGACCAGGTAAAGAAGAACACAGCGGTAATAGAGGGTTTAAAATCGACACAGAAGGAGATGAAAAAGGACGTAGGGGTAATTAAAAAAGAGTGTCAGACGGTACATGAGGACCTGACGAGGAAAATGGACAAGGTGGTAGAGGTAATGGAGGTTAAAGAGCGGGAGGTGCGGGAGCACATAGAAAAAAATAAAGTGGAGTTAGAGGAAGAACTTAAAGGGGCGCACGAAGAGATGAAGGAGATGAAGCAAAAATTAGAAGAAGTGGAAGAAGGGGTGAGCGAAATTAAAAAGCGACGGAGAGAGGATAAGAAAGAGATAAAAGAGGAGGTAAAAGAATTGGTCCAGAGTCTGTGTTCGGATCGTGATGATGTGCTCATTAACCGGATGAGGGATTCGCAGGTGATGGAGGAGAAGCGAAGAGAAAGAGGACCCGGTGTAAGTGGTGACCAATATGGTCGTGCGTATGATGCGCCAGGTGATTTAATAAGCTTGGGGGTCGAGATAGACCCGGATGTTCGTGAGAGGCCAAGAGTGAGGTGTATGGCTGGTCCGGAGGGTATGGAACGAGAGGTGCGAGGTGTGGGTGAGCAAGGTTGTGGTGGTGGTGGTATGGAATGGGTAGCGGGTTGCGGAGGTGTGACCCATGCATCGACACCAACAGGGGTAGTTGTTGGAGGGACCGGGGAGGCACGAGAGCCCCTTGGGGGTAGTGTACTGTGGGGGCCCGGCCGGTTCGGCCCCGCGCTGACCCCGCAAGGGGCGACGCACGGGGTCCGGCAGGCGGGCAACGACTCACATACGAGGTGGTCCCACAAGGTCCCACTCGCGCCGTATGACGGCAAGAGTGATCTACGCGCGTACCTGGCGCAGTTCGACTGTGTGTGTAAGGGCAACGGTTGGGGTGAGGACGAAGGTGGAGTACACCTGGTGGCCGCATTGCGCGGCGCGGCGGCGGAGGTGCTGACGGCATTACCAGCGGGTGCTCTCACCCTGCCAGCCCTCCGCGACGCCCTAATTAATCGATTCGGCATAGAACAGCAGAGCGAGCTTGTTAAAGCTCAGCTCGCGCTGCGAAAACGCAAGCCCCAGGAAGCCATCGGGGAACTTGCCCACGACATTCGCCGCGCAGTGGGGATCGCACATGCTAGCATGGCAGCGGATTCCCGGGAAAGCCTGGCGCTGGACCATTTTATCCAGGCCCTCCCGGATATTGAGCTCCGGCAACAGCTCGCCATGTGGCGCCCGCAGACTCTGAGCCAGGCGGCTGACGCTGCGGCCCGTTGGGAAGCAGCGAGGCCCCTGGCCCGAGGGGGCGAGCGTCTGGCAATGGCGGTCCGCCAGGTGGGACCCCCGATGGAGGGCGGACCCCTTAGGGGACCCGCCCCCGACGTGGGTCCTGACCTGGCGGGCATGGTCCGGAGGCTGGTGGACCAGCGCCTGGCGGGACCTGGACCATGGCAGGCGGCCACGGAGGTGGCCCGCGGTGGACCACGAGCGGGTAATCCAATTCGGACCTACAGGGGGGGGAATTTGGAATTCCGGAGGCAAGCACCTTATCAGGTGAGGTGCTATACCTGCAACCGCCTGGGTCACCTGGCGCGGCACTGTCGAAACGCGCGCCGGGATGATCCCCGGCAGTTGAGGTCCTCAACTCCGCCCAGGGGGGAGCGGGTTAGCCGACCCCAGACACCCCCCCGCCAGACCCCGGGAAACTAGAAGGTGTCGGGCACGTAGGGCGGTGTTCGGCAGCAGAGGATGGAGGAGAGCCCTCATTGACGCGACAGGTCATTTATTGTGGCCAAATTGGAACCGGTAGCCTGACAATTAGATGCAAAATTGCCGGCGTGGGGGTAGACGCCGTAGTGGACACAGGAGCTAGCGCCACGATCATCAGCCCTGTGGTCCTTGATTCGAGCGCAGGTGGCTGGGATAAGATCCAGCGCCTGCAAAATTATAGTTTGCAGCTTGCTACCGGGGTAACGGCCCCGATCATAGGGCGTGGTTCTGTGACCCTCAAGTTAGGGTCGGTAAGGAGGGAGATAGATGTTTGGGTGGCGGAGGTGTGCGACCCATGTTTAATAGGGTTGGACCTGTTGACTGCCAGCGGTTGTAAAATCGACTTGTGCCGGGGGATCCTGCAGGTGGGAGTAGAAGAGCTGCCGTTAGGGGGAGTGAGCACGGCCGAGAGAGCGGAGCTGGAGGCTTCCGAGGCCGTGACCATCCCCCCAAGGGCCGAGGCGATAGTGCCGGCCCGGTGGGCAGCTCGCCCAACATGGCAGGAGTCCTGCGGCCTGGTCGAACCGGTGGCAGCGCAGTCCATACCGGGTTTAATCGTGGGCCGCACCCTTGTAAAAACGGACGGACCGGTAGTGGCCGTCCGAGTAGTAAATGTGAGTACAGAACCACGCACTATAGTAAGGGGCACGAGGGTAGCTGGCTGCACCCCAGTTGAGGAAGTCGCGACAGTGAGGGGCGAGAACGTCCAGCCGAGCCGACCCCGGGGGGAGCCTTCAATAACAAGTAGGAATTGGCCCGATCCCATTTGCGAGATGGTAAATCGTAGTAGCGTAGAGTTGGGAGGTACCCAGAGGGAGGCCTTACACAAACTGGTTGGGTCCCATTTGGACCTCTTCTCCCTGTCCACCGAGGATATTGGACGTACGGGCCTGGTGAAACATCAGATCCACACCGGTGAGGCCCGGCCTATTCGTCAGGCCGCCCGACGGCTCCCTTGGAGCAAGAGGGCGGAAGCTGACGAGCAGGTTGCAAAAATGCTCGACGCAGGTGTGATCGAGCCCTCGGGAAGTCCTTGGATGTCACCTGTTGTGCTGGTCAAAAAGAAGGATGGGACCACGCGGTTCTGCGTGGACTATCGCCAGCTAAACAACGTGACACTCAAGGACTCATATCCCCTGCCAAGGATTGATGACACCCTCGATGCCGTTGCGGGCTCAAATTGGTTCACAACTTTGGACCTCAAGAGTGGGTATTGGCAGGTGGAGATGGATAGGGCAGGGAAGGAGAAAACGGCATTTTCCACAGGTAAGGGACTGTATCAGTTTACTGTGATGCCGTTTGGTTTGTGTAACGCCCCCGCCACCTTTGAGAGATTGATGGAGCATGTACTAGGCGGCATGCCATGGCAATCATGCCTGGTGTACCTGGATGACGTCCTGGTACATGCCCAAACGTTCCCCCAGGCACTAGCTAATTTGGACCAGGTGTTCGGGTGCCTCAGACAGGCAGGGTTGAAGCTGAACCCGAGTAAGTGCACTTTGTTTGCAAGAGAGGTGGCCTATCTAGGTCACGTGATTGGCCGCGAGGGGGTAAAAACAGACCCAGACAAAATTAAAGCGGTAGAGGAGTGGCCCGCACCACGTACCATCAAAGAGGTGCGGGGATTTTTGGGACTCTGCTCCTACTACCGGCGCTTTGTGGCGAAATTTGCGGAGTTGGCCCGTCCCCTCCACCGGCTTACGGAGAAGGGGACGCGATTTAATTGGACACGGGAGTGCCACGAGGCCTTCCAAAAATTGAAGGGGTGTCTAACATCCGCACCCCTTCTAGCTTACCCCACTAGTGACGGGACATTTACCCTGGACACGGATGCGAGCCAGGAAGGATTGGGCGCAGTTTTGTCTCAGACACAGGAGGGCGTGGAGAGAGTGATTGGTTATTATAGTCGGGCCTTAAGTAGGCCCGAGAGAAATTACTGCGTCACTCGCAAAGAGTTATTGGCTATGCTGGCTGCCATGAACCATTTCCACCCGTACTTGTACGGGCGGAAATTTTTGGTTAGAACTGACCATTCCTCCTTGCAATGGCTCCTTCGGTTCAAGGAACCGGAGGGCCAAATTGCAAGGTGGTTGGAAAAGTTGCAGCAGTACGATTTTGATGTGGCCCATAGGGCCGGGAAGGCCCATGGTAATGCGGACGCACTCTCTCGGCGTCCTTGTCTGGGGGAAAACTGTAAATTTTGTGCGAGACACGAGGAGAGGGAGCAATTGGGCGATTCCGCCCCGATTCTCGTCGTCCGGGCAACCCGGGTGAGAGGGCCAATTTTGCCACTAACCGCGGACGAGGAATTTGGAGAGTTGGCTTGGAGCACGGCCCAGCAGGAGGATCCTGTTCTGGGGCCGGTGTTCCAATGGGTCAAATTGGGGCAAAGACCAAAGGGGGAAGAGGTCACCCCCCTCGGGGCACAAACAAAGGCATATTGGGCTCAGTGGCAGACCCTGGAATTGAAAGGCAACATCTTGTATCGCAAGTGGGTGGAGGTTCCCTCTGATCGAACTTCCTGGCTGGTGATAGTCCCTGACAAATTCAAGAACGTCATATTGCAACAGGTGCATGGTACCCGCTCCGGCGGCCATTTGGGCAGGACAAAGACAATATCTCGGGTCCGCCGGAGGTTCTATTGGGTGAATATGGGGCGCGACATACAGGACTGGTGTCGGAGATGCGACGCCTGTTCTGCCAAAAAGGGACCAGCACGGAGGATGAGGGCCCCCCTTCAATTACATCAGGTGGGGGCCCCCCTTGAGCGGGTGGCTATGGATATTCTAGGACCGCTGCCCCGCACCCGCCAAGGTAATAAGTATATCCTCGTTGTGATGGACTACTTCACCAAGTGGCCGGAGGCCTACGCCCTCCCCAACCAAGAAGCAGGGGTGGTAGCGCAGGCCTTCGTGGAAGGATTTGTGTGCCGGCATGGGATTCCACAGGAGTTGCACACCGACCAGGGACGAAATTTTGAGAGCAAATTACTAAAAGATGTGTGCAGTCTCCTGTCAATTCGAAAAACCAGGACAACGCCTTTAAGACCTCAATCTGACGGGATGGTGGAAAGATTCAACCGAACTTTAATCCAACAACTGGCACTGTTCACCACCACCCGTCAGGATGACTGGGACGAACATCTCCCTTACTTGCTCATGGCCTACCGAACCAGCCAGCACGGGGCCACCGCATGCAGTCCAGCGTTGCTTATGTATGGGCGGGAGTTACGGGCTCCCGCCGACTTGCTGTGCGGTCCCGTGCCAGACACAGTGGTTAACCCGCCGAGGGAGGGGTACGCACGTCACCTAGAGGAAGGCATGGAGCTAGTCCATGCCTTCGCCCGCCGCCAACTCCATCTGGCGGGGGAAAAGATGAAGCGCAGGTACGACGACCGGAGCCAGGGGAGTCAATACGCTCCGGGGACGAAGATTTGGTTCTTTAATCCCCGGAGGCGGAAGGGAAGGTGCCCAAAACTCACCTCCCCCTGGCAAGGCCCAGGAGTCGTCCTGTCGCAAATCTGTGACGTGGTCTTTAAGATCAAAATGGGGCCACGAGCCCTCCCTCGGATCGTCCACGCCGACCGGATAAGACCTTACACCGGCGAGCAGGCGCCCCCGTGGATTGCCTCGGCTTTAGATGCCGAGGCGGGACCCAGTACCTCTGAATAAGGGGGGCTTATTAGTGCCAGAGGACTGGGGGATTGAGGAGCGATAGGCCCGGTGGGAGAGGGTGGCATCCCTGCCACCTTTCCCATAGGGGGGCAAAGGAGCAATAGCTTACGGGGTGTATGGCAGTGAAAACTAGCCCGGGTGGGTTAGGATATGGTGTGTAGGGATCTAGCGAAGATGACATTAGGTAACGTTAAGATTAGTTAGTGACTGATACCTGTAGTGGGGACGCAGGTAGATTAGTATGGATGATAATGACGAGGGAGCGCAATAGTTTAAAGGGACGACTGGGAAGCGCAAGTTTCAGAAGGGAGTAGTTAGCTGAGATGATGCCGTGTTTGTGAGAATTGAACAGGTGTGATTGCACAGGTGTGCAACTGGACAGGTGTGTGGAGCAGTGTATGAGTAGTGAGTGTGTGGATCAGCGCGAATGCGCTTGGGGAGAGAAGGGTGCAGGTGGCACCAGGTGTGAGAGCACAGGTGTGCAAGTACAGGTGTGTGGAGAGAGTTGGAGTAAGTGGTACGGAGTGGTGTGCATGGTGCGAAGGTGTGGATGGGGGAAGAGTGGACCCCCTTTCACGAGCACCCGGGGCGGGTAGTGTAAGTGTTAGGTAGAGGGTGCAGGTAAATTGTGGTTGAATATTGGCATTTGTGGTGCGGTTGCAGAATGGTGTTGTGAATGGGTGCATTAGTGTTGTGGAAATGGCTGGGCGTGTAGCCTGTTAGTGTGTGTAGTTGGTTGGGCACTCCACCACTGTGAGGATGTCGGCCAGGTGAGGCCGCAGGTGGGCTCTGGGAGCCGGTAGAGTTGTGGATGGGGCCCGAGGATCCGGAGGATGGACCCGGGTAGCCCAGTGCCAGAGAGGGCACCGAGTGGGGAGAGTGCCAGAGGGCCTTCCCCAGGTAGTTAGGTTAGGGCAAGGAGCAGGTAAGCTCGGAGGCAACTGCAGTGGTGGAGGTGTGCAGGTGGGTAGACCCACTGGGAGAGGTACACGCCGCAGCCCAGAAATTGTGCGAGGGCACCGGGAGATGAATCGGGGGAGTGAGACCCCAAATTGAAGAGCACCACAGTTTGGCCAATGGGAATTGGTTTTTAGAACCCATAGTGTAAGAGGGCCAATGGTTTGGCCGGAGAGAGACCCCGGGTAGTGTAAAGTTGTTAAAGTCATTTAGGAGATAGTTAGGATTGATGAACCTGTCGCACCATACGCAGCCACTTACCTGTGGTGATGATGATGACTCCACACCTGTGTTTTCTTTGTTTGTGTTGCAGAAATGAGAATTGCTGTTGGATTTGTGAGACGCATCACGACGTGGATGAGACATTGGGGTGATTCCATCTCTCCCTCCCTAGGAGGGACTGATGATGAATTGGTGATGGCAAATTTTGATGTTGAGTTGAAAATGGCAAATTTTGATGAGAGTTGAAAATGGCAAATTTGATTGGTTAGGAGGGAGAGAAGACGAATTTGGTATATGGGAGGAACGGGGAAGACAGTAGGGATGTTTGTGGATTTGTAAAGTAGATGTTTATGGGTAGTGTTGTGTTTTGTTGATACAGTAAGGGGTAAGGGAGGGGCCATGTAGGTTACCTGGTGGGGGGGGCGTACGGTAGGAACGTACCTGTCTCACCTGGTTCCCATGTGCCCCCAGTGTGCATCACCTTGCATTGCGTGCACTTTTGCGCCCTTACCACCTTGCTCACTTGTCTTGTTTTTGTCTCCCACCTCCGAGGATCTGGCTTTGGGGTAGAGAGAGAGGAGAGAGAGGTGCTGGCGACGCAGTTGTGGGCCTGCACTTTCGCTGCTTGCTGCCGGGATCGATACACCATATGGACCGCAATGTTTGTGGCCACCCACGATGGACCGCAGTTCGTTTGCGGCCAAGCACCACCCGGGGATGGACCTATGGGTCAACGTGGCACCTATGCCATACAGGTGAACCACTTTTAAGTAACACCAAGTGCACCACAAGAAGAGCAAGAGACACCTGCAGGGTTAGGGGTTGTCGAATTTATTTTTATTCCAATGAACAATGGTGACTGCACCGATTGGTGGTGGGGTGGTGCTTTTGATGCGCGGGAAGGGTGCTCTGCACGTTATTAAAGGCCGTCGGCCACAGAGCACTCGTGGGTTGGTGTATCGATGTTGGCAAGCGCGCTCTCTCTATGCATAACATCTGCATGTGTTCCTCCAAAGACAGGTCCTGGATCGTAGTGTAGATATCAGCGTAGTCTTGTAAATAATGCTCCCTACCGGCTGTATGTTTAGTTTGAGAATTCTTTCCGGATTCGGTTATCCTGTGGGTGTGTTTCTGAGAGGAGAAGGGTGCAACGTCGCAGGGGGACATATTTACTCATTTGTGAATATCTATAAAACTGTCGCACTCAGGGTAGAGTTAATAGTAGAGGGAACTACATTGCGTGCCACACTAAAGTAGGTAAAGATTTATCGGGTCGGGATGCCCCGAGGGTAGAGAAGGGTGCAATGTTGCGAATATGGAATTTGGCCTCCATATCCGCTTGTAAATATTCCCCTATTTTCTCCGATACTCCCCAACTCTCCCTTACCCCATTCCCTAGTCCCATTGTCTGTAAACAACACCCATTAGAGCCGATCTTCCCCTTCATCCCCCCATTAAATGTCGTGCCCAGGTCCCCCGCACCACACGTAGACAATTATAGGACATCTTGCTAGTTATTCTTAATCTATGTCAGTTAAGGACTTGTTTCCATTAATTATGACTCTTCGTTGCACCAGAATGTGATTATATGGCACCTGTTAGGAAGTTTAGGACCTCCCCATACCTCTCCGCATCTCTTCCCCATGAAGAAGCGCCAACTACAACAACAACAACAAAAGAGGGGGGCGGCGCGGTGACGGCACGGGGAGTGGGCGTCCTCCTTCCGGCTCGGTTAGCCGCCATTGACCACGCGCTCCACGGGGTTACCACGAAGGGGCTCCCTGTCGGCCCCTCGTCAAGGGCGGAGCCGGTAACCCCCGCACCCAATGAGAAGCCATGGGCCGATGCCATCTGGGGCGGCGCTAACGAGCCGAGGGCGTGTCACTCCCCGCCGGATATACGCGGCCCCGCGCCGGACGTGACGTCAGATGCGCCCCGAGCTTGGAAGGACAAGACGCCACCCTCCCGAGCGCTGAGCGACCTCCCCGGCATCTCCACCAAAGTCGCGACCCACGAGCGCTGAGCGACCTCCCCGCATCTGCTGGACACCACCGTACGTGATTCTGTCCCTGAGCCAGGTGCACCTGAGCCATCGACTGCCGCTTTCCTTGCCATCAAATCCCGTGTGAGTCAGCGTTGTCCCGTTTATCTGTGGTCTGTCTAGGGTTAATATAAGAGTGTGTCTAAGTGCCTGTCTTCCTATGCTGTCCCTCTTGTAGTTGTAATCTAACCTTTTTCCGTACGAATATACTTGAGAACTGAACCCCCGGTGTCGTATTGTGTCATTATAATCCAGCCGGGTGTCTTCTTTTTCTTATTGAGCCAGCATAGCGCGATTAGTCAACCCCGGGTGCAATCGGGGTAACTTGTACGGATACGGCGGCCATCCCGCTCGGCCCACCATACCATCAAAGTCGTATCTGTAACAATTGGTGTCAGGAGTGGGATTCGAGGCCCGACCAAATTTTGAAGGAAAAAAAAAAAACGAATAGAGAAAAAAAAAAAAAATTTGGTCAAAATTTGGAGCGGCCGAAATTTGTTTTGTTTTACGAAACTCGAATTTTGCAAGTCGCGCTATGGCGGATCAAGACGGCTGGGGTCCGGTAGGGGAGAGTGAAGCAGGGTCGGTCCAGGACCAAATTGAGGGACATGAGGGACATGAGGAGAGCGAAGCAGCGAGGGTAGCAAACGCACAAAATGGCGCCTCGCTGGTCACCGCGCCCGCGACCGTAGCAGCGCCGCCGATGGATTGGGGCCTATTTATGGAACAAATAAAGGCGCTCATGGTCCAGACAAGTGAAGACCTGAGGAATGACTTGGGAAACCAAATGGGGGTAATGGGAAACCAAATGGGGGTAATGAGGGACGAAGCGAGGGCTCAGAGTGAGCAAATGGGGGTAATGAGGGACGAAGCGAGGGGTACCGGTGAGGGGTTAGACAATAATTTTAAGGAGTTAGACAAGAAATTTGAGGGGTTAGACAATAATTTTGAGGAGTTAGACAAGAAATTTGAGGGATTAGACAATGGGATAGAAGGGGTGAAAAATGGGTTAATGGGGGTAGAAAACAGAATGGCCGCTCAAGAGAATCAGTTAAAGGGAGTGAAAAATGGGTTAGAGGGGTTAGAAAACAGTATGGAAGGCAAATTGAGGGACATGAGGGACCAAGCGGAAAGGGAAGTTAAACAAATGGAGCAGCAGATAGAGGGGGTCAGAATGGGGGTAGAAACCAAACTGGATGCTCACAGGGAGGAAATGGAGCAGATGAGGGTGGCATCTGGGCACTCCCCTTATTCTCAATTCTCAGAAATTCTCAGCAATTCTCAGAAACGGCACTCCCCTTAGCAGGGGGGGGGGGGGGGGTTAATCCCCTTGGCCTGTTAAGCTGGCCGTCTCTAGTCCTGGTACTTGTAATGCTCCTTCGCGGGGTGAAACTAGTCAGGGTTATTGGTCAAGGTGTTCTCCCGAATACCTTTACCAATCCCTCCGCAAAGCAGGGAGACAAGTACCGCTCGAACCACGGACAATATGGTATTTGCCAAGCAGTTTAGCAATCCGCGATTCGAGCCGTTAGCAATTGACTAACCCGATTCAAAGCAGTTGGCCAAATCGCGCCACAGATACTCAATTGGAGACAGGACGAAAGCGATCGGGGGAAAGAAGAAACCAAAGGTGGGAAATAACAGACATTTATTAATTATGTACACCAAAACCAAAGAAGAAGAAACGAAAGTAATATACAGAACGAAGAAGAAGAAGATACACAGGGTAGCCTTAAACAGTCTTATATTATCAACGCCCAGGACAGACAAACAGACGTACACAACAGGGAATGGTAGGCAGGAATGACTGGAAGAAGGAGAAGGGTCCATGCAGGTGACAGTGTAGGACGGTCCGGGCCGGTGCGCAGTGTCGAGGGTGGCTCCAGTCCACGCTCCGGGCTCGAGGCGAAAACCCGGTGGCAGCTGCACGTATTCGTTCACGCGGTAGGGGCTTTTCGAAGCAGCTCGTCAGAGGGCTCCGCGCAGCTTCGTCTCTCTCAGCCAGACCCCACCAAGCGCCGTCTCCAACCCAAGCCGACTCTCTCAAAAGGCTCGCGCTGGCGCTTATATTATGTGCTTCCAGATCAATGCGCGCTTCATAGAGCCACGCCCGTGATCGTATTTCGTCAGCCCTGGTTGGCTGGTAGGGGCTCGCTGGCTCCACCTCTGATGGTGCGTCGACGTGCCACACCTTGTTCTTAAAGTCCCGTCCCCTTCTTCCTTGGCTTTGAGACCACGTGCGCAATGGCGGTTTGGGGCCAACAACCGAATCAAGGCAAGGAGCAGCGAACGCCACCCGACTGTTACTTTAAAGCGCGGGTGAGGCGATTGGCGAAATTGAAAGGGGCCTATCTTATTTGATTAATGCAACGCAGATTCAACTATTGGGAACAGATCCTTAACTGAAACACATAATAATGAAATAACTAGGGAGAGGTCCTATGGTTCGCTACATGTTGTACATGGACTAACTAGGGTGCGATCTTTAACAAGCCAATTGATGGGGATATTTACAGGGGAACATTTATAAGGAAAACATTTACTAAAATTTACTAGTGAAGGTTCTAAAAACTGTAACTATATATATATATATATATATATATATATATATACAGTATATATATATATATATATATATATATATATATATATATATATATATATATATATATATACATATACATACATACATACATACACGTATGTATTGATTCAATTGTTTTTCTTCCTAATCACGTATCGTGACTCCACCTGACCTCTCAGCGTATTTTGTCCACTACAGGATGAAGGCCTCCCTTAATATGGTCCATTCTGTTCTACTCATTCCAATTTAAGGCCTTATCCTTCAGTATTGTTTTTCAATTTCATTTGTGTATTTCTATGGTCTAGCTCACCTTCTTCCAAGGCATTGTCTAGGGTATTCGTTTTGAATTCATGTTGTGTGTTCTTCTTGCTCCATGTGCAGCCCAGTTCCATTTCAGTTTTTTAGTTGTGACCAGAATGACTTTTGTTTTCCAGTTTCTTGTTTCCTTTTGTTCTGTACCAATACCACACCTTTATATAACTCTTTGAGTGGTGGTCAATGTATGCTCCATTTTCTTTGTTGGAGACAATATTTATAGAGAGCTTCGTAAGCGAACCTCTCTGGCAATTGCATGTATATGTAAATCCATTCAAAATTTCACTTTCATTTCAAATTTCACAAAAAAATATTTAAACTTTTTCCCCATTCCCTTGGGAACAAAATTTCAAGTTGTCATTTCAAATGTCCCTTCCATGATCCGCCATCTTGTCCCTTCCATGATCCGCCATCTTGTCCCTTCCATCTTGCTCACGTGATCTTGCTTTGGTCTGGCACGACCGATAAATTATTTTCACCTGGTGATTAAAATCAATAAATTACAATACAGTACTGTACAGAACGGATTTTGAATTCGAAACCGCTCATCATTTACGCCAGCTGCACCGATTTCAGTTTTCCGCCATCTACACCGACTTCATTTAAGCCAGGCACACCGATTTCAGTACGTACCTGCCATTCGGACCTATGTACCTGGTCCAGTCGACTAGAAGTCTAGACTATATAGCCTACAGTAGGTAAGTCCTGCATTGTATCCCAATCTATCCATTCAATAAAATTAATTTGAATTTTAATTCTAAGCCCAAGATCAAACGACCTAGCCTAGCCAGGCCTAGGCCTACAGATGTTTGCGAGGGCTGCGTACTCGATCGACTG
This sequence comes from Myxine glutinosa, assembly GCF_964187855.1. NCBI lineage: Eukaryota > Metazoa > Chordata > Myxini > Myxiniformes > Myxinidae > Myxine > Myxine glutinosa. Next base: position 157,782,009 of record NC_136268.1, read on the forward strand.
ACCCTTGTCGACGAAGCTCTCACTCTACGCAATGCATATTCATATTATAGCATGTGTCACTGTTGGTAGAACAGATTGATTATAACTTTTCTGTCAGACAACAGGGTATTTCCTGTTCATTACATTTTTATTCTCCAAATGCTACCCATCTTGCTCTTGTACCTGTCCTCACGTCTACAAAGTATGCTGCATCATTTTGGGTGATTTGGCTGAAGTAAATGTAATTACTGGACCACATTTCAATTTAGCAGAATGTGATGTTTTTTTTTCCAATGAATTTCAAGTGATAACTCAATGCAATTTATAAGTCCCACTGGAAGATATTGAAGCTGTGACGGTGACACCTGCCAGGGCCAAAAACAACACCTGGCAGAGGGCGGATGAGCTCCCGTAGGGAGCCAACGTCCATCCAGTAAGGAGGTGGTGCCTCCTAAAAAACACACATCCGGTTTGGACGGGTTCAAGTCATACCAAAGATTTTTAAAATGGTACGTGCTGCTTCCTTGCTTGAAAATGATAGAGCACGGACAATCCCCATCAGTTGGCATCTATGGAAGAGGAAATTCCTCTTGAGGAAATGCCCCGCTGAGTACCGTGAGAAAAGCGGCGCCATTGTTATGACGTCACTGGTTCCCAGAGTATCGTGACTTCACTTCCCCCAAGCTCAGTGGCTGTGTTAAGTGTTTGTCTCGTCAGTATGTCCGTGTGTGTGTGTGTGTGTGTGTGTGTGTGTGTGTGTGTGTGTGTGTGTGTGTGTGTGTGTGTGTGTGTGTGTGTGTGTGTGTGTGTGTGTGTGTGGGGGGGGGGGGTCATGGTCATGGTCATGGTCATGTATGTGTGTGGTCATGTATGTGTGTGGTCATGTATGTGTGTGGTCATGTATGTGTGTGGTCATGTATGTGTGTGTGCATGTATGTGTGTGTGTGTGTGTGTGTGTGTGTGTGTGTGTGTGTGTCAGCTCTACTCCGAGCCTTATCCCATGCATAAAAATAAAAAGCATGAAAAAATTATTCTTACAAATGTCTGCCTTTCCATTTTATTTTAGAGACTGAAATAATCAAATAACAATAATAAACTAATAACAATGATAATAATAAATGACAATTGTAAGCACTTTCACAACAGTGTACACTTTAAAAAATGTATGGTACTATATATAGTACAGGAAAAGTCAATGACACTTTTCATAGTCTTTGTAAAGTAAACTGTGGAATTGTTCGAGCCTCCAAGCAGATGTAAAGGAATGTGACAGCAAGCTTAATGCTCTCATTTTCTTTGAATCAGAATGCGAATAATCCAAAGTTCATCATCAAACCTTTCATTGGGACCGCTCATCTTGCTCAAATATTCCTGCTTTAAAGTTTTGAAGATGATGTCTACATTTGTTGATTGGCCACCAACGCACCTTCTTGGTCTGTCAGTTTCTGGAAAGGATCCTGCAATAGTGTGATGAAGCTGCACAGGATCCCCAAAATGCTCTGACAACTGAGGAATGACTGTTCCTTGAGCCATTCCAATGCAATTTGAAAAGGAAAAAATCGCACCGTGTCCGAAGGAAGTGGTTCAGTTTGCCATTATTCAATATGAAATAGGCAAAGCCGGGAAACGAATGAAACCCATTAGAATTACCCGTTAGAACCCATTAGAATTACCATTTAGAACCCATTAAAATTACCCTTTACAACCCATTAGAATTTCCCATTGGAACCCTTTAAAATTACAATTTTGAACCCAATAGAATAACCCTTTGGAACACATTAGAATTACCCTTTGGAACCCTTTAAAATTACAATTTTGAACCCATTAGAATAACCCTTTAGAGCCCATTAGAAATACATTTTAGAACCCATTCGAATTACCCTTTAGAACCCTTTAGAATTACCCTTCACAATTACCCTTTGGAACCCTTTAGGATTACGATTTAGAATTACCCTTCATAATTACCCTTTAGAACCCTTTAGGATTACTATTTAGAATTACCCTTAATAATTACCCTTTAGAACCCTTTAGGATTACTATTTAGAATTACCCTTCATAATTACCCTTTCGAACCCTTTAGGATTAATATTTAGAATTACCCTTCATAATTACCCTTTAGAGCCCTTTAGGATTACTATTTAGAATTACCCTTCATAATTACCCTTAAGAACCCTTTAGGATTACTATTTAGAATTACCCTTCATAATTACCCTTTGGAACCCTTTAGGATTACTATTTAGAATTACCCTTCATAATTACCCTTTCGAACCCTTTAGGATTACTATTTAGAATTACCCTTCATAATTACCCTTTCGAACCCTTGAGGATTAATATTTAGAATTACCCTTCATAATTACCCTTTCTAATCCTTTAGGATTACTATTTAGAATTACCCTTAATAATTACCCTTAAGAACCCTTTAGGATTACTATTTAGAATTACCCTTCATAATTACCCTTTCGAACCCTTTAGGATTAATATTTAGAATTACCCTTCATAATTACCCTTTAGAACCCTTTAGGATTACTATTTAGAATTACCCTTCATAATTACCCTTAAGAACCCTTTAGGATTACTATTTAGAATTACCCTTCATAATTACCCTTTAGAACCCTTTAGGATTACTATTTAGAATTACCCTTCATAATTACCCTTTAGAACCCTTTAGGATTACTATTTAGAATTACCCTTCATAATTACCCTTAAGAACCCTTTAGGATTACTATTTATAATTACCCTTCATAATTACCCTTTAGAACCCTTTAGGATTACTATTTAGAATTACCCTTCATAATTACCCTTTAGAACCCTTTAGGATTACTATTTAGAATTACCCTTCATAATTACCCTTAAGAACCCTTTCGGATTACGATTTAGAATTACCCTTCATAATTACCCTTAAGAACCCTCTAGGATTACGATTTAGAATTACCCTTCATAATTACCCTTTAGAACCCTTTCGGATTACGATTTAGAATTACCCTTCATAATTACCCTTTCGAACCCTTTAGGATTAATATTTAGAATTACCCTTCATAATTACCCTTTAGAACCCTTTAGGATTACTATTTAGAATTACCCTTCATAATTACCCTTAAGAACCCTTTAGGATTACTATTTAGAATTACCCTTCATAATTACCCTTTCGAACCCTTTAGGATTACGATTTAGGATTACCCTTCATAATTACCCTTTCGAACCCTTTAGGATTACTGTTTAGAATTACCCTCCATAATTACCCTTTAGAACCCTTTCGGATTACTATTTAGAATTACCCTTCATAATTACCCTTTAGAACCCTTTATGTTTACTATTTAGAATTACCCTTCATAATTACCCTTTCGAGCCCTTTAGGATTACGATTTAGAATTACCCTTCATAATTACCCTTAAGAACCCTTTAGGATTACTATTTAGAATTACCCTTCATAATTACCCTTAAGAACCCTTTCGGATTACGATTTAGAATTACCCTTCATAATTACCCTTAAGAACCCTTTCGGATTACTATTTAGAATTACCCTTCATAATTACCCTTTCGAACCCTTTATGATTACTATTTAGAATTACCCTTCATAATTACCCTTAAGAACCCTTTATGATTACGATTTAGAATTACCCTCCATAATTACCCTTAAGAACCCTTTAGGATTACGATTTAGAATTACCCTTCATAATTACGCTTTAGAACCCTTTATGATTACTATTTAGAATTACCCTTCATAATTACCCTTTAGAACCCTCCAGAATTACCCTTTATTACCCTTTATAACCCTTTAGAAATACCCTTTTGAACCTTTGAGAATTACCCTTTAGAATTACCCTTTATAATTACCCTTCCAGAATTACCCTATATTATTCCCCTTTAGAATTACCCTTTATAATTACCCTTTGGAACCCTTTTGAAATACCCTTCCAGAATTACCCTTCAGAATTACCCTTTATAACTCTTTAGAATTACCCTTTTGAACCCTTCATAATTACCCTTTAGAACCCTTTATGATTACTATTTAGAATTACCCTTCATAATTACCCTTTAGAACCCTCCAGAATTACCCTTTATAACCCTTTAGAAATACCCTTTTGAACCTTTGAGAATTACCCTTTAGAATTACCCTTTATAATTACCCTTCCAGAATTACCCTATATTATTCCCCTTTAGAATTACCCTTTATAATTACCCTTTGGAACCCTTTTGAAATACCCTTCCAGAATTACCCTTTATTATTCCCCTTTAGAATTACCCTTTATAATTACCCTTTGGAACCCTTTTGAAATACCCTTCCAGAATTACCCTTCAGAATTACCCTTTATAATTACCCTTTATAACTCTTCAGAATTACCCTTTATAATTACCCTTTATAACTCTTTAGAATTACCCTTTTGAACCCTTTAGAATTACCCTTTATAACTCATGTTTACTTTTAAATTACCCTTTAAGTGTAAACTTACGGACGTCCTTATGGCACTTTCTTTGTCCACCACATGACCATTTACCAAATTAAAGTTGCCCATAGAAAAGCACTTTCGGGATTGAATGGTCTTCCATGTGTGTGAGGTGTCCTGACCAGTGAAGCTGGACTTGCATCAGGAAATAATCAATTCCTTGGATACGACAATGGTCTAGGATTGAGGTGTTTGGTCGTCTGCCTCACCAGGTGATGCCAAGAATCTTGTGAAGTCTTCGCATATGGATTTGACCAAGATGTTTGATATGGCGACAATAGGGTGTCCAAGATTCGCATCTATACAGGAGTGTCGATAAGACAACGGCACGATAGACACTGATCTTGGTGTCCATGGCACGATAGACACACATCTTGGTGTCCATGGCACGATAGACACTGATCTTGGTGTCCATGGCACGATAGACACTGATCTTGGTGTCCATGGCACGATAGACACTGATCTTGGTGTCCATGGCACGATAGACACTGATCTTGGTGTCCATGGCACGATAGACACTCATCTTGGTGTCCATGGCACGATAGACACTGATCTTGGTGTCCAGGTGAATGCCACGTTCATGCCAAAGAGGATGTGTCAATCTTCCAAAGGACACACCAACTTTACCGAGTCTTGATGTTACTTCATCGTCAATCATTGCCTTTTGAGAGAGGACACCTCCAAGGTAGCAGAACTTATCTACAACTTTGAGTGGCGTGTCATCAATGGTGATGGATGGGACGGTATACACACCTTCTGTTCTCAGCTGGAGCATAACCTCGGTCTTCATGAGGGTAATTATAAGGCCAGAGCGACGAGCATATTGCGCAAAGGAGTTGATAATAAATAAAATATCTTTTACATTATGACAGAAGAGTGCGCATCTTTTACATTATGACAGGAGAGTGCACATCTTTTACATTATGACAGGAGAGTGCACATCTTTTACATTATGACAGGAGAGTGCACATCTTTTACATTATGACAGGAGAGTGCACATCTTTTACATTATGACAGAAGAGTGCACATCTTTTACATTATGACAGGAGAGTGCACATCTTTTACATTATGACAGGAGAGTGCACATCTTTTACATTATGACAGGAGAGTGCACATCTTTTACATTATGACAGGAGAGTGCACATCTTTTACATTATGACAGGAGAGTGCACATCTTTTACATTATGACAGAAGAGTGCGCATCTTTTACATTATGACAGGAGAGTGCACATCTTTTACATTATGACAGCAGAGTGCACATCTTTTAAATTATGACAGGAGAGTGCGCATCTTTTACATTATGACAGGAGAGTGCGCATCTTTTACATTATGACAGCAGAGTGCACATCTTTTAAATTATGACAGGAGAGTGCACATCTTTTACATTATGACAGGAGAGTGCGCATCTTTTACATTATGACAGGAGAGTGCACATCTTTTATATTATGACAGGAGAGTGCACATCTTTTACATTATGACAGGAGAGTGCGCATCTTTTACATTATGACAGGAGAGTGCACATCTTTTACATTATGACAGGAGAGTGCACATCTTTTACATTATGACAGGAGAGTGCACATCTTTTACATTATGACAGGAGAGTGCGCATCTTTTACATTATGACAGGAGAGTGCACATCTTTTAAATTATGACAGGAGAGTGCACATCTTTTACATTATGACAGGAGAGTGCGCATCTTTTACATTATGACAGGAGAGTGCACATCTTTTACATTATGACAGGAGAGTGCACATCTTTTACATTATGACAGGAGAGTGCGCATCTTTTACATTATGACAGGAGAGTGCACATCTTTTACATTATGACAGGAGAGTGCGCATCTTTTACATTATGACAGGAGAGTGCACATCTTTTACATTATGACAGCAGAGTGCACATCTTTTAAATTATGACAGGAGAGTGCACATCTTTTAAATTATGACAGGAGAGTGCGCATCTTTTACATTATGACAGGAGAGTGCGCATCTTTTACATTATGACAGAAGAGTGCGCATCTTTTACATTATGACAGAAGAGTGCACATCTTTTACATTATGACAGAAGAGTGCGCATCTTTTACATTATTACTGAAGAGTGCGCATCTTTTACATTATGACTGAAGAGTGCGCATCTTTTACATTATGACAGAAGAGTGCACATCTTTTACATTATGACAGAAGAGTGCACATCTTTTACATTATGACTGAAGAGTGCGCATCTTTTACATAATGACTGAAGAGTGCGCATCTTTTACATTATGACAGAAGAGTGCACATCTTTTACATTATGACTGAAGATTGCGCATCTTTTACATTATGACTGAAGAGTGCACATCTTTTACATTATGACTGAAGAGTGCACATCTTTTACATTATGACAGAAGAGTGCACATCTTTTACATTATGACTGAAGATTGCGCATCTTTTACATTATGACTGAAGAGTGCACATCTTTTACATTATGACTGAAGAGTGCACATCTTTTACATTATGACAGAAGAGTGCACATCTTTTACATTATGACTGAAGAGTGCGCATCTTTTACATTATGACTGAAGAGTGCGCATCTTTTACATTATGACAGAAGAGTGCACATCTTTTACATTATGACAGAAGAGTGCACATCTTTTACATTATTACTGAAGAGTGCGCATCTTTTACATTATGACTGAAGAGTGCGCATCTTTTACATTATGACAGAAGAGTGCACATCTTTTACATTATGACAGAAGAGTGCACATCTTTTACATTATGACTGAAGAGTGCGCATCTTTTACATTATGACAGAAGAGTGCACATCTTTTACATTATGACAGAAGAGTGCACATCTTTTACATTATTACTGAAGAGTGCACATCTTTTACATTATGACTGAAGAGTGCGCATCTTTTACATTATGACAGAAGAGTGCACATCTTTTACATTATGACAGAAGAGTGCACATCTTTTACATTATGACTGAAGAGTGCGCATCTTTTACATTATGACTGAAGAGTGCACATCTTTTACATTATGACAGAAGAGTGCACATCTTTTACATTATGACAGAAGAGTGCACATCTTTTACATTATTACTGAAGAGTGCGCATCTTTTACATTATGACTGAAGAGTGCGCATCTTTTACATTATGACAGAAGAGTGCACATCTTTTACATTATGACAGAAGAGTGCACATCTTTTACATTATGACTGAAGAGTGCGCATCTTTTACATTATGACAGAAGAGTGCACATCTTTTACATTATGACAGAAGAGTGTGCATCTTCTAAATTATGACAGAAGAGTGCGCATCTTTTACATTATGACTGAAGAGTGCGCATCTTTTACATTATGACTGAAGAGTGCGCATCTTTTACATTATGACTGAAGAGCGCGCATCTTTTACATTATGACTGAAGAGTGCGCATCTTTTACATTATGACTGAAGAGTGCACATCTTTTACATTATGACAGAAGAGTGTGCATCTTTTAAATTATGACAGAAGAGTGCGCATCTTTTACATTATGACTGAAGAGTGCGCATCTTTTACATTATGACAGGAGAGTGCACATCTTTTACATTATGACAGAAGAGTGCGCATCTTTTACATTATGACATGAGAGTGCGCATCTTTTACATTATGACTGAAGAGTGCACATCTTTTACATTATGACTGAAGAGTGCACATCTTTTACATTATGACAGAAGAGTGCACATCTTTTACATTATGACTGAAGAGTGCGCATCTTTTACATTACGACAGAAGAGTGCACATCTTTTACATTATGACAGAAGAGTGCACATCTTTTACATTATGACTGAAGAGTGCGCATCTTTTACATTATGACAGAAGAGTGCACATCTTTTACATTATGACAGAAGAGTGTGCATCTTTTACATTATGACTGAAGAGTGCGCATCTTTTACATTATGACAGAAGAGTGCACATCTTTTACATTATGACAGAAGAGTGCGCATCTTTTACATTATGACTGAAGAGTGCGCATCTTTTACATTATGACTGAAGAGTGCGCATCTTTTACATTATGACTGAAGAGTGCGCATCTTTTACATTATGACTGAAGAATGCACATCTTTTACATTATGACAGAAGAGTGTGCATCTTTTAAATAATGACAGAAGAGTGCGCATCTTTTACATTATGACTGAAGAGTGCGCATCTTTTACATTTTGACTGAAGAGTGCGCATCTTTTACATTATGACTGAAGAGTGCGCATCTTTTACATTATGACTGAAGAGTGCACATCTTTTACATTTTGACAGAAGAGTGCGCATCTTTTACATTATGGGAGAAGAGTGCGCATCTTTTGCATTATGACAGAAGAGTGTGCATCTTTTACATTATGACAAAAGAGTGCGCATCTTTTACATTATGACAGAAGAGTGTGCATCTTTTACATTATGACAGAAGAGTGTGCATCTTTTACATTATGACTGAAGAGTGCGCATCTTTTACATTATGACAGAAGAGTGTGCATCTTTTACATTATGACAGAAGAGTGTGCATCTTTTACATTATGACTGAAGAGTGCGCATCTTTTACATTTTGACAGAAGAGTGCGCATCTTTTACATTTTGACAGAAGAGTGCGCATCTTTTATATTATGACAGAAGAGTGCGCATCTTTTACATTATGACAGAAGAGTGTGCATCTTTTACATTATGACAGAAGAGTGCGCATCTTTTACATTTTGACAGAAGAGTGCGCATCTTTTACATTATGACAGAAGAGTGCGCATCTTTTACATTATGACAGGAGAGTGCGCATCTTTTACATTATGACAGAAGAGTGCGCATCTTTTACATTATGACAGAAGAGTGCGCATCTTTTACATTATGACAGGAGAGTGCGCATCTTTTACATTATGACAGAAGAGTGCGCATCTTTTACATTATGACAGAAGAGTGCGCATCTTTTACATTATGACAGGAGAGTGCGCATCTTTTACATTATGACAGAAGAGTGCGCATCTTTTACATTATGACAGAAGAGTGCACATCTTTTACATTATGACAGAAGAGTGCGCATCTTTTACATTATGACAGAAGAGTGCGCATCTTTTACATTATGACAGGAGAGTGCGCATCTTTTACATTATGACAGAAGAGTGCGCATCTTTTACATTATGACAGCAGAGTGCGCATCTTTTACATTTTGACAGAGGGGTGCGCATCTTTTACATTATGACAGAAGAGTGCGCATCTTTTACATTGTGACAGAAGAGTGCGCATCTTTTACATTATGACAGAAGAGTGCGCATCTGTTACATTATGACAGAAGAGTGCGCATCTTTTAAATTATGACAGAAGAGTGCGCATCTTTTACATTATGACTGAAGAGTGCGCATCTTTTACATTATGACAGAAGAGTGCGCATCTTTTACATTATGACAGGAGAGTTCGCATCTTTTACATTATGACAGAAGAGTGCGCATCTTTTACATTATGACAGAAGAGTGCGCATCTTTTACATTATGACAGAAGAATGCGCATCTTTTACATTATGACAGGAGAGTGCGCATCTTTTACATTATGACAGGAGAGTGTGCATCTTTCACATTATGACAGGAGAGTGCGCATCTTTTACATTATGACAGGAGAGTGTGCATCTTTCACATTATGACAGAAGAGTGCGCATCTTTTACATTATGACAGGAGAGTGCGCATCTTTTACATTATGACAGGAGAGTGCGCATCTTTTACATTATGACAGAAGAGTGCGCATCTTTTACATTATGACAGAAGAGTGCGCATCTTTTACATTATGACAGGAGAGTGCGCATCTTTTACATTATGACAGAGGAGTGCGCAGCTTTTACATTATGACAGACGAGTGCGCATCTTTTACATTATGACAGAAGAGTGCGCATCTTTTACATTATGAGAGAATAGTGCGCATCTTTTACATTATGACAGGAGAGTGCGCATCTTTTACATTATGACAGAAGAGTGCGCATCTTTTACATTATGACAGAAGAGTGCGCATCTTTTACATTATGACAGAAGAATGCGCATCTTTTACATTATGACAGAAGAGTGCGCATCTTTTACATTATGACAGAAGAGTGCACATCTTTTACATTATGACAGAAGAGTGCGCATCTTTTACATTATGACAGAGGAGTGCGCATCTTTTACATTATGACAGAAGAGTGCGCATCTTTTACATTATGACAGAAGAGTGCGCAGTCATCGGCGAAAAGTAGCTCATGGAGCAACATTTCCGTGATTCTGGACTTGGCCTTCAGACGCTGCAAATGAAAGACACTATTGTCGGTGCAAAACTGGATCATCATTCCCCGGGTGCAATCTTTGAAAGCATCATGAAACATAGAGGAAAACATAATGCTAAACAAGAAAAAAGACATAAAACGTTATGCCCCCGTGCTTTTAATAATTTTGCTGTATGGAGTTAAAGGCCGTCAGTCGGTCATCTTTGGTCGGATTACAAAACAAAACTTTTGCATATGTATCCTCTCGTGTATTGTCTTTGTGCCAAGTTTGAACAAAATCGGTCCATGCATGTCGAGAAATGGTTGGGACGACGTTTAAGTAACAAAAATGGCCACCAGACGGCCATCTTGGATCTGATCTCGAAAAAAAAATGACGTGTATATGTAACTAATCATTCCTTATATTTGTGCCAAATTTGAACAAGATCGGTAAATGCATGTCCGAGAAAAGGTTGAGAACGTGGTCAATATCGGTTATTTTACAACTAAAATGGCGGCAAGTCTAGCAGTCGGCCATCTTTGATCAGTTACAAAATAAAGTGAGGTGCACGTGTATGCCACCATGTACTCCGCATGTATCAAGTTTGAAGAAAATTGGACCATGCATGTTCAATAAATGGTTGGAGACACGTTTAAGTAACAAAATGGCCACCAGTCGGCCATCTTGCATCGCATCGTAAAACAAAATGATGTGCATGTATGTGCACCGTCATGTATTGTCTTAGTGCCAAGCATGAACAAAATCGGTCCATACATCTCCGAGTTATGGTTGCGGACGTATGGACGAGACCAAATCCACAAGCCCCCGTTTCAGGCTAAGTCCAACGGGGGCTAATGATAGGGGGGCTAGGACACAGCCTTTTAAATTGTAATGTAAATTGTCATTAATGGACGCTTTTTCTTTTTTTCATTTATGGACATTATTGGCGCTGAGGAAGCGCCTTTAGCGATTGACTTCCAGCCAGTGTAACGCTAATTCCTGTCACAGGAATTCGGAGATCATATAAGTGGGCGTGGCAGTTCCTGATTGGTTCGTGTTGGGGAACGCCTTCTCGCTGCCGACGTGACGTAAATTCGCGCACGCGCACTGGTGATTGGCGCTGAGGAAGCGCCTTTAGCGATTGACTTCCAGCCAGTGTAACGCTAATTCCTGTCACAGGAATTCGGAGATCATATAAGTGGGCGTGGCAGTTCCTGATTGGTTCGTGTTGGGGAACGCCTTCTCGCTGCCGACGTGACGTAAATTCGCGCACGCGCACTGGTGAAGCTTACTCGATCTTACTCGATCCCATATTACATGTACTTTCATTGCATACAAATTATACTTCCTCCTAGAAATTCCAAGCCCGAACCTCAGCGCAATCCAAGAGGATTCACTTGTTGTCATGTTTATTTCACAGTTTACAATTAAAGAAATTACAATTTTCAAATGCTACATATTGATTGAGGTTTTTTTTACGTATGCTTTTACGTTTTTCTTTCGTAAAATTTCATTTACGGATGCTTTCCAATGGTTCTGTGATTTTTCCGGTGTACCGGCTTCAATGTCCGTCGGCACGCAAAATTTCAGCTTTGTAAGACACCCGGAAAGGTACCGAACATTAATATCAGGTAGTCAGTCAGTGGTTAGAAAGAGCTTTACATATTTGATGTACTAGCAACGGTACCCGCCCTATGGGCGGGGCTTCAATTGGGAAGCCCAAATGAAAAGGCTAAATATCAGAAATTGAAGGCTTTTTTATTTTAAACGATTCATATAAACATCGGTTGAATCATATCACACGCAAATCATCACAATCTAAAGAGTACATGGCACCCATTTTGAAAAAAGATTGAATTCTTCAAAACTGAAGCGGCCGCTACACGTCTTTCTCAGTCGCACGTTTATGTGTGAAGAGTGCGCGCCGAATCTGTAACACGGAAGCGGCCGCTACACCTGTTTCTCAGTCGCTTTGCACACGCTGCCATGTTACTTCGGAGCCGCACGTTTATATAGGAAGAGTTCGTCAGGAGTCGATCTACTCTCTCCTGGTATGTTGAATAAACAGTATTTGTAGAATTTCAACAAAAGCCACATCATTGTTCATATCGGTAAATATTATTCCATCGTGTTTGGAAAAACTGGAAAATTAGAAAACTTGGAAAAATTGGAAAAACAGTATAGCCTATTTTACTCCCTGGGGTCCCAGGAATACCCACCCAAAATATCGTCGCGATCGGTTGAGCCGTTTTTGCGGTACCTTTGAACGGACGGATGGACATTTGGTGAATTATAGTAAGACACACACACACACACACACATACACAGACACACACACACACACACACACACACACACACACACACACACACACACACACACACACACATATATGCGGCTGACAAGTTAACTAAGAGGTTATTTATTCCCTTACCTTTTGCTGTCTAGTCTGGGCCCCACTCCTGCTGTGACCTTAATCTGTGTCATGTGATTACTTCACATGCATTTGCATCAATGAGGACATCATCCTCTGAAAGAGATTTTTAGCCTGCTCTCCCATCTGCTAGTATTCACTGATGGATGGTGGAATATGTGACAGCTGGCTAAAAATCCCTTTCATATGATGTTGTACTGTTAAAGATCACATGCTGCTTTCTTGAAAGTAACATGCCTTGGTGGGCCTACATCCTGTCAAATTTGCAAAATACTGCCTTCATTTTTCTGAAAGTAAGGCTTTGGCTATCCAGTTTGTGAACGTTTGTGACAAAAGAACATTTCTCCGAGCCACCAATCCCATCTATGTGACAGAGGGTAAGGTGACAAAATTATTGTATTGTTGTGTTGAGTGATTTAATGTTTTTTATTTTCCTAAATTATTTGACTCATGGGACAATCGACAAAGGCCACAGCACGAGTCGAGTACACAAGAGCTAGAAAACTCAATCTGACAATGCAACCATGGCCTTGAAATCCCCCTCTTTTTTTTTCAATCAGTGAAGTGCACACCGTGGCCAAAGCTGCCTGGGTTGTAAATTTTGTCGCTTGGAAGGTATTTTCTTGCCCCAAAGGTGGAGAGCCATTTCAAGGACATTGAGGGCATTGTTCCACATACATCAATTGAAGTAGGCCTCTCGTGGCATTGGAGTTTCTCAAACATTGCTGAGGGTGTTCCTCGGAATGAAATCAAAAAGTCTGACAGAAACATGGGTCGACTGTTTTTTTTGTTTTTTTTATTTTTTTTTAAATAACAAGAAAATTCAACTTGTGGCTGTAGGGATAAACCTCATATTGCATGTTGTAGCCAAACTGCTGCTTTTTGAGAAGCTGTTATTTGGCTTGCGGATCAGTGCTGCAGTGGCTCTGGTCATTAATCTCAAATCAGCGTTTCTTTGCCACCTTCATTTCTGAGCCCAAAATACATAAAATTACTTAAGAACATGGGATTTAATATCGAGCAGTCTGATGCAATGTCGTTCGTCCATTAGCAGTTCAGAATGATTGCAAGTGCAGACAGATATTAGAAATGCGCAAATTTGATCAAAGGAATGGACCTCTTTGTGACGGCATTTTTATAACCTTTTGTGTTTGCGATAACACTGTTTTTCATTCATTATTGCTCTGCATTGCACCTTTTATCAGTTCGTTTGTCAGTGTGGGGCACAGAACTGCAATTATAAAGGCACTGCTTGCAATTGCAAGTATTTTTCATCGGATTAGGCAATTCCTGTGCAGTTCATAAATGATTGAATTTGTTTGTTCTCTTCAAAGCTGTTGTGTCTACGCACAGGAGCTTGGATAAAAGTTCGGTATAAAGAATGCCATTTCCACTTCCCTTATGAAGATTTATCTCACTGACAGTCAACGCAATTGAATTTGCACATTAGATGTCTCACATTGGAATTTGTGAAAACCAGTCCAGGTTCCTTCCATCATAAATGCTCTGCATGCTGGAGTGCTGTATAAATGATTTCTCATTTCCTTTGTCTCTCTATTACATCTCGGCAGTCAGGATGACAGAGAGACAAAAAGTTCCTGTTTGAAGTTTGAGCGAACAGCTCGGTTTTGAAGTATGATTGCACCGGACTTAGATTGGACAAGTTTCCAATTGTATGGCCTTAAAGACTCAACATATTTTGTTCTGTCCATCACATATTTCTTCATAATTACATTGCAAGAGCTCTTACGTTAGTGGTCCAGGGTCCTCATTTTGCCAGACACCTCCATCAGTTGCTTGGTGTTTAATGTGGTAGGTTTTGCATCATTTATTCTCACAGCTTTGATGCCGAAGGGAACAATGGAAAGAAGATTTATTGTGAAGATCAAAAATGGTACTTGATGGCTGTATCTAATGCCCGTACTCTGTGGGATGAGTGTCACTACTGATAAAAGAGTCTCTTTGTAAGGAGGCAGTTTTACAATTGTCTTCCCAGCAGTTATGGAGGGAATTTGTAATTTGTTCATGGTGTTAGCTTTAACTCCCCTACTCTTCACAAGATAAATTGGGACATTTAACGATGTCTACCCACTAGTACCGGCAGACTTGCATGTGGCTTAATGTCCATCCAAGGGAGAGAGCACTTTGTGATGCAACATCCTGCCTGCAAAACACCGCTCCAACAGATTGTAGTCATACCAAGAACCAAGTTCCTGTCAAAGATATACAAAGTACATTCTCAGTGGGATAGAAAGCTTAAATTTGGCATGCTGCTGAAACTCGACACCAGTATCCCAGGAACAATAACAAAACCAGAGGAAAATGTCCATAAACAAAAATATCTGTGAAGAAAAGTTGGCCGGTTCAGACTCGCCCTGCCCATGGTGGGTCACGTGACCCGAGGCAATGCACAAAGAAATGGAATGGTTCACAGAATATTGTCATTGCAATAATTGGTATATTTGGCTATGGGCACCAAGTTTTTCATTTTGCTTTAAGAAGCGGACGTGGAAGGTTGCGCAGTGAACAGCTCGACCTTTTCTTCTGCATTTGACGTGTTTTTGTGGTGTTTTCACGGAGGGTGTACAATTGCAATATTACATTGTTGCATATATTACATTGCCATGGTCCTAAAACTTCCTGATAACATTGCGTATGGTGGACACAGGAACATCAAGGTCTCTGGAGATGGACTTGTAGCCTTGATATTGTCCACGCTTGGCTACAATTTTGTGTCTGACCTTCTCAGACAATTCTCTGGTTTTCTTTCTTTTCTCCATGCTCATTGTGGGACACACAGTGCACAAAACAGCAGAATGACTCCGTTTCTCTATTCAAACTGGTTGAATTAGTGATTTTTATTCTGGAGGCACCTGCAACTCACTGTCGGTGAGTTCAATTCCAAAGTAAAGGAGAATCACCTGCTTGAAATCTAATTGTTTTTCACAACCTCTAAAAGGTGCCAATAATATTGTCCGGGCCATTCTAGGATTTTTGTGTGGAATAAGCTAAGATTTAGTAATTTTTTCAGCTTTTTTTGTTTTGTTCCACTGCAAACCAAAGAAATACAATGTGGATACCAAAATATTTTTAATTTCAACAATTTTCTGGAAGAAATGGTGCATTATTTGAAAAAAGTGCAAGGGTGCCAATATTTCTGACCATGACCGTGTATGTTTGTATGTATGTATGTATATATTAGTCACCACCAACCAAGAGGTGCAAATAAATTATACTCCATAAATTTGTAGCATTTAAGAAAGAGCAGACATACCTGCTTGAAATATCTGTGAAGATATTACCAAAAAGTATTACATTACCAAAAAAAGTATTACCAAAAATCATCTGTCTGAGCAGACAATGTTTCATTGAAGATCCATAAATCTCCTTAAACCCGAAATTCCATTCATAGTTTGTGGTTCCCTGTTTGGATCTTAGATTGGCTTACTTTCCCTCCTTTGATTCCTCTTTGGATGCTGAACTCTGCTATTGGATCTTAATTTGAAAATGTTGGTGTGAATACAACATGGCTTGATCGATTTTAAATTGTCAGGAGATCCTAACTAGATTCCAGCACTAAATGAAAATATTGTACATTTGGGTATTTAAAATCCCATCACAATAAACATTCTAATCACAACAATTTGATCCAAAGTTATTGAGTCCGCAATCCTATTTAGTGGTCTTAACCATTCTGGAATTTTTCCAAACCTTCTTGTTGTCTTTTTGTAAGAAATTCTTTCATCTGACAAAATCGTTCACGAGTTTCCTTGAAAATAACCTGTCTTGGGTCATTTTATGTTTTGAGTCACTATATTTCCAGACAAAACACTTGGTTTTGCCATGCAGGCCAAGAATATGTTTACGAGTCATATTGTTCATGATTAAATAAATTTCCCATAGCAAATGATTTAAAAGTTCTATTCGTAGTTGTGTTCAGCCCATAAAAAACGCTTTCCTACAGAACTATTAGAAGAGACTGGAATTTTTTAATTCATATGGGTATTGTCTGAATTGTTTCCCTTCCAATAAATGTGTGAGTTCGTTACTCATGGAAAGGATTTTTCTTGGGTTCTGAGAATGTTGGCTGATACTAAGTGCATACCAGTGGGCACAGTGGGTAAGACGACAACTGAAGCTACATCCACGTTGGGCACGCGTGTTGCATTATAATGACTCCTTTGGTGACTGCACGGCCGATGAAATGTGGCTTGAGCTCCTTTTTACAGCACCATCACTTCTTTCCTTGTTTTGCTGCAGTTGTCTCTTGAAGTGTGTTCCCAATATATTGTCCTGATAGGAATTACCTGCGATGATCCAGTGAGCCTTTGATGCTGGTCATTATGCCTTCGTTTAATCTGGAACCTTTTGCTACAAATGCTATGCCCTTGTATTTTTTCCTTTTCACCTTTGTTGATATGTTCTATCTTAAACATGTATATTCCATCTCTATCATTTCTGGATTTTTACCTCCTCCACCAAAGGTGGATGGAGGTTATGTTTTCACCCCTGTCTGTTTGTCCGTTTGTCTGTTTGTTTGTTTGTGAACAAAATATCTCAAAAAGTTGTGGACGGATTTGGACGAAACTTGGTGGAGAGGTTGGGTGTCTGACAAGGACGATTCGATTCTATTTTGATGAAGATTCGGATTCGGATCCGACTACAATAATTTTTTAAGTGATTCTTCACCATTGTGAGATAGGGCCAAAAACGATACCTAGCAGGATATCTCAAAAAGTTGTGGACGGATTTGGACGAAACTTGGTGGAGAGGTTGGGTGTCTGACAAGGACGATTCGATTCTATTTTGGTGAAGATCTGAATATGGATTCGGACATGAGAGTTTTTGATTCTTCACCACTGAGAGAGAGATAGGACCAAAATGATATATAGCTGTATAGCTTATCTCAAAAAATTGTTGATGGATTCGGATACAACTTGGTGGATGAGTAGGTTTGGTGACAACAATCCGGTTAGATTTTGGTTCAGGTCCGAATCCAGATCCGGTACAAACTGTGCGGACATTCAGTCGCGGTGAATTTCTCTCCACAAGATGGAATGTTGGGGTTTCCGACCATCGACTAGCACCTGCTCGTGGATGTTAATGATCACATGGTACGTTTGTAAAGGTAAGCTATTGCTAACCACAACCCTTCCTTTATTATAAACTCCTGCCCTGGTTCAGCAGCATTGTACAGTAGTTAATCTGTCCATGGGTAAATTATTTCCCATTGAAACATCCTTAGCAAGTTTTGAGAACCCAACGTGCCACTCCTCCCCTCCCCCAATGCTATAGGAATAACAATTGCTTCTTTTGAAGACAAAAGCTTTTTTTTTTTCAATAGCTTGGAGCTGCCTTTATTATATCTAATCCAATGTACATACTCTTTGCAGAGCATCAGTGCTGGTGAAGCAGTTTCTCGATGGAGAACGTGCTGGTGGTTTGCTATTGCCTTTCTCAGCAGCAGTCGGGGCAGAAATTTGCAATTTAACCAGGATGTCAGCACAATAGTCTAATCTTGTGAAAAACACCGTGGGATATTTAACATCCAACAGCAAAACACAGCAGATGGGACATGCGGCTTAACATCCCTCAAAAGGATGGCGCGCTCATTGATGCATTACTCTGCCTATGAAGCATCAAGGTGACGGTTCATACTGGGATTGAGGAATAAAATCCTGATGAGACAGCTCAAAGGCAATTTCGCAACCTCTCAGCTATCCTGTCATTCCCCTTTTTATTATTGTGCTGATCTGTATTTTCAGCAAATCTAAAAAACGATATAATTAAAAATAATATATTCCTATACTTGTTTCTTTACTCTCTAAATGTATTGTTTCTCATCTTGTCCAAATAGCATATTTTCAGGTGGTCTTTCTGGCCCTTTCTAATTTATTTAGATTTTTTTCTCTAATATCTTTTAACTCTTAGATGCTGGCGTCAAAAATCCTACATAAACGCAGACATTGGGCCTCGGAGGCCCAACAAATGTATTCGTGTAATTTTTATTATATATATATATATATATATATTTTACTCTCGGATTCGATCGTGCATTCGATGGTGTCCGTCCGTGTGTGTGTTCGTGTGTTTGTGAACAAGATATCTGGAAAAGTTCTGAACGGATTTGGATGAAAGTTGGTGGGATGATTGCCTTTGGGATAAGGAAGAATTGATTAGTTTTTGTTGAAGCTCAGGATATTATTCCGGATCCAGGAATTTTTTGCATTCGATCGTGTCCGTCCGTGTGTGTGCTCGTGTGTTTGTGAACAAGATATCTGGAAAAGTTCTGAACGGATTTGGATGAAAGTTGGTGGGATGATTGCCTTTGGGATAAGGAAGAATTGATTAGTTTTTGGTGTAGCTCAGGATATTATTCTGGATTATGGAATTTTTGAAGGATTTTTTACCATTGGAAGATAGGGCTCAGCAGCGGCCACCTACGGCAGGAGTATGCGCTCCACTGAGTCTGAGTGGCATTCTAGTTTAAAGATTTTTTTTCTTTCATATCCTTTTTCAATCTTTCATCATGCTCATGGATGTGTATTTGCTCAGAAAATGTGAATCATTGATCCTATTAGTTGGAAGAATGCCATACAAGTTATGAATCTTTATTTATTTTTTTGCAAAGAAAATTTTTGTTCTTGGTTTTTCAACTTTTTTTCTCTAGAAAGTTGAGGCTCATGGAGCATTTGCTCAAAAAATATGAGCGGATTGATATATGATTGATATATACGACCCATATGATTGATATATACGACCCTCAAAATACGACCCATATGATTGATATATGATTCACTAATCTTTTTATTTAGAATGTATATGTCCACAAGTGTCAAAAATCCTACACCGATGCAGCCATTGGGCCTCGGAGGCCCCACGAATGTATTCATGCAAAGTTTTTAAATTTTTATATTTTTGTCACTGAATTATTTGTAACCAAGTTATAGGAGCATATAATGAGGCTCATATCAAGAAAATAATTATATAACATAGTAGTACAACAACATTTATGCGGGGCCTCTAAGACCCCAGGCCTGCATTCGTGTCGGATTTTCTGGTTATAAGTGAAGAATGAAGATTTTCCCACGAGCCTGAATGAATTTTTTATTTAATTAATGTCACTGAATTTTGTGTAACAACATGAAAGTCGGTGAAAATGAGGATCATTCCAAAAAAAAAAATTGTACAGCATAGTTTTTGCAACAAAAAAACCTTATGGGCCTCCGAGGCCCAATCACTGCATCCAAGGGTTAAAGTGCCTTTTTTACATTGATTCGTTAAATGTTTTATTCTATAAGCATCACGAGGTGCTTATAAATAATCTTTAGGTATGACATCTGTCATGAGGGAATGGCAGCAGCAGTGACTATAAGAGGTAACAGGATGGCAGATGAGGATTTTGCCTTACCGCCATGTTTCGGGCACAGCCTGGTCACTGCCGTTCACTGTAACGTACGTTTGACAGCAGTTTGACGTACACTTTGAACTAAGGAAGTGCTTGGATGTTCAAAGTTTCATGCCAACTTTCCCCTTCCTCTTGCTATTTTTCATTCAGCTTATGTGAAGCTTCTTCCCCTCCATTTGTCGCCCAAATCCCCTCTCTCCCATTCATCTCTCACTATCACTCCATCTCTGCTGTCAGTGTTTCCCACTTTCCATTTTGTTTCCTTCCATTCTGCTCTACCTCTTCCAGAGTTAACTCGGTGAAGTACTACACAGATGTTATAAAAGTTAGTTAATTTATCAACAATAAATTGTTGTGAATGTTGGTATTTATATATTTACCTCTGCCACCAAAGGTAGATGGAGGGTATTTTCACCCCTGTCTGTCTGTCTGTCTGTCTGTCTGTCTGTATGTTTGTCTATCTGTGAACGAGATATCTCAAAAAGTTGTGGACGGATTCGTACGAAAGCTGGCAGAGAGGTAGTGTATGTGACACCGACAAAATGATTAGATTTTGATGAAGATCTGGATTCGGATCCGACGAGTAGAATTTTTAAAGTGATTATTCGCCATTGGGAGGGAGATGGGGCCAAAAACGATAACTAGCAAAATTCAAAAATCAAATATCAAAAGGTTGTGGACGGATTTCGACAAACCATGGTGGTGAGGTTGGGTGTGTGACGAGGACTAATCGATTCGATTTTAGTGAAGATCTGAATATGGATTCGGAAACGATAATTATTGAATTTAAAGTTATTCTTCACCATTGAGAGGACGAAAAACGATATGTAACATGATATTTAAAAAAGTTATGGACGACTTATGACAATACTTGGTGGATGAGTTGGTTCGGTGACAAGAACAAGCCGATTAGATTTTGGTCCCCGAAGACCGAAAACACCCCGAAGACCTAAAATACCCCGAAGATCCAAAAGACCCCGAAGACCTAAAACACCCCGAAGACCCAAAAAACCAAAAACACCCCGATGACCCAAAAACCCAAAACACCCCGAAGACCCAAAACACCCCGAAGACCTAAAACACCCCGAAGATCCAAAACACCCTGAAGACCCAAAACACCCCGAAGACCCAAAACACCCCAAATACCCAAAACACCCCAAATACCCAAAACACCCCCAAGACCCAAAACACCCCATAGACCCAGAGGGCATTACAACTTCCTCACGTGTAAATTTGTCCTCCTTTCCTTCTCCCCCCCCCCAAACAAAATTGAGGGGCTTGTCAAAGCCCCCCCGCCCCAAAGATGTATGTATATGCCATAGATAGCTTGCTCTCCCCCTCCCTTTCCCATTCTAGCAGCAAGAGACATGACAACTAATTGGTCTGTCAGTGAAGTGATGGATAGGCTGTTATAGTTGTGTATAATTCGTATTGTATCGATGTGTATACATTAATACCCCGGTTTACGTCACCCCTTTTTACATCGTTTTGCAAATATGTCGTCACATTATTTATACCACTTCTCGATATCCGTCGTCTCAACTCGCACTAATTGCATCGTTTTAATACCGATACCTTTTATCCTTGAGCATTTTCAGAACTTACAAGAGAGGGGAGGGTTAGCAAATGTAGAGAAAAGAGCACGGGTGTGACATTGCCATAAAACAGAAGATGACAATGGATAGCATTCTTGATGTGGGCAGTGAGCTAACAAATACAAGGAGTACATTTCCACATACGAGATAGTTTATGGATAAGGGAATGTAGGTAGTCATTCACTCGAGATTTGGGGAGGATAACCAAGTGTCCAATTCTGGAAGCATGTGTGGTGCGATGTTAATGGCAGCTTTGGTGAGAATGAAGAAATGAGAGGGTGTGATGATCGAGGCCTAAACGAAGG
This sequence comes from Myxine glutinosa, assembly GCF_964187855.1. Lineage (NCBI taxonomy): Eukaryota > Metazoa > Chordata > Myxini > Myxiniformes > Myxinidae > Myxine > Myxine glutinosa. Next base: position 157,804,390 of record NC_136268.1, read on the forward strand.
GAGAGAAAACAGAGTCCACCAACCTGCTTGTTGTGGGTGAGAAACAGGTCTCGTACCGTGAGAGGCCACGAACATGGAGAGCCTTAAACTCCTCGAGCATTAAACAAATATTCCCAAAATGTAAAGTGGCCCTTCCTACGGACAAGTCAAAGCTGTACATTCCTTGAAATGTTTTTGGAGATGTATAATTTATCTCTTGTGGATTTCACAGTAACCTATGATGTCAGGTTTGATAACCTCTTAGGATAGTTGTCAAACTTTTTGAATTTGCATGAATACACAATTGTGTACTTTAGGACTCGTTCACTTTTTTTCTTCCGCAATATTTTCAATTATCCACAGTATGTTCCATTAAAAATAAAAATTCCAAAATTCTGGACCACTGAAGATACAGGAAGGTTACAAGTGCAATTCCTATTTGCAGCATCTCTCATTCCATGCAGGCCTTTTACTTGCAGGTTCTTGGTGCAATTGTGTCCTTGGTTTGTTGGTCATAAATTGTATTCAGTAGAAACACCTGCGGCAAGAGGGAGGGGGGAGGGTGACTTTGTGATATATTTGTACAACTTTTGAAAGTTTTATTTTTATTTTTGTGATAACCTCTATTTTTCAAGTTATTTTGTCCAGCTGTGCAGGAGAGCATTCACAGGTATGATACTTCAACCGACACTTATGATAATTCACCGCTTTAACATAAAAGTAAAAATCTAATATGGAGGAGGCCATCCCGACTTGATCAAATGTTTCCTGTAGACCCAGGGTACAACCACCACTTTTCAACTTGTTTCATCCAGTGGTTTAGGAGTGCATAAAATACAGAGCATATTTCCATTAGTGAGTGCGCTAGCACTCTCTATGTAGGGAGGGCACGGACAAAAAAATGTTGGGCCTATCCGCAATATACAAAACGAAAGTTGGAGTATCTTCTTCCAAAATTCGCTTTGGCTACATGTGAAAGCCTACCTGGTCTGTTCAGCTGATTGTCCTGGCCGGGATCACTTTTCACTACTCCAGACCTTGGCAAAAGCAAAAAAAAAACTAGAACTGCCACTTTAAAACTGCTGGCAGTGATGACCGGTTTACTCGCACCCACTTTTGATACAACCCCACTGTTGATAGAACCCCACTTTTGATACAACCCCACTTTTGATACAACCCCACTTTTGATACAACCCCACTTTTGATACAACCCAACTTTTGATACAACCCCACTTTCATTGGACATGCTTTGACACAACCCCCTTGGATACAACCCCGACACACACACACACACACACACACACACACACACACACACACACACACACACACTCCCCTCCCCCCACACGCACACCCCTCCACACACACACACACACACCAACCCCCCCTCCACACACACCCACACATCCCTCCCCCCCCACACACATACACAAACACACCCCACCCCCACACACACACACACACACACACACACACACACACACACACACACACACACACACACACACACACACATCCACACACAAACACACATATCCACACCCACACACAAACACCCCCCCCACCCCTCCCTCCACACACACACACATATCCACACAAACGCACATCCCCTTCCACCCCACCCCCCAAGACACATCCCCACACACACATCCCCCCACACACACACATTCCCCCTACCACCCCCCCCCCCACATACACACACACACACACAAACACACGCACACATCTCTCCACCCCCCCCCCCACCCCAACACACACACACACGCACACACAAATCCCCCCACCCCTAACACACACAAACACACACACACACATCCCCCCACCCCCAACACACACACAAACACACACACACACATACACACACACACACACATCCCCCCCCCCCCACACACAAACACACGCACACATCCCCCCACCCCCAACACACACACAAACACACACACACACACACACACATACACACACACACACATACACACACCCTCCCCCCCACCACACCCACACCCACCCACACAAACACACACACACATACCCCCACCCCCCCACCCCTAACCCGCACACACACGCACACACACATCCCTCCCCCCCCCCCCCCACACCCACACCCACACCCACACACACATCCACACATGTCAATCCATGCACCAATTGCAGAAAAAGCCATTTAAAAGAAGAAAATTAACCTGAAATTGCAGACAAAATTATTTATTTTATCTGAGAAGCTAAACGATTCTTCTTCTTCTTTAGTACCTCAAACTTTATGTGAAATGCGATCGATTTTTAAAAATCAGAATTTGAGCAAATCTGTTTCATTCGTCTGTTAATGTGCCTCCCCTATTGACAAATCTGCAATTTGAATTTCATTTGAGGTTGAAATGACCGCGGGAGATCGTGTGATAATGATCACGTCCTGGAAGGAAATATTCTTCTTCAGTAGCTCATAACATTGAGTGAAATGCGATCGAGTTTTTAAAAATCAGAATTTGAAAAAATCTGTTTCATTCCTTTGTTAATAGACCTCATCTATTGACAAATCTTCAATTGGAATTTCATTTGATGTTGAAATGACCGCGGGAGATCGTGTGACTGATCACGTCCTGGAAGGACAAAACTATTCTTCTTCTTCTTCTTTAGTTTTCTAACAACTGTGTAAATTGCGATCGATTAAAAAAAATTCAGAATTTCACCAAATCTGTTTCATTCGTTTGTTAATATGCCTCACCTGTTGAGAAATCTGCAATTGAAATTTTATTAGAGGTTCAAATGACCGCGGGAGATCGCGTTGTCGTGATCATTGTCTGAGAGGACAATATAGTAGGTTTCTTCTTCTTTCAACAATAAAGACTTATAGCTTCGAGACCGTACATCCAATCATCTTGAAATTTTGCACACGTGTTCCCCTTGATGAGAGCTACATTGCGTTAAAAATTCAAGTCGATCAATCCAGTCGTTCAAGAGTTACAAGCTTTTTAAAATGTAACTTCCATTATTTATTGCGGCCAAACCATGTGACATATCAAAATGTCTCAAGTAACGTTGAAACATACCCCCATGAGGAACATTTGTTTAAAGATTCCACTCGATATCTCCACAAATTATGGAGGTGATTCCATTTCTAGTTTGAGCTTTAAAACATCATAACTCTGACACCATGTGTCGGATGACGTCGTGCTCGGTGACTTTTTTGTTCGTCATGGGTATGCGAATATGCATACCAGGTTTGGGCTCGATCCGTTTAGCCGTTGCGGAGAAAAAGGGGTTTTTGTGTTTTTTCACGGATAACAAGATGGCGGCCGAACCATGTGACGTATGACTTCGAACATTTTTGCATTCTGAGTTTTTTTTAACTTAGCATCTGGGAAAAAAATCCCATTTTCGGGGGAGAAAATTTTTTGTTTGACGAATTCTAACCTCTTAACGTTAGCATTTTTAATATACTCGATACACATGTCTTTTGTTCCCGTTGAAGAGTTCTTTAGAATGAGCCATTCCTCAAATTTTTCCATTGAGGCGTTTCGGAGATACAGAGGGGAAAAGTTGAATTTGTTTTACAAGATGGCGCCCATACCACGTGACCTATGACGTCATAATTAGCATTAAAAAATTCTCGGAGCCGAGGCGATCATTTGATGAAACTTTCCTGTCAATCCCACCAGCAGTTGCTGAGAACATTAATTATGAAGTTTTCGGAGGTGCAAAATAAGGCGGAAGAATAATAAGAAAAACTCTAGCAGTAATAATAGGTTACTCCCCATTTCATGGAGAGTAAACCTAATAAAGGAAAAAAATCGACATCAGGAAAAACCAGAAAATTATCTTCTCGTTCATCATCATCAAAATAATTTTCTTCAGATTTCCGAGCTGACGCTCTCAATAGCAAGGAATTGGTACCACCCGATAGAGCTTTACTTGGTGCAGCATCCTTTGGTATTGTAATTGTAACAGCTTGAAAGGATTCCACGAAAATTATGGAAAACTGCATTCCTTTGTAAATAAGAATAGGAACGGAAAGAGGGGTGGGCAGGACTATGACTGTCAATCAGCCTGATGGGGGTGGGGCCACCAGTCACATTTGCTCCAGGGCCAATCAGACCTATATGGGTGTGGTTAACTGTTGAATATTATCAGGAAGTCGGTGACGGCTACAATCCACACATATTTCGATAAAGCCCATCTTATTTAGAATGTTAGATTGTCTTTAAAGTACGTAACTATGACAACATTTGGAAATCAGTAGTCGAACATCTATCGATATATTTCTAGAACGGCACTCAGTAGAGAGCATACCTCCACCTGGTTGGCCATATCACTCAATGGTGAAGAATCACTTCTAAAATTCTACTAGCTGGATCTGGATCTGGATCTTCACCAAAATTGAATCGATTCTTCCTTGTCACGCAAACAACCTGTCCAGCAAGTTTCATCCAAATCCATCCATACCTTTGAGATATCCTACAATGTATCGTTTTTGGCCCTATCTCCCAATGGTGAAGAATCACTTAAAAATTAAATAATTCTCATATCTGAATCCATATTCAGATCTTCACCAAAATCGAATCGAATCGTCCCTGTCCGACACCCAATCGGTCCACCAGGTTCGTCCAAATCCATCCACAACTTTTTGAGATATTCTGATATGTATTGTTTTTGGCCCAATCACAGAAATAATGGTGAAGAATCACTTTAAAAATTCTAGTAGCCGGATCCGAATCCGGATCTTCACCAAAATCTAATCATTTCGTCCTTGTCACACACGCTACATCTCTGCCAAATTTCGTCCAAATCCGTCCACAACCTTTTTGAGATATTTTGGTCACAGACAAACGGACAGACAAATGGACAGACAAACAGACAGGGGTGAAAACATACCTCCATCCACCTTTGGTGGCGGAGGTAACAATAAGTAAAGAAACAAGTAATAAAAAGGTTGTTTTTTTTTAACACAGAAAGAGCAATCAGGGACTGCAGACCCTCATCAGGATGTGTTTGTATGGTTTTAGCCTTTGAGTCCTTTCGGTCCTCAGGACATTTTGGGTCCTCGGGGTCATGGGCTTTTTGTGTCTGTGGTTATTTTGGGTCTTAATAATAAGAATAATCTTTAATAATAATAATCATCATCATCATCATTATTGTCCCATATTCAGAGAAATTATTATTTTGACCTTTTGGCTCTTCAGGGTCTTTCATGGTGTTGGGGTTCTAAAGAATCTTAGGGGTATTTAAGAGTCTTGGGGTTTGAAAGGGCATTTGGGGTCTTAAATGGTGTTAGGGTTATAAAGGATGTTCAGGGTCTCAAAGGTCCTTAGGGTTCTAAAGGCTCTCGAGGATTTTAGGGATCTTAAGGGTTATTTAAGGGTCTTAGAGTTCTAAAGAGTACAATGTAATTAATACACAAACTCACATTCTGTGCAGACAAACAAACAAACAAACAAATTAAAATCGCTCACAGTGCGACACTTGGCAAAAGAGAAGAAAGTAGAATGGCACTCCGTAGACGTAGAGCATTCTTTTAACCTCAAAAATAATTAGTGGTTGAATTCAGTGACCTGATATGCAAATAGTCTTCAAATTTTAAGTTAATTGGATGCAAATTTAGAATTCTAGAAATTTGGCCTCTGTTGAACTTTTAGCCTATGTTGACCTCAAATATAATTTGTGGTTGAATTCAGACAGCTGATATGAAAATACGATTCAAGTTTCAAGTCAGTCAATCAGATGGAAATTGAGGATTTTAGATATTCGAAAAGGTTGTTGATCTTTTGGCCTACAATGACCTCAAAAATCGTTGGTGGTTGAATTCAGTTAACTGATGTGAAAATCCTATTCAAATTTCAAGTGAATTGGATAAATATTGAGAATTTTAGAAATTCCACCAAAGTTGTTGACCTTTGCCCTATGTTGACCGTTTAGCCTATGTTGACCTCAAAAATCGTTGGTGGTTGAATTCAGTTAACTGATGTGAAAATCCTATTCACATTTCAAGTGAATCGGATAAATATTGAGAATTTTAGAAATTCCACCAAAGTTGTTGACCTTTGCCCTATGTTGACCGTTTAGCCTATGTTGACCTCAAAATAATTGGTGGTTGAATTCAGTTCGATGATATGCAAATCCTATTCAAATTTCAAGTCAATCGGATGAAAATTGAGGATTTTACAAATTTGAATGGGTCATTGACCTTTGGCCTGTGTTGACCTTTTGGCCTATGTTGACCTTTTGACCTATGTCGATCTCAAATATAATTGGTGGTTGAATTCAGTAAGCTGATGTGAAAATACGATTCAACTTTCAAGTCAATCAGATGAAAATTGAGGATTTTGGATATTCGAAAAGGTTGCTCATGTTTGGCCTATTTTGACCTTCTGACCTATGTTGACCTCCGAAATAGTTGGTGGTTTATTTCAGTTAACTGATATAAAAATCCTATTCAAATGTCAATTCAATCGGATGAAAATTGATGATTTTAGAGATTTTAAAAAAGTGGTTGACCTCTGACCTATGTTGACCTTTTGACCTCAAAAATAAATCGGATTCTGTCAGACCACCAATTGTACCATTTGGTGAGGTTTTGTGAAGCTTGGTTTAAAATTGTGACCTGTAGGAAAGTATAAGTGAGCAGATAGGCAAACACAGACACACACACAGACACACACACACACACACACACACACACACACACACACACACACACACACACACACACACACACACACACACACACAACTGTTTTTTCCAGGGACAACCATTATTAAAAGAAAGATGTCGGGATGGTTTCACATCATCATTTCTTGTAATCATCCCTGTGTTGTTTGCATACTTTTAGGAGTAACATCCCCACATCCTTTTTTAAAATGTTTTTATTACTTGTATATAAATTGGCCAAGTAGTTTTCTTTACTATAACGTTTTCATATAGAGATATCATTATAACACTGTGAACAGCTGGGACTTGTAATACACTTTTCCACCGGGAGCGGCATTACATGGAGAATTTCCACCTCCACCTCCACCTCCACCTCCCCTCCCAACCACCATGACTTTTAATTATTTTTAATGCCTAAAACCTTCCCGGGCACACCAAGTAAAACGCACACAAAATTATATATAATGTGATTTTTACACCATAAAATACCTGTTCCTATGCACTTTTTTGTATTTTTAATGTGGACAAAATGTTTCTGTTTGAAATTTCTGTGTATGCACCATGATCCACCTCGTTTTACGGATCCCAGAAATTATGGTCTTTATTTTTCTCCTTTGCATATCATTCACACCAGTGAGACAGTTTCGGGGTTGGCTCAATTGTTTGAGCTTCGATGTTGTAATCAGCTTCAAAGCCCC